>NC_139237.1:57119844-57251353 GCF_977018435.1 Lepisma saccharinum
TCCCATTTGAGATACCAGGTTACCGAGGACTTTTACTTCAGTAAAGGCTAGCCTACCCTTAGAGGGTGACAATTTAAGGGACGCTTTTCTTAAGTTTTGGAACACTCTGTCCAGTATGTTAATCATGTGTGGGAGATTTGAGCTGTAAATAATAATATCGTCCATGTAGATAGAAAGTTCTGAGCTGTCTATTCCACTAAGGGCAAGTTCGCTTACGCGGTTCATTACACCGGGGGATGTTTTCAATCCCTGGCATAACCGAGCATATCTAAAACTACCAAGATTGTTAATGGAGAAGGCGGTAATGTCCTTAGAACGCTCTGTTAATGGAACTTGAAAAAATGCACTGAACATATCCAAAATGGAGTAGAATTTCTTACCAGCCATCTCTGCCATAATGGTGGGGATGTCTGGGGTATTTTATGATATAGGAGCTATGGTTTCGTTTAGCGCGCGGAGGTAAGAAATAAAACGGTAAGTCCCATGGGGTTTCTTGATTAATAGGACTGGGTGTCGATAGGGACTCCCTTCACAGCGTTCTATAACACCTTGGTCTAATAATTTCTGGATTTCCTGTTTCATGGGTTCCCTGTAATGAAAGGGTATAGGGTAGGTCTTGGCATACACTGGGGTGTAATCTGTCAGCTTGATGTCATATTCCAAAACGTTAGTTTTAGTTAATTTATCCCCTGGCCAGAGAAAAATATCTGCATACTTGTATGCGAGCTTTAGGTTTTTTCTCTTTCTTCTTGAGGAATATCAGGATTAACTGTAAGGAGGGAGGGGTCACATTTTTGTTGACTTTCACTGATATGTTGATTTACGGTGTTATTTTCATTACAAGCGAATGAAAATGCGACATCTTCGCTGTTATTTTCCCAAATGGTAGTGACGTCATTTAAAATTTCACATGTCCATAATTCGCCTAATATAGTGTCAGTTTCGAAAGTGATTGTGCTTTCAGTAGGGTTGTGTATGTGAATGACAGGTGACTGAGGGTTTACTGTAGCATTGGGGAGGACTACTTCATGCTGAGTCATAAGGGAAGCAGATGGCGTAAAAAGTACAGGCTTAGGAGTTTTAGGTGTGGTAGTGGTAATTTTCAAATTTATATAAGTTTTTGACTTAACTGAATTGTGTTTGAAAGGGTAGCTTTTCCCGTATACACCTTTGCATTTTCAATTTGGTTGAATATGTCATGCGACACCAGGTGCGTTTTGTACTTTGACCTCAAAATACTGTAATTTGGAGTACGTCCTAAATGATGAAGAGTTATTGTATTTTCTTTTAACGACATCTCGCACCTCTGTGTTCGCAAAAAGTCATTTCCTAAAAGTAGGTATATTGGATACGTTCTGCAACACACTTGGTACGAGGCCTATTATTTTTATTAATTTAAGCACAATAGAAAACCTATTTTGACGATGTTTTTGTTGATTTTATACTATTGTATATCTGTGTTTTTTCATCTCGTACTTCGTACGAATGTCATAATTTCTTACGAGTTAAAGAACGTGTTTTTTCATCTCACACCTCGAACGAGTGGTACGAGAATATTGTTTTTATTAATTTAAGCACAATGGAAAACCTATTTTGTTGATGTTATTGTTGATTTTATACTATTGTATATCTGTGTTTTTCATCTCGTACTTCGTACGAATGTCATAATTTCTTACGAGTTAAAGTACATAACACCCACACCCACACCCACCCATGCACACCCACGCACACCTATACCCACCCACGCACACCGACGCCCACCCACGCACACCCACGCACACCTACACCCACCCACGCACACCCACGCCCACCCACGCATACCCACGCACACCCACCTACGCACACCCAAGCACACCCACACAAATTTACTTTCGGTCTACTTCTGGTCTACTTCTATTGCAACATGTTGCGCAACAAGTTAATACGCTACATTGCGATGGCCCGTAAGGGTAAACTATTGCATCATGTTGTGCAACAAGTTATTACGCAATATTGTGATGACCTTGTATCTGACGTGTTGTTTTCTGATTGTTTAGTTATGACGTAATGGGTGTCTTCTGATTGGTTGGATTATGACTTAATGCGATGACGTGTTGTTTTCTGATTGGCACACTGTTTCTGATGTTTTCAACGCGGTCCGCGCTGATGTTATATAAATGCGAAAGCATTACAGGTCAGTCAGTATCGTGAGAGTGTTTGAGGAGTGAGGACGCGTTGTTGCAGTGCTGCTCATATTTTTTTTCATGTGCTAAGCACAGGGTGATATTTTTTATACTTAGTACAAATACATATTTTATATATAATAAAAAATAGCTAATATAAAATAAAACGTCATGAATATTTTTGTATTCAAGAAGCAACAACATAATCAGAGTGTAGAGAGAATTCCAGTGAACATAGATGTCTTGAGAGAAATTTATCATCAATTGAAAGGGTTACTTCTTATTCACTTGAATAGTATTTGGTCTCATGTTGACGAGGATACTGGAAAGCACTTATTTGTTTTTAATAATAACTTATCATCATATAAGTTACCTGTGGGAAAATTCAAATAAACGTTTCACCACCCAATGCGGCAGTTTTGCACATAGGTCGAAATTTGTATAGAATTAAACATAGTACATTACTTCCTGATACGTCTGATGATGTGGAAGCTGGTGAATTTTTGTATGCTAAGATAATTGGAGAGTATGATAAATTGATTCCGCTGTTTATCGAAATGAGAATAATCTATCGTCTTATTAATATATAAAATACCTAAAACAAAAAAAACATGGATATATTTGGTAATAGAAGGCGACAGGAGATTCCAGATAATTCAAGCGAGATTGCTAGTTTAAATGTACGTCTAAAGAAACTGAAAGCAGATTTATTTATATTACAGAATTCCCTAAATCTAAATATTCAAGCAGAGATTACAAATCTTCAAACTCAACTGATTGATCCTATAGTAAAAATTGATGGAGAACTCAAATCTTTGCTCGAGAAATATACTAATTTAGCTTCAATAGATAATCTTCAGAACTTAGAAGAGAATATTGCAAACTTGAAAAAAGAACTTGATCAATTTAGACAAATCCAGAGAACGAATACCGAACAACTGAAACAGCAATTAAATGACCAGTAAAATAATATTCGTACCGGACTGCAAACCATCATCCAGAATATCAAAACTCAAGAAGAACATGAGCAGGTAAATGCTAGTATTGCTAAATTGCAAGAACAGTTTCAATCTTTCGAAGTTCCGACATTGCAAAGTATCAAATCTGGATTACAGACAGATGTACTGCATTCAGCTATAACAGACGTTCAATCGAAACTGAAGACATTGGAAGATTTTATCAATAATTTACGTTCATCTTCTGAATTAAATGCTATTGCTCGAAGCGTTGTGGGCATCAAATTGCAGATGGAGACTTATGAAGATTTTGGGAAGATACAAGGTACCATAGCTCACATAGAAGATACTATGGCAACTATGAGAAATGAGCTAACAAGTATACAGGAAACTCTGGAATCGAAACGGTCTGGCATTACTGATATCCTAGCTATAGTTCAACAGCAAGTTACTAAGCTTGAAAGCTTGAATACTGAATCAGAATTATTGCATTTCCATCATCTTATTGACGACATTCAGAATAAATTAGAAACACTGCAACAG
This sequence comes from Lepisma saccharinum, assembly GCF_977018435.1. Classification (NCBI taxonomy): domain Eukaryota; kingdom Metazoa; phylum Arthropoda; class Insecta; order Zygentoma; family Lepismatidae; genus Lepisma; species Lepisma saccharinum. The sequence goes on from NC_139237.1 coordinate 57,123,506, forward strand.
TCTACACGTTTGCACGATGACATAACGCAACTGCAAGAAATTTTGAAAAATGCAGCTGATGCAACAAAACTCGATGCTATAAAATTATCTCTCACCACACTAAAAAATACTGTAGCTGCTTTGCCTACTTCTCAAGAAATCATAGTTATGAGGAGAGCAGTACATCGAATTTTAAAATCTGAAAATATCGAAAAATATTCAAGCAGAAATTGCGCAAATCAGAGAAACTGTTGCTAGTCTCCCCAACAATCAAATAATTAACGAACTACATGCATTATTTACAGAAATCAGAAGTCAGGTACACGATCTTGCTACCAACAGTTCTGAATTGAAACTTGTAGAAAATTTACAAGAGATTATTTCTAATATTACGTCACAAATTACTACTCTTGAAGCAAGTCAAGAATCTGCTTTATCAGGTTTTGCTACTCAACTTCACGATCTCAAACAGGAATATAAACAACTGTATGTTGATGTAAAGATCAAACCTAGCTACGATGAGTTGGTTCGTATTATCAACGAACACTTGGAATCGGTATTAAGCAGACTAGATGACGTAGATACTCGTCAATTCTAATCTATGGAAATTGCTAGCGTACAAAGTGTTCCAAATGCTCGAGGGCACTGGACGTACGCCAATGCTGCAAATGTTTACAAATTATATCAGTACACTCAGGTACATTAATTTTTTGTTGAAGGTAGTTTACGATTTCTGAAGTTTAGTTTTCTAAAACATGGAAAACATATTGAAGTTCCACAGTTCACTATAGTGCGAAAATATGGTATACACAAGGCAGTTCAAATTCCTATTGCATACTCGGATGAGTCTACCAATAAATATAAAGTACATGACAACGAACAATTATCAGTTTTTGATATTGAAATTGGCGACAAGCTAGTATTTGACATAAAGCGGTTATACCCAGAGGACAATCCATTTTATGCGATATTCTCACTTCGAACTTGATGTCAAGACAAGATATAGTTCATGAATTACACAAACCAGCCCGTGGCAATTACAAGCGATTAAGCGGTATACGAAAGGTATAAATGATCTGTTCCAGGCTGATCTGATTGAGATCGCTCCTCGCCTAAAGGGGCACACTTTAAAAAACTTGGATAAGATAAATCATCGTCACAAATATATGCTTACAGTTATTGATACCTTTAGCAAATATGCATGGGCTGTTCCCCTAAAATCCAAGACTGGTACTTGTGTTACCGAGGCCTTTAAGTCGATATTCAGTGAAGGAAGTATACCAAAATATCAACAGACAGATAGAGTGAAAGAATTTTACAATGCTACATTTGCTAAGTTAATGCAACAACATAATATTAAACATTATTCTACATACAGTGATCTGAAAGCTAGTTAAGTGGAACGATTCAACAGGACATTAAAAAATCGCATGTGGAGACAATTCTCTCTACAGGGCAATTATAAGTGGGTTCAAATTTTACACAAGCTAGTTCATGATTACAACAATACAGTACACAGTACTATTCGCATGAAACCTGCTGAGGTAACCAAATCTGATGAGCAACGATTGATTTCTACCGTTTATTGTAAAAAATATACATACACAACCAATAAGCCAAAGTTTAAAAGAGGGGATCAGGTAAGGGTCAGTAAATATAAACAGTTATTCGAGAAGGGATTCACTAAAAATTGGAGTACGGAGTTATTCTCAGTGGTTCAAGTTCTACCAGGGAATAGAAATACATATATCATTAAAGATAATCATAACAAAATATTGAAAGGGCGATTCTATGAAGAGGAACTTAGTAAAACAAAATATTAAGATACATATCTAATCGAGAAAATATTGAAGAAGAAAAATAATAAATTGTATGTGAAATGGCTAGGTCTGCAAGACAAAAGTTGGAAAGAAGCAAACCAGGTGATTCTTTGACACCAACATGGAATGTGGTACAGCGTTTACCAGATGTAGTGGAAACTAATAAGAAAAATGGAACGTTGTTACCTGATAACATAAGATGCCTCATTGCAGGCCCATCAGGTTGTGGAAAAACCACTTTGCTGGTTGATAATTTCTTGCTTGCTCCCAATTGGTTAGATTGAAAAATAGACACTTGTATGTATCTCAAAGAGTTTAGAACAACCGAAATACCAATAACTCGTTAAGCTGTACGAGGGACTGGGCATAGCTACATTTGCATCAACAACAAAACCTCTCGACCAATGTTTGAAAAATTCTGTTGTGGTGTTCGATGATGTTATTTTGGAAAACCAGAATGAAATTAGAAATTTCTTTACACAGGGTCGTCACAAAGAAATAGACTGCTTTTATTGAGCTCAAACTTATTCCAAAATTCCCAAACAGTTACTACGAGATAATAGAAACTTAATCTGTTTGTTTCGTCAAGATCATACTAATTTGAAACATGTATACGATGATTATGTGGGAGGAGAATTAAATTACATTCAATTTTCAAAATTCTGTTCATCTTGTTGCAACAGCGACGATTTTAAATTTGTTACTCCCTAGATGACTCGTAAACCTAACAATGGTAAATTCAGAAATAAAATCAACGACTTTTTAAACATTGAAACGATATAAAATAACCATTAATCAAAAAAAAATGACGAAACGTAAAATAGAAGATAATTCGAAATTACGAGAGTACTTGTCCAAACGGTTCAAAGGCTGGAAATCCGAGAATCGAGGTTTTTACGAACAACACAAAGGTCAATACCAACCTATTATCGATGCAATCAGTGGTCTCGGTAAAGAGATTAAAAGTGTTACAGAACAAAATAAAAACCTCATCAATGAATTGGTACCTCATACTGCTAAAAATTATGCAGATTTCCGTCCTACGCCATTATCTAGTATCCACACACCCCTGGTACTTAAGAAACCACCTGCTAAAGCAGCTATATTAGTATCAGAGAAAATCGAGTTGGGTCCCCTGGCAAGGGGTTATTTGAGTACAGGAAAATTCGAAAAAGATGAAGTATTTGGATTGTATCCAACTATGGATGGGTAATGAAGGCGTAGTATGGAAAATTGGCAAGTCTAAAGTAACATTTGAAGGGGACAACATAAAAATTAATTTGAGTGGGAGAAACAGCTGGTCTAGATATCCTGGTACCGTAGGGCTATGGGAGCTCATCACTAAGAAACAACAAAAACATTTTACAAAAAATGATTATCAAAGTTACTCTGAAATTTTGACACTCTCTGATGCTTTGTATCAAAATAACGATGCTAGTCAAAAGCGTGTAAAATCGAGCAGCGGGGATAAATACAAAAATCTGATTAAACCTATCTGGAATCAACTCAAAACCGGGATTGGTATAAAACAATACAACACTCTACCTAAGCAATTTGTATCGGTAAACGATGTGAGAAAACGTATGGATAGTTTGCTTGTTATAGCAGCGGAGGAAAATGCTGGGAACAATAATTTCCACAATGAGAAAATGGGTATTGTAAACATGATTAGTGACAAATTAGCTAATTTTATTGTAAACGATCCTAAAGGTATAGGATACTTAATTAAAATTATCAATACTATACCTGCTAGATTCTGGAATATATCAGAGGGTCAAGATTTAGTGAATGATATTATTCCGTTCGAGTTACACGTACCTGGTTACCAATATTGTGGTCCCGGTACAAAACTTAAGAAACTAGTAGAGAGAGGAGACAGGGTATTAATCCACTCGATGCAGCTTGCAAAGAGCATGTTATTGCATACAACACACACAAAGATCTGAATGATCGTCATGTGGCTGATAAAAAACTGGAAGAGGCAGTTTTTGGAAGATTTACAAGCAAAGATGCATCGTTGGGTGAAAAAATAACAGCGTTGGGTACAACTATTGCTATGAATACAAAACAAAAATTAGGGTGGGGTTTGTAATATAAATACACTGAAATGTAATAATAATAACAACAACAACATGAAACCAAAAGGAGTTGTGTACCAAATACCGTATCACGATCTTAAAAATTTAAAACTTAATTCGATTTTTACTAAAAAACAACGAAAGAAGAGGAAATGTATAGCCAAAGGAAACGGAATAAAATTATTACTCATTACGCCACAATTAAAACGATTGCAAAATGCAAGAAAGAAACCGCACAGTGGTGGATTCATATTCAGAATTCCAGCTATCCTGGCTGCATTGGGAGCAGTTGGGAGCTTAGCTGGGGTTAGTGCTGCTCTTGCCAAAACTGTGATTGATTCGAAGAAGAATAAGGCAGAACTAGAAAAGCAAAAGCGTCATAATCTTGCCATGGAGAAAAAAATAGGCAAAGGTGAAGTCTAGAGCACTTAGAAAATTAAAAAAAAGAAGAAGCACTCACGAACCAAGACATTGAATCTTTAGTAAAAATATTTAAAATTAAACACTTCAGGGGAGTTTTCATGTCAGATTCTCTCCCCAAAGGTAGTACTTACTCTCGAGAATGTGGCGTGGTGCATTTCGACAAGTCCGAGAACGTTGGTACTCACTGGATATGCTATTATAAACAAAATGACAATGCTTTTATTTTCAATTCTTTTGGAGGGGAACCCCCTACAGAATTGATTCGTTACTTGAAGCATGTTAAAATTTATTACAACGACGATCGTATTCAAGATTTCGATCAAATTATATGTGTCCATGTTGGCATTACGATGCTCAGAATTTTAAATAAAATACCAAACATCAAATTAAAAGATTGAAAAAGCTGTATTATATATTAAATATGGGAATTTTCCATCTCTCCAGCGAGACTTCGGTTTTAAAAACTACATCTTCACGATGATATTATCTATCCAAAATCCATAGCTCTGAGAGCATTATACAGTATGTATCTGATTCCGAATGTAACTACCTACAACAATACTATATTAGTAGGTAATGAAAAAATAATTATTCCTCCTGGACAGTATAACTTATCTAATTTACAGTTTGAACTTCCAACCACTGTCTTGCTTTCGCAAAATTCTGTAACACACAGAGTAGAGATTGTAACTACTAATGAAACATTGGACTTATCTACCATGGGAGAACTTATAGGATTTGAGAACAATAGCAAATTAGAACCAGGTGTTAGGCACGTAGGTAAATTTATACCGAAATTCTTAGCTATAGAAACATTGAATATTCAATGCAACATTGCCAAAGGTATGATTATCAAAGCAGAAGGAAATTCAATTGGCAGCCACAAGGAGACAGGTGTCATTGCTACATTTAAACCGAATTCGGAAATTATGGAACCTATCTTCTATTCCCCAATCCCACCAGTCTATTTCCCTGTTGCTATTGATAAAGTTAATTACATAGAGATAACTATTACGAATGAGAAAAATGAGATCATCGATTTTGCCGGTGCTAATAGCACTGCGATAATAGAAATTAATATTTAAATATATAAATAAATACCAATGGAAAATATCGAGAGTTATGAATTACAGTCCTTCCCTCCAAACAGAAGAACATTTGCAAATTTGAATCAGCCCAACAAAGAGATACAGTATATGACACCACGATAGGGGATGGGTTCATTCATCCAAATATATCTGATCTGTATATAAAATTTGATATTGTAAAACAAAGTAATGGTGAAGAATATCCCCTCCCTGGGGCTAATATAAAACTTATAGATAATTTTGTTCCATTCTCTTATTTTCTCAAATTGAAGTCAGAAAGCATGGTACAGTGATTGGCAGGATTGATTGCTCCGGAATTACATCCACTACAGTGGAGACATTGAAACTGTCCAAATCAGAGAGTGCATATTATAAAGTTGGTGGGTTCGAAGCTGGAACAAAAATTCAAGCAACAAGTCACACAATACTGTTCCCCATGAGATTGCTATTTGGGTTTTTCTCTGATTATAAAGAAATTATGTGGAAAGGTGATTTGAGTCATATTTCGCAGAGCACCCAATGATCATAATGCCATCATGAGATACAAAACTTTGAATGCAGATGGAACAGCCAATGAGTCTAGTTTACCCGAAACTGCGAAATGTGTGATCCAGTCTATGGAGTTGCGAATGCCTATTGTTGAATATGAGTCCAGTTATGCTCTCAAATACAAAGCGAACATTTTGAAAAATCCCCCAATTCCGATTCAATTTTATGCTTATCAATGCATACAGAGGTTAGTGGAGGGTAAATTGTTTGAATTTGATCTTACTAATCAGTTCCAATCTTTGCAATATGACATGCCAGAGTAGTAGCTGTGCTGTTTCAGAGAGGGAGAGATGACAATCTGGAAAAAGATAGCAGTCAGTTTGATAATTGTAAAGTTAAAAATGTGCATCTGAAGAATGGCAGAAATGAAGTATTTCCTCGTGAAAATTAGAATTTAAACATTGCAGAACAAGATTATTTAAAATTATATGAAGCTTACAGTGCATTTAAACGAGTAACTGAAGGTAGCATAGACATGTATTATAATCCAGATGAGTTCATAATTCACAGACAAATGATTTTAATCAATGCGTCAAAAAGAAAATTAGTAGTTATAAATGATCGAACAAATATTAAATTAGTATGTGAATTTCATTAAACTCTATCTGAAAATACTACATGCAGTGCAATTTTAATTGTAGAGAAATCATATATTTATGATGTAAGAAATGAAAGAGTGATAGAAAAATTTTAAGAGTATAGTAGAGAATAATATATAAAAAATTAAACTACGTGTAGACTTCAATTATTATTAGCTTCTAAACTAAAGTGCCCCCAAGGCAAAGTATGGATTCCACACTCAAGAATACACCTCTTGTCAAGTGGATCCAGGGCTACTTTTTTTATTCGTTGTAATCTCATGGTTTGAGCTTTGTATTCTATTATCCTCTCGAAGTATCCTCGACTGTGAAGAAAGACAACAAATATAATCCTGGAATGTTAGTTTGTATTCCAGGGTATCTTTGCACGTTCCTTTTTCTTTCATCGTGACGCTGATCTCTTTTCTGAATGTATACATCTTGGAACGCAAACCAGCAAAGTCAATAATAATATCACCGTTACATTCATCTTTGAACTTACCGAGAACCTTCTTGTTGCGGGAAGAAATTCCAAATCTGTTGGGTTGAGGATAGGAAGAAGTGTCGAAATACCCAAGCATGGAAGGATGTTTAAGATCTCCGTAGAGGTTAGATGTTTGTATGTCATAAACAAAACTATCAGTGTCCATGGTCAAAATTGACAGCTTATCATTATAGAAAGGTTGCATAATATTATAGTGAAATTCGAACATGTACAATTTCGACAAGTCGAGAACCGTTCCGCCAACGTAAATACGTTTTCTGAATTTTATCAATTTTATATCTAGATTAAAAAGTGTTAAATTCTCGTTGTAAATTTTTCGCGATTTGAATCTAGGATCAGATACTAATTTTCTACACTTGTTGTTATCCGAAACCAATTTTATGTCTACATGTTTTCTGACGTTCTCCATTGTCTTTCCATAAACGGCATTATTCATTAGTTTATAAAAATCTTTATCTAATTCTGAAATGGCAGCTGTTCTGTGCCTCGTGTTGGTCTCAATATAAGATTTTAACCATGCAGAGTGTTTGAACTTGAGAATTCTTCTCACATTTACTACATGAACACCCTTCCCAATCAAAAAATGGAGATTCTTGTAGTGGACAACATATCTCTCTTTTCTCTCTAGAGTTAACATAAGCTTGCTTTGATTAGAATCAGGTGGGCATTTAATTTCTGGAGCCGGAGGCAAATCGGAAAAAGTAGCATGCAAAGTATTTGGAAATTCAATGTCCACCTCAATGAACAAACCAAATTCACGATCGTCGAAACAATTAATATCAAATGAAATAGGATCCAGCCACTCGAATCCTCCGTATGGAAGTTTCTGTATCATTGCGAACCCGTATAGATTATTCACGTCAGCGTAAAATATGTAATTGGATGGTCGATTTGTATCGTATTGATTCTCAGACATGTGAATATTGTTTGCCTTTGCGTATCTCTGCGAACATTGCACCATCCCCCCACGTATCTCCCTTTCTATAAAAAGTAACATGTCAACGTCCAATATCAATTCCAACTTGATCCTGGTCTGGAGCAACATAGCTGACCACGCCGAACCAGGAAGACTGTAGAAGTGTGCTGGATCTAATTTATAAATATGTATTGCTGTTTTTCTAAACACATGGAATACATCAGAAAGTATCGTTACGTCTAATTTGAGATACGCATCGTGATAATCGCCAAGAGTATTGCATCTCAATTCCTTCCATATTAATTTCGCATGTTCGTATTCATCGTTCGTGATTCCGGTTCTTTTCAGTTGACTGAAGAATTCTTTTTGAGATGAGACAGTGTCATCGTCAAATTTAGACTCATCGGTTACATATTCGTAAGGATAAATGCCTTTACGTTTAATCAGCTCTAGGTGTACGTTGGGAAAACTGGCTTTTGTAATTTTAAACTGTTCGTCAGTAAGTTTACTCGCTAAAGCATCGAGACTTGCCGATAGGAATCTGAAAGAATTTAGAAACCGCATCTCTATGATTTCATTCGTTGCTGGAACCTTAACTTTCTTACTTATAGAAATATAACGCCCTTATATATATTCTTTGCGTATCGTATCCAAGATTACTAATTAAGAAGTGGAAGTCGTAATTGGATCCATTGTGGAAAAATATTGGTACGAATTTGGGCTTCTGGATCTTGAGGTTGCAGGTGTTACAGATTCCACTAATGTATTTTCCGGTGAAGTGATTGTGATGAAATACTTTCCGATTCTCATTCGTGAAATGTTGATCGCACACTGGACACGTCTCAATGTTACTGTAAGATTTAAGTCCATCGCTTGATAGTGGAAGCATTTATTTCGATTGACATAAAAAGCTGCCAATGTTCTTAACCTCCTCCACCATCTTCTTGAAAAAGTGTTCAATGACATTCGGTCCGCGATATATATACAGGGTGATTCTAAAGGTAGGGTACAAACGAAAACCACAGATAGCTCCCATGAAATAGAGACGAAAGTGCCCCTTCCACTTTGCCGAGAGATGCCTCCGTGAGGAGCTAGACAACGCCGAAAACGTGTGAAAATGAACTTCACACCTCTGTACAGCCAGCATCAGTGAAGATAGAAAGGCGGAACAAAAGAAGTCCAAAGGAATACCAATGTCGCCCATCCGAAAAACACCAGGCGGCAGCTGCGCAACGATAGGGCCTATTAGGTAACAAACGATATATTTTCGAACCTGCTTCGCAACATCTTGCCCTATGCTTGCTAATATTACTTTTGGAGATGAATTTTCCACAAATGACACATTCGATGAAAGTGCTAGATGACATTTTTTAATATGCTTTAAATAAATAACAATAAGACGCACAATCAAGTCAAGATTCAATAAGACAATTTTAAACTTACGAAAATTGATAGAATGTAACTTAAAAAAGACAATAGTTATAATTATAATATTTTTCAGCTCTGGTATTTATATACAAATTTTCTCCGAAAAAAAAATACAAAATTCACTCCAAATACAAATCCATACAAATTCAATCTGTGTGAAAAACAACTTGAACCCTCTTCAAAATAAAATAATTTTAGCTATTACGATAAACTTTTCAGCTATGTTATTTATACAGAATTTCCAGAGACAACAAGTAACATCTGATCACACCAAAACTCAAGCTGATCGAAATTACTATGAGCTATGTAGCTTTAAAATAAATTAAATACTTAACTTTTAACAAAAAAATTATGAGCAGCACTGCAACAACGCGTCCGCACTCTTCAAACACTCTCACGATACTGACTGACCTGTAATGCTTTCGCATTTATATAACATCAGCGCGGACCGCGTTGAAAACATCAGAAACAGTGAGCCAATCAGAAAACAACACGTCATCGCATTAAGTCATAATTCAACCAATCAGAAGACACCCATTACGTCATAACTAGACAATCAGAAAACAACACGTCAGATACAAGGTCATCACAATATTGCGTAATAACTTGTTGCGCAACATGATGCAATAGTTTACCCTTACGAGCCATCGCAATGTAGGTAATAACTTGTTGCGCAACATGTTGCAATAGAAGTAGACCAGAAGTAGACCGAAAGTAAATTTGTGTGGGTGTGCTTGGGTGTGCGTAGGTGGGTGTGCGTGGGTATGCGTGGGTGGGCATGGGTGTGCGTGGATGGGTGTAGGTGTGCGTGGGTGTGCGTGGGTGGGTGTGGGTGTGGGTGTTACGTACTTTAACTCGTAAGAAATTATGACATTCGTACGAAGTGTGAGATGAAGAAACACAGATTTGCAATAGTATAAAATCGACAAAAACATCGTCAAAATAGGTTTTCTATTGTGCTTAAATTAATAAAAATATTAGGCCTCGTACCAAGTGTGATGCAGAACGTATCCAATATACCTACTCCTAAAAGTGGGGGGACAGTTGTAGAATTTATAATTCTAAACTTGTGCGAATATTTATACTTTCCAATTATGACAGGAAGAACTACAATTTCACACACACTCAGTTTCGATCCAGACACGCCTTGGATTGTGGACTTTACAAGGTAGATTTTCTTTCAGAAGGAAGGAGGTGGGTGGGGTAAATTGATGTTTGGGAACCGACGTCAATAAGTAAATCTATGTCTTTCCCTTGTATGCTACTATTGATATAATACAAGCCATTTTTCTCAATGATAGGAACTTTGTCTAGTCTACCATTATCTTCGATTTCGTTCCTGCAAATCAAACATGATTCTAGTTTAAACTATTATCTCGTTGTGGTTTGTAATATAATAGCAGTTATCGCTCGTGTGATATTAGCGACTACATAATGTACAGGCCTATGGATTTGTATCGTCGCGATTACCCATAGTTTGAGTCTGATCTCGACGTTGAAACCTATTATTTCCCCTAAATTGGCCTCGAGAGTTCGACCTAAGGTTTCCTCTTGGATTAGATCTATAATTACCTCTGTAGGAAGGGGAGTTATTGTTATTATTCCCCTTGTTTTGAACTCTATTACCTCTATCATGTGCGCTCAGGTTAGCATTTTTCGCGAATTCCAGGACATTTGAGCAGAAAACAAGCAGGGAATTCGAATTTAATGATTCTTCCCGTGAATGCAATGCTATGTTTGCAATCTTTGACGAAAGCTTATTTACATCGTCACTAGAGGCGGTATTGTGAGTGGGTTCTGCGCTGGCCACAGCTAGTGGCGCCACGCAGTGAGGAATTTCGGAACTTGGTTGAGAATCCGCGACAGGCTGTGGAACGGATAACTGAGAGGAGAAATTGTGTCCTTGATAAACTGTCTGGGAGGGAATGACGGGAGCGGGAGTTGATTGCAGACTTTGGACTCGATGAGCGGGGTGTGGGGGGAAGGTTGGATTCTGGTTATATACTACAAATTGCTGAGGTGGGTTCGGCGGATTACTTGGGATGGGGGAGTAAACCTGTGCATGAGAACAGCTGTGAGGTGGCGTCTGGGTCAATGTCTGATGCAAGTTTGCTTGTGCTATAGCCTGATCAATTTCATACTTCTCCTCCATCATACGGGAATTAATCAATAACTGTTGGCGTTCGAAATTTTGTAGGTGGGCTATTAATTCCTCTGTTTGGCAAAGTGCTTATTAGTTAAACAACCAATGTATTTGGCTCGCGGTCCCGTGATTATATAGGATAGAGTTTGTTCTTCAGTGGGGTTCGGGAAATATTGCTGGACTAATGCCTTCTTAGCAATAACATAAGCGTGAATTAGTTCTGTAATTATCTGTTTTCTGGCTAAGACTATTTGAACGGGTTCAGCAGGGAGATAGGATCATTTGAACAAAGTACTTAGTTCATTTTTGATGTGTGTATATGTCAGGTCTGCAAAGTTAGGTCGTTTCTGTATATCATGAAAGTAAGTGAAAGCTGTGTCAGTAAAAAATAAAGGCAACATCTCTTTACGCTTAGCTTCCGACCATCCCGCTATTTATTTACTATCCTCAGGAAAAAGGGTTCGACTTCTTTGGGGTCCTTTCCGCTGAAAGGCGTCGGATATAACGCAGTTGGGATTGGAGTGGTCATGTTAGTGGTGGGAAATTTTACAGTAACGTTATCAGGGCTGTTAGTATTGTTAGAGGTAGTATGAACGTTAGTTGGAGTGCTTTCTAAGGGTTGTTGTCGGGTTCTGCTGGGTATTTCTAATCCTAGTAAAAATTGAGGGTAGTTTCTGTTAGCAGATCTTAACCGTGTTACTGGAGGGGAGGGGGCTGGTGATAAAGGTTGTGATTTTACTGGGTTCGCCGCAATTGCAGTAGCTAACTCTATGATTTGGTCGAGGGAGGCATCAAGGTGTTCGTGCAATGCTATCTGTGACGTATTCATAGACTACAGTTCGTCGTGCTGACCAATGAACAAATGAAAGTAGGGGTATGCAGTAATTTATTTCATTAATATGTCGTCTGTCAAATAAATATAAGCAATTGTTCTCATTCCTGTGTGAATGATGCTTAAATACGTACAGAATGAAAATTATGCAGAAGAACTAGATTTTGTGGGGGGGCTCGGCACAAAAAGAAAGGAAGGGTTGTATACCATAGGGTAATATACAAAATTGTCACTGGGTCTGACGCATCTTAAGCGTACTTTGGGAATATGAATTTTAACTACTAAATATTTATTTTCAAAAATGCTCCCAAAGTGGGAGGGGGGAGAATAATTTAATTTAAAGCAATTTGTACAGAAGGGTATTCAATTGCAAAAAGGGACTGAAACACCTCCACCATGTTGTAATCCCGTCTTAACTGGGATCTGAGGTCACAGGGATGCTTGAATAATACATTTTAGGTAGAGCTTAATTATACTTGTCAGTTGAACCTGCTCCGATTAGGAGGGAAGAGATAAGGAAGGTTGAATTTAAAGGTTATTTACGCTTGTTCATACCTGGTAGGCGAGTGATGTTCTTGTCCAGATGCTTCTTGCAGACCGAATTGTGACTGATGCCAAGGTTCGATAGGTGATCCTTGGCTCACTGATCCGAGCAATCCCGCGCGAATCGCTGCATGCTTATGCAGCCGTAACTTTATGTACCGTCGTCGTAGTTCAGTAAGTTGTAATGTGTCGTAGAGTAATCCAAGTGTAATCAGAGACTAATGAGTGTCAAATGAGAGTAATGATCCAAATGAACGTCAAATGAGCGCAAGCTCGGGGAGCGAGCTTCCTTTCTTAAACTTTTGCTTCGAAAGGTTGTTACACCTTTCGAACACGCTGGATCTTGTTTACATCCACGCCTTTGCATTTCAGTCATTGCTTCACGGAAGTTACAAAGTTTGCGCATTCTTGGGATCGCTCTCTGGTCGGACAATTCCAGGAAATAAACAAGCGTAAATATTCTCTTGACAAGGTTTTCTCGTATTCGTAATCTCCATATCTCTACAATATTATATATATATTTGTGTGTGTGTATTATATAAATAATCAATGGTTTCGAGCTTGGGCCCCTCAAAAAAATCCTGGGTACGGACCTGCCCTCCATCAATAAATAATGGTATCCGTTTCAAGAAATGGAGACAACTTTAACTATTTTGCTACGTACGTTGTTTGAAATGATGTATCCCTTATACAACATGTCATTTCTTAACTTGTGCAATATAACTTTTAAGTAACCTTACACGTCTCTAAAAAAAAGAGGGGCAATAGAATCACATACATGAATAGACACATGAGAGAGAGAGTGAGATGGAGTTGAGAACATGTACTAGTTGATCAAAGCGAAATGAAAACGACACTAAAATAGTAAGCTTAAAAGGGCATACAATTAGATTGTTCTCTTTACATAGAGTGGAGGGGAAATTTTTATAATTTCTAGGAGGCTAAACTAGTTGAAAATTCGTACAGAAATCTGCCAAAGAATGAACGTAGAAGCTACTTGACTCGATATTATCAACAACTTTGTATTTTTATTTCTCATATTCATCGTCAGTTTCTGCTATTAGCAACGATAGGAGGAAATGATAATTAGTTATAAATTAATGTAAATGCATTCTAATAATTTATGTATAATTCTAATCAGATGTCCTTCTCTCGCTACGACACAAGGGAAAATTGATTTGCAACTGTAAACCGACGTGCGATGAGCTTATTTACAGGAAAACTGGTTTCACTGGAGATAATATGTAAGTATATCCTTTATCGATGTTTTACCACCAAATGTCGATAAAACAAAATCAGGAACAGATATTGCAACTCAAATAAAACTACAAATATGGACAATAAAGTATAAAACGCCGTGATCCAAAAGAATATACTGATTGTAGAAAGATAAATAATCGAAAATATATATATATTTGAATAGCTATTAATATAAGTTAAAAGATTAAATCTCTTCTTGTATGCTATGAGATCCTTCTGGAGTTCCAGTGCTTCCTACTGGAAAAATAGTTAGCAACAAGAAATTAATTATTACATGGAGCGCCGTATCTATAATGTGAAAAAGCATAAGAAGAAAGATACTTTCAAATATTTTTGATATACGTACATATAAGACACAAATTATTGCATGTGAGCGTTTATTACTGTAGGTATGGCCTAAAGAAGGGAAATCAAGACGAGAAATGATTGACCATCATAAATTTATTTAATTGTATATATCTGTGTAATTACTTTTCCTTCTAATACTTAATTGTTTCTTTGTTCGCAGCTACAAAAATACGACAAAACTATTTTACGCGGCGCACGTATCAAACGCTCCATCAACTAAATATTTACGTGATGTCCTTTTCGGTTGGAAAGATCTCCTAGGCAAGATATTTTTAAAATTATGTATTTAGCAGATAATAATAATGCTACAGAGGAATATTAAATAGATATTGCTTTTCTTTTCTGCACGAACTAACTTCTGTATTGACAATTCGCACAAAGAGATATGTTTGCAACATTGCTAAAATTAAAAAAGAACTCCAAAAGTTCAGTTTTGTATACATTGTTACTGTGACTGTAAGCAAATGAAAACTATGCTTAGATTACGTTAAGAATATTGGTTTCTACTGCACATCTCCATGCTATGGTGGTTTCCTCACGAAACGCATGGAAAATTATTTTGTTTCAACATCAATTGAGAATAAGGTAATTCTGAAAATGTATGGTTGCAATGTAGATTGCAAACTCATGATTTCGAATGAAACTATAAAGTATCCAAATAAGAGCAGTACGAGGTTAAGATATTAATATGTATAAGGATATCGGAAATGGAACCTGTGCGTGTTGTAAGTTTTTATATAAAGTCTCGGTGTTGTTGCCTTAAGTGGCATTGAAGAAATCAATGATTGAGTGTTTGGATAGTTTCTACGCACTGACAGGAAGTTGATGGCACAACATCTAAATGAGACAAATGTTGATATTACTAATATTTAATCTTCGTTGTTTCATTTTTATCCAAAATGTCATGATATGAACGAGGCCGTCGTATAAATGAATCCTAAATATTGAAGATAGGAAAGTGGCGTTCATATAGGAGAGTCCTGACCATTGCTGACGGTAAAGAGGCGCTAGTGATGATTAAACTTTACCAATAAATCTAACGTTGCTTTGTCGCTGATTATAATATTGGTAGCAAAATATTCGTCCCCCAACGCTTTCTCCATTCTCATGCAAAATTCCAAAAGCTGGCCAAAATCTTCCTGCTTAATTGTTACAAGAGCAGAGCATGTTAAGGTTTGAATTGCTGCGCCGTCGCTATATCTTCTGCATAATTTGGAGCGGAATTCCACGTTCGCCGCTTACAGTGACTGTTGACTTTTATGGACTCTGCCTCATTCTCTCCAGTGTTTCATGAGACAAGCTTGCTTGATCCTTTGCACAGACAACCAGTGTCCTTAAAGTACCGATACCACCACAGAATGCTCTGGGCATGGCGTTTCTTTTTGTTATTCTATCCTGAATGTAAGCTGCGCTGCGGTAAGAGATGAACACGTTACATGTTCCAACACACAAAAATTTATTTTCCCGTATTATCGCCATTTTGTAACGGCATTGCACTCGTGCTGCCACCTGTATATTTTCCGGTACTTCTCCGAAAACAGTGTTTTGAAATACGATTAATCATTTGCAGTAGAGCTGTTTAGAGGCAGCCACCCTCTGCTTTATCAAGCCTGCTAGAGCTAGTTACGGAATTTTATGTGTGGTATTAACAAACCATTTGCTAATGTAATTGAATTCTACTTACAGCGGCGTTTGGTGGAACAGCCAGTTTCTTCTTGGGATGCAGTTTGTTGACAGGAGTCGAAATATTCTACTTCTCTTGTCTCCATTTGATACGCAGCTGGTTTCCAACAAAGAAGTTTTCTGAATGTTCAAATCTACGAGAATCAAACAGAAGACTCGAATTGAAAGTTTGTAATAAAATATTTTCGAGATGTTGTGGTCTATCGAGAAGAAAGTCATTCTTAAGGAAAATAGAGCATGGTACAATGCTCAACAGGAAACAGTAAGTTTACACTCTATCGCTAGTAGTGTAAACCTATTGGTTCTACGCAACCCTTGTAGGTATGCCTAGAATTTAACCTCAGTTGTGACATATTTTGATGATTTTGATGATTTTTTTATGGATTTTATTGCGTTCGACGATGTTCTAGCCCTATTTTTGCTCAATCTTATTTTTGGAGCCTCACCTTTGTAGGTATTCCATGATCTGACGTGATATAACTCAATAACCTACAAAGCGTAAAATGGTTGTTTCTATGTTATCCTTGTAGGTGGGCCTAGTATTTAACTTCATTTGTGTCATATTTTGATGATTTTGATTATTTTTTTATGGATTTTATAGCATTTGACGATGTTCTAGCAGTATTTTTTGCTCAATCTTATTTTAGGGCCTTATTTTTGTAGGTGGGGGCCCTCAACGTAAACGCCTACGATATATTTGGGGGCCTTATTTTCTTGTAGGTGGGGGGGGGGGCTCAGCGTAAACGGCTACGTTGTATTTTTTGTGATGTGTAAGCCTCCCCTTTTCACGATGTATGTTGTGGCCTTTTTACAATGGGTTCAATACCCCCACTACTTTTGGAGGAGGGGGTCACAGTGAGGGGCTTACCGTGTTGCCAACTTACTCCACAAAAATTTCACCATATGATATTTCACAGGCGAAGCTAACCTACAAATAGAAGTTGGCACTACTCTGTATTGCCATAAATTTCTATAGTATAGTGACATTTTTTATGTGTGAAGAACGTTTGGATCTAAGGTCAGTGTAATTTTTATAGAATTATCCAATTTTTTTTTCTTGTATCTAAAACTGTTCAGTCACTCTTTCATTCTTGACATCATACTCAAAAGTTTTCTCTGCAATAAGAATAACGCTGCATAGAGTATCGGCAGGCAAGGCGTCATGGAACTCGCACACAATTTTGATGTTGGTACGATCGTTAACAACCACCTGCTTTCTCCTCGATGTGTTAATGACGAACATGGGTCTTCGATCTATGAACTCATTGGGGTTGCCGGAAGCAGGTTTCTGCACGCATTGGTAACCGTAAAATTGGATGGGTACTTGGGGATTCTTCAAAATATCTGCTTTGTACTTGAGAGCGTAGTTAGTTTCGTATTCCACTACGAGCATGCGTAGCTCCATGGACTGGATGATGCACTTGGCAGGATCGGGTAGTGTGTTGGGAAGTGCTGAACCGTCCGCACCCAAGGTGCTGTAACGCATCAGCGCATCGTTGTCGTTGACGCTTCTGCGAAAAGTAATGTGCAAACCACCCTTCCACATTATCTCTGTGTAGTCGGAGAAAAAGCCTAGAAGCAGGCGCATGGGAAACAAAACTGTATGACTTTGAGTTTTGATTTTTGTACCTGCTTCGAGTCCCCCTGCCTGGTAGTATGCTGCATCGGTCTTGGAGAGTTTCAATGTTCTCACAGCTGTAGAGGTAATCCCGGGGTAGTCAACCCTATCGATGACGGTGCCACGCTTTCTAACTTGCACCTGCGGGAACAGGTACGGCACAAAATTATCTATAATTCTAAAATTTGCATTGGCAAGGAATGCTTCGCCGTTGTCTCTCTTCACAACATCAAACTTGATATGCAAATCAGCCTTGTGAGGGTGAATGAACCCGTCCCCGACGTCCACGTCGTATTCTATCTCCCGATTTGCTTCATTGAGGTTGGCAAACATGCGACGACTGGGTGGGAAGGACTGCAACACGTAACTTTCGATTTGCTCCATAATGGTTATTTATTATATGTTAATCTCCACGACGGCAGTGGCCGTGGCTCCTACAAAATGAAACACTTCCCCCTTCTCGTTGGTAATTGCCAATTCTATGTTGTCTATGCGATTACGAGATATTGGTAGGGAGGGTGTGTGTAGGGTGTAAACTCAGAGTTTGGTTTGAACGTAGCGATAATACCTGTCTGCTTGTGACTCCCTGGGATGCCGTCCGAAGATTTGGTGATCATACCTTCTGCCACATTGCAATGTATAATCAGAGTCTCAATGGCTAGAAATTTAGGAATGTTAGCACCGATGTGCTTGATGCCAGGTTCGAGCTTTGTGTTGTTCTCATATCCCAAAAGCTCTCCGATGGTACCCAGGTCTACGGTTTCCGTGGCAGACACCAGTTCCACCCTGTGAATTACAGAATTTTGCGACAGCTGTACACTTCTTGGCAATTGAGCCTGCAAGGTAGACAGGTTGTACTGGCCAGGGGTGATGCTGATTTTTTCGCTGCCAATTTTGATGGTGTTGTTGCGTACCGTCACATGAGGTATCAGGTACATGCTGTAGAATGCACGAAGAACAATAGATTTATAATAGATGATATCGACATGCAATAAGAGTTTCAGAAGCGAAGTCTCGCTTGTGAGATGGAATGCTCCCATAGTGATTCAAGTGCCACAATGCTTTCTGGAAATCCTCGATTGTTGGGTTATTTAATTGCTAGAGGAAGACAAGCATGGAAACGCAGAGATGGCGCCAGTTCACATCGCTGAAACTCTGGATTCGTTCGTCATTGTAGTAGAGGTTGACAACACTGAGATACTTTACCAACCCAGCAGGTAGCATGCCTCTGAATGAATCGAAAACAAATGCTTTGTTGTTGTTGTTGGCTTTGAGGTAGCATATCCAATGTGTATCTGGATTTTGGTAACTGTCTAGGTTAACCACACCACACTCTTTTTTATTCACAACAGAGGGTAGAGAATGAGACATGAAAATGCCCCTGAAGTGCTTGATCCCCAACGATTCGATCAAAGATTCAATATCGAAGTTGGACAGGGGATCTTCTTTTTTTTTAAACTTTTTCAAAGCTTCGAGGTTGTTCTTTCGCTTTTTGGTCACACCTTCCCCCTTCTTCTCCATAGCCAGGTTGTGGCGTTTCTGCTCTTCTAACTCGGCCTTTGCTCTTTTTTGCATCGATGACGGTCTTGGCAATGGCGGCACTACCTCCTGCCAAGCTGCCTACAGCACAAAAAGGTGCCAAGATAGCCGGGATGCTGAAAATGAATCCTCCAGTCTTCTGCTGCTTTCGCGAACCTTCTAACCTCCTCAACTGAGGAATGCGTGGAGCAGCAATTTCATTCTATGACCTTTTGCCAAGCAGGAATGTTTCTTCTCGCGCTGCTTTTTGGTGAGCATTCCATGTAATGTTCCGAGAGACTTGAGGTTTGCGTAGAGTATTTGGTAAACGACACCTTTGGGCTTCATCGTGATAGTATGTTATATATATATATCGTGATAGGGTAAGAAAAATGTCTGCTTTGCCTAATGCAATGAAGTGATACAAGTTGCTTTTTTAACAAGGGTTATTTAGTTACAATCCCTACCCTAATTTTTGTTTTGTGTTGCGATTGCCTGCATTTTCAGCGCCTGCGAAAACCATCAATCGATCTACAAGCTTAATTACATTGTCTACCCAAACAAACTCCTTGGGCAAGGTGTTGTAGAGTTTGACACCGCTGCCAGTCTTGGGCTGGGTCCATATTGGCTTCATGAGGTTCCTGTACCTTTCGCCACTTCTAGATTTCACGCGATTCTGTGTTGCATCGTTGTTTTGGTACAGTGCATCCGTCATGATCAAAATTTCTGTGTAACTTTGGTAATCCTTGTCTGTATAATCTTTAGGTTGCTTCTTAGTGATAAGTTCCCACAGTCCCACCGTGCCAGGATACCTGGGCCAGCTGTTCTTCTCGCCCAAATTAACTTTTACATCGTCGCCCTCGAACGTGACTTTTGACTTTCCAATCTTCCAAACCACATCCTCGTTATGTTCCATGGTTGGGTATAATCCAAATACCTCGTCTTTTTCGAATTTACCGGTGCTTAGGTAATCCCTCGCCAACGGACCAAGCTCGACTAGCTTGTCCGAACAGGTACTGCCTAGGGCCTGACGTCTCGGAGCCGGAGCAAGTTCGAATGGAGTAGTGTGAATGCTGGATATAGGTGTAAGTATGGTATAATTTCGAGCAGTAAGTGGCACAAGCTCATTGATTAACTCTTTGTTTTGCTCGGTGACATCTTTGATTTCTTTACCAAGTCCACTGGTGGCATAGATGATAGGTTGGTCCTGACGCCTTTTCTCTTCGTAAATTCCACGATTCTCGGATTTCCAATCCTTAAATCGTTTTGCCAGGTAGCTACGAGCTTCAGGTTGTAGTCTGCAAATTTCCGTTTCATTTTTTTTTGTATGTAGTTATTTATAATAGGTCAAGACGTTTCTTGTAACGTTGCAACGTTTAGAAAATAATTAATTTTGTTTCTGTATTTTCCGTTATTGGGTTTCTTCGTCATGTCTATTGTGACAAATCCGAAATCATCTTGGTTCCAGCATGAAGAGCAAAATTTGGAAAACAGATTGTAGTTTATGTCCCCACCTACATAATCATCGTAAGCGTGTTCTAAATTGGTGTAGTGTTGACGAAACAAACAAATGAAATTAGCATTGTCTCAGAGTGGCTGCTTGGGGATTTTGGAGCAAACTAGAACCAGTCCATGCCTCTGTGTCGACCCTGAGTAAAAAAATTGGGAATTTCATTCTGGTTCTCCTGGATCACATCGTCAAAAACCACCACCGAATTTTCGAGACAGCAGTCTAGTGGTATCACTTCAGAAGCAAATATAGCTATGCCTAGTCCCTCGAACAGTTTCGACAGCTGGCGATACTTCGGTTGCTCCAAACTTTTGGAGAAAACATAGAGGTAACTGTTCTTCCGGTTTAACTAGTTGGGTGCAAGAAGAAAATTATCAATAAGTAACGTTGTTTTTCCGCACCCCGAAGGTTAAAGGACAACACAGCGAATGTTGTCGGGTAGAAGCTCGCCATTTTTCCTATCCTGACGTTCCGATGGAAAATCTGGCAGTCGCCGTACCACATCCCAAGCACCCGTTACACAATCACCTCGTTTGCGTCTATCCAACATTTTCCCTCGAGTCCCAGCCATTTCACCAAAAGTTTGTCACCTTTTCTACGTAATACTTTTTCAATAACATACGTGTCGGGGTATTTTGTTTTAGAAAGTTCCTCTTCCTAAAATCTTCCTTTCAGAATTTCGTGGCGATTATCTTTTATTATATACGTGTGACGGTTTCCAGGTAAGACTCGAACTACGGTGAAATGTTCCGTACTTCAATTTTTAGTGAAGCCTTTTTCAAACGCACGCTTAAATTTACTGATTCTCACCTGGTCTCCAATTTTGTATTTCGGTTTCTTGCTTGTAAATTTGTACTTTGGACAATAAACCGTAGAAATTAAACGCCACTCGTCAGATTTGTTAATGTCAGCTGGTTTCATGTTTATCGTGCGATGCAAACTGTGATTATAGATGTTAAAAAGTTCCGGAAGCATGTCGTGCCACTTGTAATTCCCCTGAAGCGTGAATTGTTTCCACATGCGTGTTTTGAGAGTTCGGTTAAAACGATCCACTACGCTGGCTTTGATGTGACTAAAAGTCGAGTAATTTTGAATATTTTGTTTTTGAATAAATTGCTGAAAGACAGAGTTGTAGAATTTTTTTCCGTTATCCGTTTGAAGAAATCAAGGTCGCCTGCCAGTTTCATTGAAATTAGCTTTGAATGCTTCCACTACACAGGTTCCTGTTTTTGCATTGAGGGGTAAAACTAACGCAAATTTTGAAAATGTGTCTATAACGGTGAGTAGATATCCCTTGTTGATTTTATGTAAATTGTTTAAGTTGCCACTGCTCATTTCCACAAGGTCAGCTTCCCACAGGTCGTCTATGCTTTTGGTCACTACCGCGAGTCGTTTGTAGTTTCGTCGTGCAGCTTTGTGCAGTTCGTTCACAATAGCCTGCATAGACATTGTGTGAAAAAAATATAGCTTGGATGGGATTTTTTGCCGCAGACAATGCCGTGTTTTCTATGTACGGCTTGTCACCTATTTCTATGTCGATAATTTGAGTGGCATCTTCGGCATAGACAGACTCGCGAGTTTCGGGGTGGGTGAAATCGACCAACTCCACTCTTATTTTAGGCTCTTCACCAATGTTCGTCACGGTCATGGTTGTGTAGTGGGTTGCGTGAGGCAAAGACCAGTATGAAACCTTGACGAACTGAAGTGTGCCAGCGATGAAAAATTGGTCATAGGCTTTGGCAGGAGTCAGCATGTAGAGTTTGGCACCCGGATAGAAGAGCGAGGAAAATTCTCTCGTTGGAATGCTGTACAGTTTTATGACAACAGTAGACTTGAGATTGTCGATGCTGGCGTTCAGGGTGTTTACATTGGTTCGAACCTCGCTCTCCACATCTTCCAATCTACCATTTATTGATTCCAGATGTTCCTCGATAGCACGGACAACAGTGTCGTAATCGGGCTTGATCTACACATCGACAATAAGCCTCTTGAATTTTTCGTTTAACTCATGTAGTTGGGTACTGAAATTGGTTATAGCCGATTCCTGGCTCGCCTCGATTCTGCCAATTTGCTCTTTCACATTGGCAATAATCTGCTGTAGACTTTCCACGAGTGTCAACTTGGAGCTCTGGGTTGCGAGGTCGTGGACCTGGGTTCTAATTTCCGCAAACAAGCAATGTAGCTCGCTGATGTTCTGGTAGGTAGGCAAGGTTGCAACAGACTCCCGAAGCAATTCAATTTCAATTTTGAGTATTCCGTTGAGAGCCCTCTTCACGCTTTTCAGTTCCTGCGAGGTAGGCAGGGTGGCCAACGTGTTTTGGAGCGACTCCAAAGATTTTTTCATCGCGTTCAACTCTGAGGCATCAGCAACAGCGCGTATGCCTTCTTGTAATTGTGTTATGTCGTCATGGGTGGGGGTGGATTGTTGCAAAGTTTCCAACGTAGTCTGTATGTCGTCGATGAAGTGATGAAAATGCGACAACTCTGATTCGGTGTTTATAGTTTCCAACTTGGTGATCTGCTGTTAGTCGCTGGCCAGAGTATCCCTGATGCCAGGCAGTTTGGATTCCAGTGCTTCGTGTACGTTTGCCACATCATTTTAGATGACAGCAAGAGCATCCTCAATGTGCGTTATAGTGCCTTGCAGCTTCCCGAAATCCTTGTAGGTCTCAAGTTGGAGTTTTATGTTGGCAATACTACGGACAATAGCATTCAGCTCGTTGAACGAAGGTAGATTGTGGTTGAAGTCCTGTAGAGTTTAGTTTTGACTTCGTTGATGGCTGCATGCAAAGCGTTCGTGCAATTTGGCAATACTGGCGTTCACGCGATCGTAGTCATCTTGAGTCTTGATGCTCTGGATAATGGTTTGCAGTTCAGTCTGGATGGTGCACGTTTGGTCCTGCTAGTATCGCTTCAGCTGTTCCACATCGGAGGTTTGCGTTTGCTGCAGCTTCAAAAATTCGTTCTGCAGCTTGCCTATACTCAACGCCAAGTTGTCGAAGTTGTCTATTGACGCGAGGTCGGTGTACTTTGCAGCAGCGATTTGAGCTCGGCGTCGATCTTGAGTACGAGGTCCAGGCACTGAGACTGCAGGCTGGCTATCTCTGACTGGAGGCTGGAGTTGAGCGTGGACTGCAGGGCCTGCAGGTCGCTTCGCAACTTCTTGACCCTGACGTCGAGCATGAGAAGCTCGTCGCCGTGGTCGTCGCGTTTCGTGTGGCCAAAAATATCGTTAGGCATTGTAACCACAGTGATTATTTATTATAAGGTAGGTGATTCGCATCTCCACAAAAAGAGGGATGAGTTTGTCGTAGTCGTCCAAGAGCTCCACGTACAGGCGATCGCCAGCAGACACATCGTATGTTGTAGTCGCATCCATCATATCATGCTTGATGCGATAGATGTTCTTGCCAGAGGAAACCTTGACCTCCACTTTGTTCTCGGGATTCATGTTGAACTGCAGTTTGCCGGAGATGTGAAACCGGTAATAATTGAAGTTGTTGTTGAATACATAGAAAGTTTTGCCCACGTCATCGTCGTACTGGGTCAGGACACCGTTGAGATGAATAATGAGCAAACTGTTGAGTTTAGATAGTAGGGAGGGCAACAGTTCCAAGTTCGGAGGTTATGATGATGGTGCAGTTTGGATGGGTACCTCTATAGCTTGCTTCCTGAAGTCCAACAGGTTCATAGGCATGGTTATTTTAAATGCTTGTGTTGATAGAAATATTTGCCAGCCGTAAGGTTAGTTGCATGTAAAAAAATTAATGTTTTTTGTATGATATAATAATTTATTTTTTGTATGTGTACGATGTGTTTTTTTTCTCTAAGTGCATTGTATGCATTTCTTACTACTATCTAAATGATTGTGCCCGCAAGGGAACGTGTGGATCCCACAAGACAAAATACATCTTTTATCAAAATGCGGATCTAATGCTACTTTCCTTACTTTGTTTGTTGTAATCACATGGTCTACACTTTGGATTCTCTTTCCAATCGTAGCTGCGGCTTCAATTTCTCCAGACATTCAATGTAGTCTTGAAATGAAAGTTTGTTTTGTACACTTCGCAACATCTTATTTGACCGCCCCGAAAGAATTCTAAGTCCCAAAATCGTAAACTTAGAAACATTGCACTTCAGCTCCAGGTGAGAATTAGTGTTGCCCACGAGACGAGACTTTGACCTGTCTCGTCTCGTGGAGTCTCGTGGAAATGCTGTCTCGTCTCGAAAATATTCGTTTGTCTTATGACACATGGTCAATCTCGTCTCGTCTCGAATTTTTAAAAGCCTGTCCCGTCTCGTCCCGTGGGCAACACTAGTGAGAATAGCCAACTTTGAGTAGGTCCTTCCACTAGACGCAAAACGCTGCAGTGAGAGGTTTTCAATTTAACACTTTCCATGAACTTAGAAACTACAAACCGCTATTATAATACACAATCAAGCAGAAATAATAAATTGGAAAAAGAACCTTGAAGGATATTTACGTTTCTGCTTGCTCGACTTGAAATTTGTGGGGTTTGAAACACTGAATAGAGTTTTTCTCCACTTGGAGGAAATTGCCATCAAGTTTGTGCAGAAAGAAGCAAATTTGTGAGGAGTTTATGCGACATTTTATTTACAATACCTTGCATAATATCGAACAGTTCTCAAAAACATATATTTTACATGACTTGTCGAGAAAATGTGTTTGAAACACAGGAAGGTGGGAGTCTTCATAAACGTCAACATGTTTTTAAGGGTATGCCGTCATTAAGTTAACGTAGAGCAGTTGGTTAGGCGCTGCTATCTTTATTTTTCATCAAGCGTGAAAGGTCGCGGGTTCAAATCCCACCCTCTTTTTTTTTCTTTCTTTGTTTGCTGAACAAATACCGTTGATATTAGAATATTTAAAAAAAAACGAATTAGCTGCACAGTTGAGGGACGTTCCTTCTGCGCATATTTCCCCTTAAAAGTTGGAGATTTCCAGGATATAAAGATAAATCTTTTATTTTTAGTTATTGTTCATATGTTGTGTTAACACAACATCATGATTAATTCATAAATCACATATCTGTGGCCTCCCCAATGGCGCAGTGGTAGCGTCGTCGCCATGTAATCAAGGGGACCCGGTTTCGATTCCCGGTGGAGGCACATAGTGGTTCGGATCCCACTTTAAACTCTAGGTCCAGTCTCGATTAGGCTTACTGTGCATGAAGTGGACTTAAAACAACAAATCAATCACATATATGTATTCAGGATGCAAAATGTAATGTTATTTAAGTTATGTGTTGTTTGTTCTTCACTGACACCTACTTGTAAATTATTGATTATTTGATTTCGATATACTAGAAAAATATATACAGTACTGTAACGAAGGAGAGCGTTTAATGAGTTCAAATTGCTAAGCTTGGTAATTTTATGTCCGTTCCTTCGTAATGAATGTTGTCAATCCCCTCACCACCATCTTACCATGCGTCTAAAAATAATAGTAAATCGCTAATTAACATAAATAAATTGTTATTGCGACGAAGGCCGATTCGATAAGAAACTACTAATAAGTATTTATATAGTGAGTGACAAACAAAAAATTCAAAACCTCATAATGATCGTTAATTCCTCACTGCTTTGTATCTAAAATGTTTGTCTTTCTTGAACAGAAAGTACGAGTATCAGATATAACAAACTTTCCGCACTAACATTGCAATATTCGATACCACCATTACAGACTTAGCTCTCTGTAACTTGATTCTGCGCATTCCACGTGGCATGTGACTTCCTCCTATCATCGAAATAACTTTCTTTTACTATTTCCTTTTCTCTCGTGAAATACAGAGATCATTGTTAACTTCTTAGCACGGTGGATAAACTTTACACCCAACGATATACTCCTGAAAAAAATCCTGCCTAGGTGGAGAATTGAACCTACGACCTCCCTCGTACGAATCAAGCACGCTACCTCTTCTGCAGGTAGCTCATGATAAAATTTGCTACCAGTTTGAAGAAACCAATTCACACATAATGTCATATCTATAATTTCCTCATGGCAATTTTCATGAGGAAACGAATTCAGATAAAATCGAGAAACGCTGAAAGGGAAAATGATGAACATGTCTATTGGCGTTTTGTCATATTTTGTAAATTGTGTAAAATTTCCTTGTTTTGAACAAGCAATCGTTTAGTTACGAAGTATTTTGTTGTTTGTTTAAAGTAAGAACAGGAAAAGGAGTCATTTGAACCAGACCCCGTTTGACAAGAAACTTCAGCTTTTTTCCAAAGACTGTATGAAAAGAGAGAGGAACGTATGAAATATAAAATATGATAGAAATTTAATACAATGGACACCTTGAAAGATAATACTAACGAACTTCAAACTATGAAAAACATATTATCGTGGTGGATAACTCCAAGTCATTTTCGAAATATGAAATTGATGTTTTTCTTTATTATGAAGTCGAGATATGGGACGTATAATCCCTCATCAAGAAAATTTTAAGTAAGCTACCTCCAAATTTTCAATGGTCATAATTACTAATAAGGGTTCGGAAGTTGATGAAAAGTCAACTATTTTTCTGACCCTTAAAAACAATGCTAAACCTGATATCATGTCCGTTTCCCTTCAGTTAGAGCCGGAAAACACTTTCTATTTTACATTTCTTTGCATTTTTCGACCTTTTTTGACTTTTAGTTTATTTTTCAGTATTTTTAACAGTTTTTGTTACATATTTTACTTATTTTTGTGGTTTATTTTTCTCCTCCCCTGTTGTCTCGTGTTTCATGCATTTTAAATGCATTTACTAGTAAAAATTACATATTTAGATTTCTTGACATGGTCCTTTTAGCAAATTCACCATGAATCGAAAATACGGTCAATGGAAAAGCATAATATTATTCTTAACTGAAATGTTTGGCAATGGATTAAAATACTTTGTGAGAAGATCTACTTTGAGGTTCTTTTTCTGGACACTATTATCGCATTAATCTGTAGTTTTAAAGTAAAATTAGTCTCTATATTAAATACAATTACACTCTGGTATACGCGAAGCAGAACTGTATTTTCGGATGCTGGCCGACTACAGTATCATAGAAGGCCCACTCTGAAAGGAGATGAATTGGTTGATTTGGTGTTTTAAGTCAACTTTATGCATAGTAAGGCTAATGGGGACTGGACCTACAGTTTAAAGTGGGAACCGAACAGAGTGCATAAAATAACGCGAACCGTGTGGTGTAGGGGGATCGTTTCGTTATGGAATGGAAGTTCATGGGTTCAAACCTACTTCTTTGCAAAATCTTTTTCGGGAAGTAAACGGCTTTGGACGAGAATGCTTATCTACGTTTCTTGGATATTTCCGTTGATATTTATGCGATTTATGTCCAGCATTTCCGGATGAAGAAAGTTGACATGTAAGTTTTTAATATGTTTTAACTTATAACAGCTGAATGAAAGGAAAAGTATTTCATAAATCCTGCCAATCACTGAAAGATTAAAAACATTAGTAGAAGCATTACTTGAGGCATGCACAGTGGCGAAGATTATGGAGTGTGGAGGGGCAGATGACCCAGCACTATGCTAAACATTATCTACCAAGGGAAAGAAACTATCCTTGCCCTCCCTCCTCCCCCCAACTTGCCCCATTAGTTTTGAAACCCAATCGCCGCCACTGAGCATGCATCGCATAAATATTTACAGTAATATTATATAATATTATATTACGTTATTACTTCGTACTCGGTAAATAAAAAGGAAAAAAATAATAAGGAAAGCGTGGGATTTGAACCTACGATTTTCGATCTTGACGAAAGCAGTAAAAAACGAAAGTGCTGTTATCTAAACAACTACTCCAGGAGATTGCTAACAGAAAGCTCAGTAAAACACGTTAATCTCAGTTGAAGCAACATTGTGCCGGAGTTTCGAACCATTTTTCGCCAAGAACCAAGGAAAAGATACACTTTGCAGAATCGTTTGGTGTTGTGCAAGGTATCTTTACTAAACATTTCGCATAAAATCGTCATAAATTTGCTTTCTTGCATTCAAATGTGACCACAATTCTTTCCAGGTGGTTGAGAACCTGTTCAGTGTTTAACAATGCACATACATTTTCCTATTTTCAAATTCAGAACTAAGAATCGTGAAATATTTTCAACATTCGTATTTCTACTTAACTTTTTTTTGTCTACTCATATATTTTATTACTGCCTTAGGGTATCTTTACTTTATGGAATGTGAAAGAATGAAAACAACATCACGAGCGTTTTCATTCAGGAAGAGGAAATGTTGCAAAGTTGGCTACTCTTAGTTGGCTCTGAAGCGCTATGCTGCCAAATTTACGAATTCCGGACTTTGAAATTTTTCAGGGCGGTCAAATAAGATGTTGCGAAGTGTACAGTATATTTACCATCACCTTTAGCTTTCTTCGTGATGCTGCTCTCAGTTCTAAATTTATACATTTTGGAACGCAAACCAGCAAACTCAAGAACGATGTCACCATTACACTCGTCTTTTAATTTACCTAGAACGTTTTTGTTACTAGATGGAATTTCAAATCTGTTTGGTTGAGGGTAGGAAGAAGTATCATAATAATCAAGCAAGGACGGATTTTTTACATCTTCATATAGATTGGATGTTTTAATGCTATAAATAAAACTGTCGGTGTCTATGTAACGTAATGAAATGCTATCGTTGTAGAAAGGTTGCATAACATTGGAGTGAAATTGAAACATGTGAAGTTTCGATAAATCTAAAACTGTTGCTCCCACATCAATTGGTTTTCGGAATTTCATTATTTTTATATCTAGATTGAAAAGTGACAGATTCTCGTTGTAAATTTTTCGTGATTTAAATATAGGATCAGCAACCCACTTACTGCATTTATTTTCATCTGAAACCAATCTCACGTCCAGCGATTTCTCACGTTCTCCATTGTCTTGCCATATACAGCATTGTTAATCAATTTGAAAAAATCAAAATCGGAAGTGGCAACTTTTCTATGTTGTGTGTTTGTTTCAATGTATGGTTAAAGCCACTCGGAATGTTTAAACCTGAGGACTCTTCTAATATCCAATACCTTAACACCCATCGCAATCAAAAACTGTAGTCTTTTTTAATGGAGAACGAATGTTTCTTTTTTCTCCAAAGTTAATAAAAGCTTGCGTTGATTAGAATTAGGTGGACATTTAAATTCGGGTGCCGGTGGTGAATAGGAAAAATATCATGCAAATTGTCTGGATATTCAATATCCACTTCTGCAAAAAAAAAAAAAAAAAAAAAAATTCACAATCGTCAAAATCAATAATATTTATGGAAGTTGGTTCTATCCATTCGAAACCTCCGGAAGGAAGTTTCTGTACCATAGCATATCCATAGAGATTATTAACATCGATGTAAAAAATATAATTCGATGGTTTATTTGCATCATACTTTTCTTCCATGTGCATGTTATTGGCTTCTGCATGTCTCTGTGCACATTGTACAGTCATGTTCAAAAAATCTGTCGCATGGATTTTTTCTAAGTCCAACGTCGTACGAAGTTATGTTGGTAGCTCTGAAACAAGGAAGTGTTGTGAAATATACGATCCTCCAATCAGAGTGAAGTTCGATTCGGAGAAGCAGGAGGCGTGACTCATGGTCTTGTCCACAGGAAGTTCAACCAATGCAGCATTTCCAAATATGAGATAACGTCCCCATTGGTTAAATATTGTTTCAATAATGCGAATCGGCAGAAAGATTGTGCAAAAGTTTACTTTGTCGTTTTAATTGCCTTTAATCGTTTCAAATTAGTATTAAATTGTCCCAATTATAGTTCACGAGCTTAATATAATGTATTCATGTATGTGTTTGACAATCATATATCACTCATTAGAACAATTTTCACATTGTTTTCACTACGTGAGATGACATTTCATTTACATTTACGATAAAATAGTGGTTTGGGTGTAATAACTGTTTTCATTAATTAATTTAGAGATGCATTTTTATTTGTTGAGTTAATGATTAGGTTAATTCGTTATTTCTCGCGAAAAGAGGGAACCACAGCTGAAAGAAAATACACAACTTGTATTATTGAGGTCAAGAGTTCGTTTTAACATCACTTTTTGCACACATAGGCTAATCACGACTCGGGATACATTTAAATTGGAATCTGAACCATTATGCGACCTGACTGGAACTCGGAAAAGGACACACTGATTACAAGACGTCGATACATTACCACTTGGTCTGGCGAACGCCAATACTAATGAAGGGTTGTGGGAGTGGGAGAGGGGTGACGGAAAGTAGAAAATAAATAGTATTTTGGGGGTATTTAATGTTATATTTATACACATACAAACCTAAGAAAATATTTATTTTGATACATGTGTGTGGGGGGTGGGGAAGGGGGAAAAGAGAGGGACAGAAAGATATTCGGAGAGATGGGACAAAGAGGTGATTGTGGAAAATGTTTTATTTGACGTTCAATAATAAAAACAACCAAATTAATGATGATTATCTTATAAATACCATATTTAATGTAAATTTGTTTTAAAAATGGGGGCGGGGATCTGTCTGTTTTACGTTCAGTGCAGGATAACAAGTGGAGACACATAGTGGTTCGTATCTCACTTTAAACTGTAGGTCCAGGCCCCATTAGCCTATCTGTGTATAACGTGGATTTAGAATTCAGTAGAAAATAACGTCGATCTAGTATTTTGGATTTTAGATGCGTTGAGACCACTAAAATTTCCAATTCTGATAATAAGAAACCTGACCTCATATTACCATTTTGAAAGAGAGAGAGTTAATTGTATAATCTTTCGTTGTTAGTTTCAAAGAAGACTAATCCAAATAGTAACAATGGGAACGAATAAAGTTTACGAAAAGTTTTTGCCACCGTGAGGATTTGAACCTACGACCATTGGAGTGACAACCCAGTGTGATAACCACTACCCCAAGAGTTTGTTCCTTCTTACGGCATGATTATGAGTTAAGACCAGTTCGTTCAATATGCATTAGAAATATAATCTCCACCCGCCTCTTTATAAAC
Source organism: Lepisma saccharinum (assembly GCF_977018435.1). NCBI lineage: Eukaryota > Metazoa > Arthropoda > Insecta > Zygentoma > Lepismatidae > Lepisma > Lepisma saccharinum. Next base: position 57,155,322 of record NC_139237.1, read on the forward strand.
AACACACAAACGCTCCTTTGTAGCAAATGAAATAAAGATGGTATGAATGTCACAAGGTGGCCGCGGTGGCTCAGTCGGTAACGCGTCTCACTACCATGCTCAAGGTCCCGGGTTCGATCCCCGGCCGGTTCAAATCCGGGAACTTTTCTAACGATGGAAGCGGCCCCGGCGCCCACCCAGCGTCGAATAACATGGGTACCTGGGGGAAACCCTGGGGGGTAAAGGCGGTCAGGGGCGTGATGCTGATCACATCACCCCCATTCACGACCGGGATCAAGAAAGTGTGGGGCGTTACCCCCACACCCCCTATACGCCTTCATGGCGTGGTGCTATGCACAGGGGAGCACTTTACCTTTACCTTTTTTGAATGTCACAAAACATTTAAGCAAAATCTACTATATTTACGACGCAATCGTTTTACATGGAGAGGCTACAGCTTCGAGAATTGAGGTTGTGGTTTGACTGTAATTGTAGGATACCCCATAGGTATCGATAAGCCAAGGCTCTAGTGTGCACTAGATTGGTTAATTTTTAGTGACGTGCTCAGGAATTTGTAAAGAGGTATGTGAATATAAAAATGTGTTAATGCTTATTTTTTAAACAGTGAACTCATAATTTAATATCTCTCTGTCCATCTCATTATCCTACTTAGGAACTAATTAGTATTGCAGGAGTCATACTGAAAAGAAATCTCACGTGACAATGACGAGAAATTAGATTTACGGAAGGAATAGTTTTCATATTTTAAAACCTCGAAGGGCCATGGGCTATTTCCCGACTGTCAGTCTCCCTTCCACAATCCTACCTAGAGTTATTTTCAACTGGCAACGAGGTGACGTTGGCCAGCACGTCGAACCCTCAGCCGTTATAGAAGATATCTGAAACCAGGTTACACCAGTCACACGTAGCTCCCCAATTTCCTCACGATGGTGGGTTGCCACCGGTCCTATACAGATAACAGGCCGAGAACCCAGGACGACTCGAATCCATGCCGTCCCGCTGCAGTTGGAGTCCAAAGCACAGAGTCTTAGACCGCACCGTTACGGAGGAGGAGAGTTTTCATATTTTGTTTCTTATAAATGTCGACAATACATTAAATATATTATGCACCAAAAATTAGTGTCAAAAAATAGCCGGTTCTATAAGAGATTCGAACCTTCGATCTTCACTCAACTAGGCCGCTATTTTTAACAATTTCCCATTTTCTCACTCAATAACCTTCGTTGAACGTTTGTCTTAAGAGTCGTTAGCAATCTTGTAAACCTTATTAAGCTATCTGCTGTCTATCACAAATGTATTTTACAACCTGGAGTAGATTTTGATGTCTGCAATTTAGAACTTGACTTTCCTGGTAAGTAATTCTCTACCGTCTACTATAATAAATAAACCGAAGTCTGCATATCTCATATTTTGTAAATGCGAAATGTCATTGTTAAATGTTACAAACTATTTCTTATTCCACCGTTAGTTCCAGATTTAGCCACAGCATTCTGGAAACCAGCGTGAAACGTGTTTCCCACACTTCCAAGGTCAGGTGAACCGTTATCAGTTGTATTGGATGCCTGTGAACATGTTACTTCATACGTCATGGTACTGTGGTGGATTTCTTCCCCTTCCCCTTTTACCTTGAACGGAAGTTATCCCCGACTGAGCACGACGAATCAATCACAGAAAAGCAGACTGTCTAGTAAATCGCATGCCATGTATTATTTCGAGCTCCTAGGTTTTGGAAAGTGAAATAAAAAAAAGTATGTAACATTAATTCATAATGGTTGACTTCTTTGGGTATTATTTCATGACTCTTTTCTACTTACTCCAATGAAACTTTTGTCTACTGTTTTCAGTAGATCAATAGGTGTTTTGAAACATCTACTGTGTTCAGATTTTCAAAAAGATATAAATACAAAAAATAATAAGGGGGTATGAAATTAATATTTACAGCCAAAATATTAAACTTAACATATTATACACTATACTGAATAAATTAATTTCACTTGCAGTTTCTCTACTGTACTGGTTTCAGTAGATCAATAGGTGTTTTGAAACATCTATGTTAAGATTTTTTAAATTTGAATTACAATTTGTGTGCCTGAAAACTTAGGGTATTTTACACCCGTAGGATATTTTAGTTTTCAGACACGCTTTTATTTATGTCATGATAAGGGACTGGACCCCGTATAGCGTGACGGGTGTGGAATTCCCGAACTGAGAAAATTTCAGCAAGTTCTCCCAGAATATAAGATTATTGTATACAACAATCTTCGTGATGTTAAAGATGTTTTGTTTGAAGGACTGGTTGAAAACGCTTCCAAATTTATATACCTTCTCTACGATAACCTCAGACAGCATTATGATGTGATAGTGAACCGTGTTGGAGCATTTGCGGCAAAACAAGAATGTCGCGGGTGTAACGAACTCATATTTCAGAAAGCTCATAACCATCTGTGTAAACAATTATGTTCTATGTCCCGTTCAACTCCACCGTGTGTGCCTGAACAGGGTGTTCGTAGAATATGTCAAACATGTAACAGAATTTTCAAAAATGAGAACTGCTTCACGAATCATGTTTCAACACCGATCCGAAACGGTACTGTCTGCAGCGAAATCCAACAGTGTCCCCGATGTTACAGAATTATTCTCACGAACAATAGATATGAGAAAGTACATAGATGCAACATGGAATATTGTACGGTATGTAATTGTGTGAAACCTGTAAATCATTTCTGTTACATGTCTATACCGAAACCTAAACTGAACTCAAAATTTCTATTTGTGTTTTACGACTTTGAATGCTACACTGACATTCCTTATCTTGAGAAAGAAAAAACTTTTCTTCACGTTCCGAATCTTATTGTGGTGCAGACGGCCTGTCACGCATGTTACAAAAAAGATGATTTAACGGTTCCGTGTTCTGTTTGTGGAACAAGAGAGTTTATATTCTGGGATGATCCTGTAGACACATTTCTGTCCTATCTGGAATTGCAGCATAAGTTTTCCGACATAACCATCTGTGCACATAATGCACGAGGTTACGATTGTACATTTCTATTACGGAGAATGTTGGAGAGAGAAATGAAACCTCGTGTCATTTTAGATGGTACCAATATCATCAGCATGACATACCAAAATCTTCATTTTGTGGACAGCCTCAACTACGTTCAGACAAATCTTGCAGGCTTTTCGAAACTTTTCGGTTTGCCTGTTCAGAAAGGATATTATCCGCATTTGTGGAACACCTACAAGAACAGAAATTACATTGGACCGATGCCTCCTCCTTCTGCATACGGTTATGAATACATGAAAACAGTTGAAGATCAACACCGTTTCATGTTTTGGTATGACGCCGAATGCATGCGAAACATACCTTTCAACAACAGAAACCAACTTCTCCAATACTGCATCAAGGATGTTACCCTGTTGAGACAAGGATGTCTGAAGCTGAGACAGAATTTCCTAGACATATGCAAAATAGACATTTTCAAGGATTGCCTCACAATAGCATCTGCCTGTTCACTAATTTACAGACAGAAATTTATGCCTGCTAACACTATAGGAATAATTCCTAAAGGAGGTTACCATCATGCAGAACAGATGTCGAAGTTTGCATTGAAATGGCTAACCTACGTTGAAGAACAGAATGATGTAATACTTCTTCACGGCGGACGTACTCGTGAAAAATATGTCATAGGAGGACGTTACAGAGTGGACGGTTATCACGAAGAGACGAGGACAGTGTATGAGGGCCTGTGCTGTTACTGGCATGGTTGTCAACGTTGCATATCCGTTAACAGAGATATGTATCCGAAAGATGACGATGAAACCGATCAGGATAGTAACAGTCAGAAACACAGTGACATGTTGAACACTGCAGCCTTCAGATACGAGACAACATGTCGTAAACTTGCGGCTTTACGTTCTGAAGGATACCATGTCGTCACTATGTGGGAATGCGATTTCAACAAAATATTGAAAGCAGATCCTGAATTGAATACATATCTATCGACACATCCTATTGTCTGCTGCATTCCTTTAAATCCACGAGACGCCTTATATGGAGGAAGAGTTGAAACAGTCAGGGCTTATTACAAGATCAAGGAAAACGAGAAATTGCAGTACAACGATTTTACAAGTTTGTACCCTTATGTGAACAAATACTGTGCCTATCCTGTCGGACATCCTACAATATTTCTAGGAAATTCTATTCCTCCGGTAAATGAGGTTTTGAACATGGAGGGACTCATCAAATGTACTATTCTGCCACCGAAAACACTTTTACATCCTGTTTTACCTACAAAAACGCACGGAAAACTGATGTTTGTCTTGTGCAAGGAATGTGCTTTTAGATTAAAATGTGATGGTACATGCAGCCATTCCGATGATCAACGTGTACTTTCAGGAACTTGGGTCATAGCCAAGGTGCGTAAAGCTTGCAGTTTAGGTTACAGAGTACTGTCAGTGTCGGAAGTGTGGAAGTATGAAACATCGATGTACGACCCTGTCACAAAGACTGGAGGACTTTTTTCTGGTTATGTCAACACCTTCTTGAAAATAAAACAGGAAGCGAGCGGGTGGCCTTCATGGTGTCACAACGACGAGGATAATCAGAAATACATACAGGAATATTTCGATAAGGAGGGTATTCTGTTGGAAGAAAACAGTATCGAAGTCAATCCCGGGAAACGTACTCTGGCTAAACTCTGCCTTAATTCTTTATGGGGCAAGTTCTGCCAACGGGACAATCTTTCCCAGACAACCATCATCAAGGAATCGAAGGATTTCCTCGATAAAATGACTGACCCAAATATCATAATCGGAGGAGTCGTATTCATCAATCAGGACACCGTTTTAGTGAACTGGAAATATATTGAAGAGGCAGTCAGTCAGAACAGGAAAGTAAACGTTCCTATCGCTGCCTTCACAACATGTCATGCTCGTCTGAAACTTTACGAACTTCTAGAAAAATTGGGTGACAGGGTATGTTATTGTGATACAGATTCAGTAATTTACATAGATAGTCCTGAAATGGAATACCATCCCCAGACAGGTGACGCACTAGGAGAACTCACCGATGAATTGGCAGATTTCGGCACCGATGCGGTTTGTGAACAGTTTGTTTCAACGGGACCGAAAAGTTACAGCATGAAAATAACAAAACCGTTCTCCGAAGCACAGTATATCTGTAAAGTGAAAGGGATTACATTGAATACCTCCACATCAGAATTGATTAATTTCGATACCATGTGCGACATGATAAACAATTAGAAACCTGAAGTTATGGTCGAAAATATTTTCCGAATCAGAAGAACAAAACAGTTCCAAGTCATCAGTACAAATGAAAAAAAGCTGTTTCAGCCAGTATTGTTGAAACGACAATTCGACCATGAACATTTATCGTTTCCTTTCGGATACTGTGCAGACTAAAATATGTCTGTAACGGTCCAGAGTTCGAACCCTTCGTGGGCTGATATAAAACGTGTTTGCAGACTGCCAGACCTTCATTTTTCTTCAGAATCTGTAAGACGTTTCTTCAGCATGATTCCTAAACGAAAAAATTGCAGGGACATTTCGTTGAACGTGAAGCACTTTGTTATTTTTAAAAATCCTCGAGATATGAACCAATTCACTGTTTTTGCACAACAACTTCATCCTCATCGCATGAAGGAACTCGAAAAAGTATATATAGATGCTACCACGCAACCTTACAGTTATTTGTATATCGATCTCTCACAGTCAACACCGGATCCTTTACGTTATCAAACAGACGTTTTCAACCAGAATTACTCAACTGTATATCTTCCTCAGGAATGTTTAAAACATCGAAATGAGGAAAACGAGGAAGACACGTACCAACTCACGTTCTAACAGGAATAGACATTCAACTTCTTTCAAGAAACATTCACCTTTTTTGCACGTGTTGAAAAATTCACCGCCCAAAATCCGTAAATCATTATTGAAAAGTGCTCCGAAAAAAACGATACGTTTCATCAGCGATTGCTGCCTGAACGTTTTAAAAGGAAACGTGAAAATTAAACCGTCCGCAAAACGTCGTCTGACACCTTACAAGTCGGTCATACGCAATCTAGTGAAACCTAAAGTGAACATCGAGAAACGCCGAAAGCTTCTTGTTCAGAAAGGAGAATTTCTGCCTTTACTTCTAGGTTCCTTGTTGTCGGGTCTTCTCGGTACTCTCATTCCTCATTGAGAAATGACATCTTCTTACAAAAAAATGATCATCCTTTCACCGGAACAATTAGCACGTATTCGTGGTTCCGAATTGTCTGTGACTCAAAAATTATCCGTTCTAGATAAGAAGATGAATGATATTCTAAAAATGAAAAATATATCAGACGATCAAAAATGGCGTCTTTACAGAAAGGAACTGGACGAGTATTTATGGATGAGTCGAAAATCCAAAGAACCATTACAGATTCCTATTGTTCAAGATAACGATGGTTCTTCTACTATTTCACCAGAATCGACGTATTTTCCTCAGAATCTGGCAGAGACATTACCCCGTAATACATGTCATCAGTTACAGAATATCATCGATGAGTACCAATCCACGGCACAACATTTGATAGACGAACGTCAGGAAAAAACACTTCCGGATCCGAAAACGTTGAACTTCTCATCGTCGCCAACGGAAAGCCCTGGATCATCTCATCGACAGAAGAAGAAGAAAAAGAAAGTGACCGTCCGTGTTTCCAGGAAAACTACACCTTTTCTGAGAACACCTGACGCTTACAAACTGGTTCCTCTGAGAAAAAGCCGTAGACAGAGAGATCGGTCATGGGAGTCTCTAAGTTGAAACACAATAAAATTCTCACCAAAATATATTACGATCCCCGACACCATGCTTCATTCTCATCTGTAGATCGTCTGTGGAAAGCGGTACGGGATAAAAATATATCCCGCGATACGGTGAAAAAATTGCTGATGCATCAGGAAACCTACACTCTCCACAAACCTGCGAGAAAAAGGTTTCCTCGAAATCATTACAATGTATGGAACATAGACATGCTTTGGGAAGCTGATCTCAACGATATGACATCGATACAAAAACATAACGACGGATACAAATATCTTCTGACAGTGATCGATGTATTTTCAAAATATGCCTTTGCATTACCGCTAAAAAATAAAACAAGCAATTCGGTAACCGAAGCTTTCAAAACTATTTTCGAAGAAAACAGACGGAAACCTGTTACACTACAGACCGACCAAGGAACGTAATTTACAAATTCTACATTCCAGAAATTTTAAAAAAATGAACATGTACAATTGTCGACAGCAACAAATTATCCTGTGAAAGCGAGTGTAGTGGAACGTTTCAACAGAACATTAAAAGAACGGATGTGGAAATATTTCACCTCAAAACAGACAAGACGTTATGTAGATATTTTACCGCAACTTCTCGAAGGTTACAATACAGCAATCGACAGTTCCATAGGAATGGCCCCTCGAGATGTCAACGAAACAAACGCTTACATTGTGTGGAAACGTCTTAACAAACCCGACAAACATGTTTCACAACCGTCTTCAGATCTTAATGTAGGTGATATTGAACGAATTTCTGTCGTCAAAGGACATTTTGAGAAAGGATACGAACAAACGTGGTCACGAGAACTTTTCAAAATCCATTCCCTTGTTCAGCGAACGCCTGTACCTGTATACATATTAGACGACTTAAATGAAGAACCTGTAAAAGGTACATTTTACAAACATGAACTGCAGAAAGTTTATTCGGATCCTGACGAAGAGTATAAAATTGATAAAATTTTGAACACCCGGGGAAAAGGAAAAAATTTGGAATACCTGGTTCGTTGGCTCGGATATCCGCCTAGTTGCGATTCATGGATCAAGGCATCTTCCGTAAAACAGTTATCGGGAAAATAATTTCCAAAACATATTTATATCAAAATATAACGGTACTGCGATCCAGTGAGTCCTCTATGTTCGGCGAGAATGGACGATAATTTCTACGTTTACCTCCTATCATCTGCATCGGAGGAATATTTTCCAGACAAAACACACCCATTTCACCGTAAAACTTGCTAAACGGATCGATCTGTCTCCAGAATTGTGGGAAGTCGGTTTGGCAGAACTACATTATTCAACTCTATACGACAATGTTTTGGAAACTGATTCTGGAATGTTAACTCTTCCTGTTCGGACATATGCAAGTGCTGAGGACCTGATCTCTACCATCATCGAATCTCTCCCCGACGACCTGGAAATAAGGAGATCCGTTCTCGAGAAATTCTGGCATTTTTTGACGGAACCGCAATGGGGAACATTTGGATCTACTACCTGTACGGATAACACACTCTATATTAACGAACAACCATTTTATTTTCCTGCAGCAACATATACGATAGAGGATCTGGTTTATTTCCTGAAAACAGACCCTGCTAATGTAGCTGTTCCTACTCATCTCAGGTTTTTCTTCAAAGAGGCCGTGTACAAACATCTATCCGTGATAGGGGTTCCGAAGCCTGAACCTGACGATGCTCCAACAAATAGCGTTACACCCATAGACGAAACTGATGACTATGCTAAATTTCTATATGACATATTGAAATCTACTTATTCTACGCACGCAATGTCCAATAGCGTTGTGGATATTTTCATTTACTCCGATCTGGTGAAACAACAATTGGTCGGGGGAGAAATGGTACGTCTGTTGCGTCTTACCCGAAAACAGTGTTCGGACACAAATACGTCTTGCACAGTACCCGTAGCCCATCAAACATTCTACCCGATTCATTACGTTCCTCTGGATAAAGCCTCTTTCGAAACAATAGAAATTGCGTTGTACGATAGAAAAGGAGATTTCTTACCTTTGAGAACTGGGTCCGTACCCACAATCGCTGTTTTACATTTTCGTAGAAAAGCAAAGTCCTTTTAAAAAACAGTAGACCGCTATTTCTCTCAGTCTTTCTCGAAAAGCGAATGAATCACCATGAATTCGCAGACCGAATATTACAGTAACCAAATCCGTGGAGGAAGTGGCCCCATCTACCGTTCAACTAGAAATCAAAAAGGGAGAGGATTGGGGTCACTTTTCGCAGGACTCTTTAGAATGGTGAAACCTCTACTCTGGAGTGGTGCAAAGACGATCGGAAGAGAAGCTTTAAAAACAGGCGCCAACACTATCACCGACATTGCAACAAGCCAACAAACTCCGAAAACTATTATTCTTCAACGGGTACGTGAAGCAGGTCAAAATCTTCAAAGTAAAGCACAACGGAAAATCGACTCTCTGGTAGGTTCCGGTTTAAGAACAAAACCTGCAAGAAGAATTGCTCAGTTGATGTTAAAACGTTCAGCCACCCGTATTAGAACATCTACGATCCGTAAAAAACGAGCATCCAAAAAACGAAGGAAAACATCCGCAAAATCTAGGAGAACACGTAAAAGAAAAATCAAACAGAAGGTCTCAGGGAAATATATTTTTGGATAATGATGGAGGATAACATGTGCATGATCTCGCAGTTTGTCATACCGGGGGCAGAAACTGATTTTCTCGATCTTCCATCTGCCTATCTCCGTCTGCAAACGCAAATGGTTAAACAGGATGGAAGTCCCATGAGTGCTTCCGAAATCGAAAAGACCCTCACAAAAAACTGCGTGGTCGTGAATTATCTTCTCCATTCACTTTTTTCCCCATGTACAGCGACTCTCAACGGCATTGCTGTAACAGCCGCCGATAACAATTATTACGCATATAGCACAACGGAAAATCGACTCTCTGGTAGGTTCCGGTTTAAGAACAAAACCTGCAAGAAGAATTGCTCAGTTGATGTTAAAACGTTCAGCCACCCGTATTAGAACATCTACGATCCGTAAAAAACGAGCATCCAAAAAACGAAGGAAAACATCCGCAAAATCTAGGAGAACACGTAAAAGAAAAATAAAAAAGAAGGTCTCAGGGAAAGATATTTTTGGATAATGATGGAGGATAACATGTGCATGATCTCGCAGTTCGACCTCTTCCGGAAAAAACCTATTCAGCAAAATGTAGAAAAAACGTACACAGCCACCTACAAACCTATCGCTTCCATCGATAATCAGAATATAATTCAGTTTGTCATACCGGGGCCAGAACTGATTTTCTCGATCTTTCATCTGCCTATCTCCGTCTGCAAACGCAAATGGTTAAACAGGATGGATGTCCCATGAGTGCTTCAGAAACAGAAAATGCCCTCACAAAAAACTGCGGGGTCGTGAATTATCTTCTCCATTCACTCTTTTCCCAATGTACAGTGACTCTCAACGGCATTGCTGTAACAACCGCCGATAACAATTACACATATAAAGCGATCTTCGAAGCAGCTATCAATTACGGAAGCGAAGCCGCAAACACGCATCTCACGAATGCGCTGTGGTATTTGGACACACCTGAACATCAAGATAAAATCACTGCTGACAACACAGGTTTCACCACCAGGAAACAATTTTTCCAATATGTTCCGACGACAGGCAATCCTACGGAAGTGACAGCCGAGGTCGACCTTATGGGAAAACTTCACATAGATTTCTTCCACCAGTCTAAATAACTGCTCAACGGTGTTGAAGTACGCATAGATCTAGCTAGATCACGTGACGCTTTTTACATCTGGGGAGACCAGACATCACCTACAGTCAGAATAAAAATTTTAAAGGCTGTTCTCGAAATAAATCACATCATTCCTACTCCTACCACCAGTTTGGCCATAGACAGAGCACTCACTTACGCTCCTGCCCATTATCCGTTCACCAGAAGCGTCATCAAAGCTTATTGTTACGTCGCCGGAACGCAGCAGATTTCGATCGATAATGCTTTTCAAGGTCCTTTTCCGAATGTTGTTCTTTTTGCTATGGTATCCACCGCCAGCTTTCTGGCGTTCGACTTTAGAAGTTTTAACCTATCTTCTTTCCATCTTGTGAAAAATGGAGAACTCGTACCTTCCGAACCTTTACGGATCACTACAGGAGGAAACAGCGGATTGATAACACGTGCCTATCAAACTCTATTTTCCGGTACAGGCATTCACCACGCCAATTACGGACACCAGATCACACGAAAAATGTTCGAGAACGGATTCTTTTTCCTGATTTACGACATAACGCCAGACTCTTCAGGAAACGAAACGCACACCAGTCTCCAGGAACAAGGCATCATCGGAGCCGAGATGCAGTTTTCTCCTCAGCTGACGGAAAATATAACATGCCTTTTGTATGCTGAATTTGAATCTGCAGTAGATATAATTAAAGATAGAAGTGTCATCCTCCATCAGTGAGACCGAATTTTCCATAAATATGTGTGCCTGTGTTTCTGACTCACAGTGTTATCGAAACAACTCCGATGTAAACATTATACTGCTTGTGATGGAAAAACCCACCAAAGTGATAACCCGTACTATTAAGCATAGTAGTGTTTCTTCGAAAGTGACAACTTCAAAACCTGTGAACATACAATTGTTTCCCGAACTACTTGACAACAGCCCTGGAAGCATAAAAATGACCAAAGACAGACACATTATTATACATTATTGAAAACATAAGCAGCATGAACACGTCGCAGATCAGACAGATTCTATCTCGTAACTGTTCCACCAGAAACATTTTTTACGGTGTTTACCCGAGAGATCATTTACCTCGGACGTTTCCTAAGCCGGCCTTGATCATCGCAAACACTGACAAGTCCGACTCCCGGGGTACACACTGGGTGGCCTTCTATTTCGACAAAAACAATGTGGCCGAGTATTTCGATTCATACGGATTTCATCCTTTCTATCAAGAATTCGTAACTTTCCTGAACAGTCATTCCTCGGTCTGGACTTACAACAACATTCCCTTACAGGGGATATTGACCACAACATGCGGTCATTACTGTTGCGTGTATAATTATTACAAAGCATGTCACGTTACAACCAAGGATTTCATCCAGACATTTCCACCAGGCATCAGTAAAGATGGATATATCCTGCACCGTTTTCGTCAGATCTTCAAATGTTTACCACATTTCAAGTGTCCCAGAGGGGAACAAACGTGTTGTTCTATCCACACGATCCGGGCTCGTGTAATGAAGAAATCTATTTAAAATGTGTGCTGCGTATCTTTCTCTCAGTGCCATCGAGACAGTTCTAGTGAACACATCATGGAACCTCCTGCTGTTTCTATATGGAGAAACACGACAAACTTGTGACACGCATGACCCATCAGGATGATGTTTCCAAACGTAAACCTCGCAAACGTGTGCAACCCATTAAATTAGAAACCGTTGCTATCAAGAACGAGACGGCTGACGAAGGAATGGATGTGACTACGGACTGTGATTTCATAAAGAGACGTAGGGAAATCGGTTTTTCCACAGACAAAATCGAGTGTCCTAAACTACATGACGTAGATGCATGTTTAGATCTCTATCTTGCAAACACATATTTTCTGAACAAGGAAAAAAAAACAAGTACGTAGCCATAGGATTCGAAAAGGAATCCCCTTTCAATTTAGTGTGGGAGTTTTTATCAACAGGGGAGATCACCCGTACGCATCGATTCTAAACAGATTAGAGAACTGTGTGCTTTAAAATCTGACTCACTAAATTACGTCGACATTGGTCGACGATTCAATTATCTGGTTACTGGAATTATCACCGTTAGCGGTGTAATTTCTTTCGGGAAACGTTGCATATCGATGTATCAACATCATTCACCGTAAGCTTTTTTTTTCATAGCCTCTGAACTACATTTATTTTTGTGTAATCTTTTCAGACCTCTGCAAAAATTAATGAACGAACGTTATCATAAATTACAACCCGAAATGGAGGCTTCTGTATATTGTATAAAAAACAATATGGTTTCAGAAAAAAAAGAAGTACCCGATGTACTGAACTATTTTTATGTACTTTGGTACAACGAACTGATGATTGAAATATATCTTGAGAACAATCTTGGACACACATTGGTATTGTAAATAAAATCTGTTATATATTTGTTGTTTTAAACTATCCATTGTATTTCATATTGTAAATAAACCATTGTTACTTTTATGTATTGTGTAAAATTACCATTATCGATGTCCATATGTAAATATATTTCACATTGTGATCGAATCATATTGTTAACCTATATCTACAATTATAAATAAAACATTTGTAAATGTTCAAAAAATCTTTTATTTCTCGTACTTATTACAATAGAAACTGTACATCTTCAAGACATTTTCAACTGCACAATTTTTTTCACGTTCTCACATTTACTATGTTCTCTGCATTTTCCTGCAGTCTTTTTCACACTATCCAACTTTGGACATTCAAGTTCTTCGATGTTGCGCACAGATATTTTACCCATACGTTTTTCTCCAAGTAATTTTTCCAACCATTTTATTTTCTCCATACCTTTGACGTACACGTCCTGATTCACAAGCATAAAATATAAAACGTCTCCTAATTTCTCATACGGTAGCCACCCATCTCCCCAGTTCAGACCGTGTTTGTTGGTACGGAGCCAGTAATTCACCCGGCGATACTTTTCACTCAACAAGTGAAAACCATATGGAGATTTCACTAAACAGTCAAATGCGCTGTCGAAAGGAAATTTTAAAATCCCCACCTCTTTCCACACAAATTCTCCCCCTGCTCCGCGAAGACCTTGAACGTCCAAAAAACAAGCTTCCATTTTGATCAACAGGTGAAAACAGTTAAGGTATCTTCAATGCTGCCCCGGCATACGGCACACTTGTCCAATTGGGAAGCACAGAATCCGCAGGAAACAAAATGTCGACACGGAAGAATTACAACACTGCATGGATTCTCAAAACATATTTTGCACACTGTCACGGAATCCACACTAGGTTTATCGGATGTTTTCTCAACAGTCTCTATACTGTCACAATACTTGCAGCTCTTGGAGTTACGATGTAACGCCGCAACACTCTGTATGAAAGGACACTGGGGTATCATCATGTAATGCCCTAGAATAGGACAATCTTTGGATGTCCAGTCGCAAAGTCCGTACGAACAATGAAAACACAATACCCTATCGCTAAAGCCTGAATAGTAAAATCCTGCGGTCACTAATTCTTCCGGAGTCTGGCATAATCATATAGGCCACTTTCTGTATGTTCTGTATCTCGAATTCACTGACAGGTAATCGATAACATACGGCTCGGTGCGAGTCCAGCAATCGTGCTGAGTAAACACTCTCATACGAGGTAAAAACGAATTAAATCGGGTTCCGTAGGTGACAGGGTCCTTGGCATCGGGTATGAAGGTTCAGCCAGAATATTCTCAAAATCAGATACTGTAGGTGACGGGGTCCTCGGTATCGGCGATAAAGGTTCAGCCAGAATATAATCAGGATCGTCGGGGAACAGCCGTCTGCGAAAATCGAAACCTTCGGGAGGAACCACAGGGAAACAAGGATGACCTTCTAAGTTAAGTAACAATGGACGATCACAGCCAGAACACAACACGGAATTTCTGTCTGCCAACAAAGAAAGCCACTCTTTCACTCTCTTCTTCAAAGCTTCGCCCAACTCTTCCTTCCTGCGACGTAGTTCGCAGATACACTCCTGACTCGGAAATCCTGTTCTCTCGTCACCTCTTCTTTTCCTCTCTTCTATCTCCTTCAAAGTCTCGCAGCGACGGTGAATTCTTTTTCCTGAGCCGTTGACCACGTGACATCCACACCAGGGAGATTCAGGCATCGCTACATATATAAACGGGAAATAACTCAACAACCGATCCAGCGCCGTTCGATCGCTGTCCAGATCGCCGCAAGACCGAACAAGTTCCGAGAACTCTTCGTAGCTGATCTCGTAGAAATTCACACCATTATCAGACAAACGTGTACCGCTTACATCCATCCTCACATGATACTATTACCCTCTATGCTTCCTATTTATACCCTTTTCCCTCCTACGTCACCATTTCCGTTAAACAAACTTCAAACTACAAGGCTACGCCCAAAACATGTTCGGGCATGTTCACACAGAACCGTTACACCACCCAGAAATTGCAAATTCATCCAAACCTACGCCCAAAACATGTTCGGACATGTTCTATTCAGACAGAAAACCGTTACACCCATTTCCAGGAATCTCAGACTCATCAACGGTCTCAAACGGGAAACGCCCCCCGAAAATAGCCACCCATCTCGTCAACAACCGGAAACCCATATCAATCACTCATTAACAACAGGAAACACTTCCCGCAATCTCAAACTTATCAAAACCCCAAACCGAAAACGCCCCCCGTCAATCAACTCCAGACCGGAAACACTTATCAATCTCCTCATTAACAACAGGAAATCCATATCATTATGCCCCGCCCCTTTTTCCCAACAGCCAATCAAAACGCTCAAATCACCCCCCCTTGCTTGCCCTCACTGCTTGGTCATCAATTGATCTTTGATCGATCTTTTCCAATCAATTGATTTATCGGCCTCAACGCGGGTGCATAACTACTATGAATACATTATATTAAGCTCGTGAACTATAATTGGGACAATTTAATACTAATTTGAAACGATTAAAGTCAATTAAAACGACAAAGTAAACTTTTGCGCAATCTTTCTGCCGATTCGCGTTATTGAAACAATATTTAACCAATGGGGACGTTATCTCATATTTGGAAATGCTGCATTGGTTGAACTTCCTGTGGACAAGACCGTGAGTCACGCCTCCTGCTTCTCCGAATCGAACTTCAATCTGATTGGAGGATCGTATATTTCACAACACTTTCTTGTTTCAGAGCTACCAACATAATTTCGTAAGACGTTGTACTTAGAAAAAATCCATGCGACAGATTTTTTGAACA
Source organism: Lepisma saccharinum (assembly GCF_977018435.1). Classification (NCBI taxonomy): domain Eukaryota; kingdom Metazoa; phylum Arthropoda; class Insecta; order Zygentoma; family Lepismatidae; genus Lepisma; species Lepisma saccharinum. The sequence goes on from NC_139237.1 coordinate 57,171,124, forward strand.
TGACTGTACCATTCCACCTCGTATCCCTTTCTCGATGAAAAGTAACATGTCTTCATTTGATAATAATTCTAACTTAATTCTAGTTTGCAACAACATTGCAGACCACGCTAATTCCGGGAGGCTGAAGAAATGCGCAGGGTCCAACTTATAAATAGACATTGACGTTTTCTTAAATGCTTGAAGAACATCCGCAAGTATTGTTACGTCTAATTTCAAGTATGCGTTGTGATAATCTCCGAATGTTTTACATTCTAGTTTATCCCACATCAGTTTTGCATGTTCGTATTCTATGTCCGTAATTCCTGTTTTTCTCAGTTGACTGAAGAATTCTTTTTCAGGAGGGAGAGTGTCGTCATTAAATTTAGATTCATTGTTTACATATTCATACGGATAAATCCTCTTACTTCTAATCAGTTTTATATCTATGTTGGGAAAACTATCTTTCGTAATTTTGAATTGTTCGTCACAGAGTTTACTTGCTAGAGCCTCCAAACTTGCAGAGAGAAATCTGAACGAGTCAAGAAACTTCATGTCTATGGTTTTGTTTGTCCCCGAAATCTTAACTTTCTTACTTATAGAAATGTATCGTTCTTCATTTTGAGCAAGAATATCCTTTGTGTGAGTCATATCCAAGTTTCCGAATTAAGAGATGAAAATCGTAATTCGATCCAAGTAGTGTAATTGGGCCGGTTCTACGCCGTACTTGGTACGAGCCCTTTTTTTTTATGGATTTAATCTCAGTGGTAGCATATTTTGACGATTTTTTTGTTGATTTTATAGCGTTTGACGACTTTTCAGTGCAATTTTCACCGCATCTCATTTTTTTTCCCACTCGTACTTGGTACGAATGCCACGATCTTACGTGATATAACTTAACCTATCTTTTTTTCTTACGATTTTTTTTAATTTTTTTTACGATCTTATGTGATATAACTTAACCTATCTTTTTTTTTTATTTACGCACCGAACTAACCTACATTGGATTCTGTTTGTTTTAATATTTCAGTATTTTAAGGTTCTTTAACCTAAAATGTGTTGGATGTTGATTGGTACGAACCCTTTTTTTTTTTATGGATTTAACCTCAGTGGTAGCATATTTTGACGATTTTTTTGTTGATTTTATAGCGTTTGACGACTTTTCAGTGCAATTTTCACCGCATCTAATTTTTTTTCCCACTCGTACTTGGTACGAATGCCACGATCTTACGTGATATAACTTAACCTATCTTTTTTTTTCTTACGATTTTTTTAATTTTTTTTACGATCCTAAGTGATATAACTTAACCTATCATTTTTTTTTTTTATTTACGCACCGAACTAACCTACATTGGATTCTGTTTGTTTTAATATTTCAGTATTTTAAGGTTCTTTAACCTAAAATGTGTTGGATGTTGATTGGTACGAGCCCTTTTTTTTTTTATGGATTTAACCTCAGTGGTAGCATATTTTGACGATTTTTTTGTTGATTTTATAGCGTTTGACGATTTTTCAGTGCAATTTTCACCGCATCTAATTTTTTTTCCCACTCGTACTTGGTACGAATGCCACGATCTTACGTGATATAACTTAACCTATTTTTTTTTCTTACGATTTTTTAATTTTTTTTACGATCCTAAGTGATATAACTTAACCTATCATTTTTTTTTTATTTATGCACCGAACTAACCTACATTGGATTCTGTTTGTTTTAATATTTCAGTATTTTAAGGTTCTTTAACCTAAAATGTGTTGGATGTTGATTTTTTTTAGTATGTGGCAATTTTTTTTTTACGAATTTTTTAAAACTGTTCCGTCACCCTCTTGTTCTTCACGTCGTGGACGAAGGACTTCTCGGCGACCAGGATGACGCTGCACACGGTGTCCTCGGGCAAGGCTTCGTGGAACTCGCAGACGATCTTGATGTTGGTGCGATCGTTGACCACCACCTGCTTCCTCTTCGTCGTGTTGATGACGAACATCGGCCTGCGGATTTTGAATTCGCTTGTAAGCCGTGTAAGCTTCGTAAAGTTTGAGATAATCATCTTTTGTCATGTCGAGGTTGTAATTCTCGCGCGGGAACACTTCGTTGCGTCCATTCTTGAGATAAACATTCTTGATCTTGCAGTCGTCGAATTCGCAAACAGATTTTTCCTAAGTCTTACCGTTTCCAAGATAACCCCACTTCCGGTCGCCATTTTGAATTTCCGAGCACAGGTTCTATTCATATTTTACTCACATATAGGCGTACATGATGAATCCGCAAACAGATTCTTGCTAAGTCTTACCGTTTCCAAGATAATCCCACTTCCGGTCGCCATTTTGGATTTCCGAGCATAGGTTCTATTCATACTTTTTCTCACGTATAGGTGTACATGATGAATCACCAAACAGATTCTTGCTAAGTCTTACCGTTTCCAAGATAACCTCACTTCCGGTCGCCATTTTGGATTTCCGACCACAGGTTCTATTCATATTTTACTCACATATAGGCGTACATGATGAATCCGCAAACAGATTTTTCCTAAGTCTTACCGTTTCCAAGATAACCTCACTTCCGGTCGCCATTTTGGATTTCCGAACATAGGTTCTATTCATTCTTTTTCTCACGTATAGGTGTACGTGATGAATCCGCAAACAGATTTTTCCTAAGTCTTACCGTTTCCAAGATAACCTCACTTCCGGTCGCCATTTTTGATTTCCGAACATAGGTTCTATTCATACTTTTTCTCACGTATAGGTGTACATGATGAATCACCAAACAGATTTTTCCTAAGTCTTACCGTTTCCAAGATAACCTCACTTCCGGTCGCCATTTTGGATTTCCGAACATAGGTTCTATTCATATTTTACTTACTTATAGGCGTACGTGATGAATCCTCAAACAGATTTTTCCTAAGTCTTACCGTTTCCAAGATAACCCCACTTCCGGTCGCCATTTTGGATTTCCGATCATAGGTTATATTCTTAGTTTTTCTCACGTATAGGTGTACATGATGAATCACCAAACAGATTTTTCCTAAGTCTTACCGTTTCCAAGATAACCCCACTTCCGGTCGCCATTTTGGATTTCCGAGCATAGGTTCTATTCACATTTTACTTACGTATAGGCGTACGTGATGAATCCGCAAACAGATTTTTCCTAAGACTTACCGTTTCCAAGATAACCCCACTTCCGGTCGCCATTTTGGATTTCCGAGCATAGGTTCTATTCATACTTTTTCTCACGTATAGGTGTACGTGATGAATCCGCAAACAGATTTTTCCTAAGTCATGAATTGGAGGGTCTATGAAAACCTATATTAATTCTCGTAAGAGAACAGAAAAAAAAAAACAAAAAAAAACAAAACTGTGGTCATTACAACAAATAGTCTTCTTCAACCCCAATCCAACAACCCAAAAATCATCATCCTAACTAGAACCATGTAACTATCTGCCATCTGTTAGAGGTTTTGTGAACTAAGTGGTGCTTTGTTTGTGTGTAAAAAAAAAAAGGAAAGCTTTTTGCACTTGGTTATCATCACCTAACATGTTATTAATTGTTTTTTAAAATTAATTACAACTGAAAACTAATAATTAATATTATCTAAAGTTACTAATTAATATTATACAAGTAATTGATATATTTTTTTTGTTCTTGTTGCTAGTGTTGGGTAATTATAGTTGTTGCAAAATATATAGCTCTCGCGTATGACAGTTTCTGAGTTTTGTTGGGTATATATAGACGAATCGAAATTTTACTTCTTATGTTAAATTGTATGTTAGGGTACATGGTAGGAGAAATCATTATATATTAGAGCGCTCTTTTAATGATTTGCCTATAACTGCATACAGGCAGCCGTAAATTTAGCATAAAATATCCTGATCCTGTTTCTTCTAGCATGTGCGACGTTTGTTGTGGTGGGATCATTGGGGGAAATGTGATTCTCCCATGATGTCATCTGACTTACTAGCATATGCGATACGAAGAACAGGTGTGTATGTGGCTTACTAGGATTAGGCTCATGGTAATGAGGTCCTAGTAGCTGAAACGTTGTCGGGGTATTTTGCATTTTTTTGAAAATTTTTTTTTCAAATATGAACACATTAAAACTGAACTGTCTCGGATTTTGAGTTTTGTATTCACCCCGAGAAATTCTATATAAATAACATACTTGAAAATTGTATTTACGCTAAGTTGAATTTTGATTTTTTGCAATCACCCCGAGAAATTCTATATAAAATAACATACCTGGAAATTATATTTACGTTAAGTTGAATTTTGATTTTTGTAATCACCCCGAGAAATTCTATATAAATAACATACTTGAAAATTGTATTTACAGTAGATTGAATTTTTTGAGTTTTGTATTCACCCCAAGAAATTCTATATAAATAACACACTTGAAAATTGTATTCACAGTACATCGAATTTTTGAGTTTTTGTATTCACCCCAAGAAATTCTATATAAATAACATACTTGAAAATTGTATTCACAGTACATTGAATTTTTCAGTTTTGTATTCGCACCCAAGAAATTCTATATAAATAACATACCTGAAAATTGTATCGCTATATACTAGACTTTTTGATTTCTGTGATTTTGGAGAAAGCATAATGGAATCCACCAGTTTGATCGAATGTGTTACTTGCGAAAAATTAATATCTAAAACTAATATTAGCAAGCACAGGGCAAGATGTAGCGAAACAGGTTCGAGAATTAATCGTTCGTTACCTTCTAAGCCTTGTGCTCGATGCGGAAAGATGATTAGCATCACAAATTTAAGTAAACACCTCAAAATTTGCAAACCATCGACCGGACAAGCATCGAAAAGGAAAATCGATAATTCAGAAACGGAAGCTTCCACTTCCAAGCAAATTAAATTATCTAATGAATGCAAACCAATTAGATCTGCATTTAACGACCAACTCCAGAATTTTTCAATTAAGTCAGAACCAGGCCGTGACATTCTAAGTTTCTTGAACGAAACGAAAACATCTGTACTAAATATTTTGAAATATAAACTTGAAAACAACTCTATAAAAGTATACGTTGTTCTGTTTTCTGAATACGAGAAAGTTGATGGCACAACGAGTATTTTTTATCATCGTACAAAAAACCAGACACTTTATTTTGCTGACGTCGAAAATTTGGACAACTTCTATTATAAAGTTTCCAACGAGCTGGTTAAGAAACACGACGATTTCGAGGCTAAAGGGTCGGGATGGTCTCTGTGTGGAAGTCCTCACACGTTAACCGTTTACGTGAACCAATTCTCGCCTCTTCGCGCTTCCAGCTACGTTCCTCTTCCACCGAACATTCAACACAAGAGGGCTGTGTTAAATATACAGAACAGCGATAACAAGTGTTTCCTTTGGTGTATATTGGCTGCACTGCATCCTGTTCATTGGTCAAATCATCCAGAACGGGTTTCTAATTACAAACAATACGAGACCGACTTTCAAAGTGTAATGTCTGACATTGAATACCCGGTGACATTGTCGGATATAACAAAGTTCGAAAATCGTGCAGGAAAACGCATCGCTATTAATGTATATTCCTTCACGTCAGATAAATATCTCGTGCATCCCGTCAGGATAAGCGATATCGACGATGACGATGCTTGTGTAATAAATCTTCTTCTAATTTCAAACGACAGTGTTCATCACTACACGCTAATTCGTTCAATGTCTCGATTACTAGGAAGCCAAACAACCAAGCATGAACATTGCATCGAAGTTTGCCCGAGATGCCTAACCACGTTCGACGATCGTGACCGACGTGATCATCAAAATCTTCATAGTCGTCAAATTGCTATCGAGAAACTGGCCGAACATAAAATTTATTGCGGTGACAACAGACCGACTCGCATGTTGATGCCGAAATCAAAAGAGGTCGAAGAATTCAAAATGCACAAGGCATTGTTAGAACATCCCGCAATCATCATTGCTGATTTTGAGTCTTTTCTCAAACCGTTGTCGTACTGCGAACCAGATCCCGAACTTTCTTCCACAACACCGTATCAGTTGCACGAAGCCTCGAGTTTCGGATATGTTGTCGTGCGACAGGATAGGATAGATGAACCGTATGTTTACCGAGGACCAGACGTAATCAAACATTTTTTTGAAAAGATGGTTGAAGAGGTTGAGACCATTGGCAGCCTCTTACGCGAATCGAAACCAATGCTTCCATTATCCAGCGATGAACTTCAATCTCACAATAACATTGAAACGTGTCTGGTGTGCGATCAACGTTTCACCGACGAGAACCGGAAAGTATTTCACCATAATCACTTCACCGGAAACTACATCGGTGGAATCTGTAACACGTGTAATCTAAAGATCCAAAAACCTACGTTTGTCCCCATATACCTTCATAATGGCAGCGGTTACGACTTCCATCTCTTAATACGGAATCTTGGATATGATAGACAAAAAGTAAATATTCTAGCAGAGAATGAAGAAAGGTACATCAGTGTCAGCAAGCGAGTATTGATTCCGGGAACAAACGAAACTGTGGAGATGAGATTTTTAGATTCTTACAGATTTTTATCTGCGAGCTTGGACGCTCTTGCAAGCAAACTTTCGGCTGAACAATTTAGAATAACGAGAGCTAATTTTCCCACCGTAGACATAGAAATGATTAGACGTAAAGGTATTTATCCTTACGAATATGTCAGTGATAATTCTAAATTTAACGACGACACCCTCCCACCTCAAAAAGAATTTTACAGTCGACTGAGAGAGAAAGGAATCACGGACGATGAATACGAACACGCGCAACGGATGTGGGACAAATTAGGATGTAGGACACTCGGCGATTATCACGATGCCTACTTAAAACTGGACGTGACAATACTCGCGGATGTTTTTCAAGCATTCAGGAAAACGTCGGCGAATATTTACAAATTAGATCCTGCATATTTTTACGGTCTCTCGGGCTTAGCGTGGTCTGCCATGTTATTACAGACAAAAATAAAACTCGAATTGATACCGGACGTGGACATGTTATATTTTATCGAGAGAGGGATACGAGGTGGAATGGTGCAATGCGTACAGAGACATGCAAAAGCAAATAACGTTCACATGACAGAAGAATACGATCCTAACGAACAATCGAAATACATATTTTATGTGGATGCAAATAATTTATACGGACATGCTATGATACAAAAACTTCCTTACGGCGGGTTCGAATGGGTGGATACCACTTCCATTAACATTAATAATTTCAACGACTGTGAATTTGGCTTGTTTATAGAGGTGGACCTCGAATTCCCCGACCATCTACACGATTACTTCAAAGATCTACCTCCTGCACCCGAACTAAAATGTTCTCCTGATTCAAATCAACGTAAGCTTCTGTTAACATTGGATAGGAAAGAGAGATACGTTCTCCATTACAAAAATCTTCAATTCTTAATTGAGAAGGGAGTTCAAGTAGTAAATGTGAGAAGAATAATGAAATTCAAACATTCCGAGTGGTTAAAACCTTACATTGAAAAAAATACGTATCATAGAACACGCGCCACGTCAGATTTAGATAAAGATTTTTTTAAACTCATGAATAATGCTGTTTACGGAAAAACAATGGAGAACGTCAGGAAGCACGTGGACGTGCGATTAGTTCTCGATTCAAATAAATGTAGAAAATTGATAGCATCGCCGACATTCAAATCACGAAATATATATGATGAAAACCTGACCCTGTTTGTGATGGATAAAAAAATAATCAAGTTCAAGAAACCAATCTACGTGGGGGCGACGGTTTTGGATTTATCTAAACTGCATATGTTTGAATTTCATTATAATGTCATGAAACCCTTCTATAATGAAAATATAACACTTTTGTACACGGACACGGACAGTTTTATTTATTCCGTACAGACATCTGACCTCTACAACAATTTGAAACAACCGAAAATGATTGATCATTTCGACACATCTTCCTTCCCTCAACCAAACAGATTTGATCTCCCTTCTCGCAATAAAAAAGTGCTTGGTAAAATGAAGGATGAATGCAACGGAGAAATCATTCTGGAGTTCGCCGGCTTACGTTCCAAAATGTATGTGGTGAAAACAGAAACCAGCATCACCAAAAAAGCCAAAGGTGTTGGTAAAAATACCGTGAAAAACAAGCTTGTGTTCGAGGATTACATCAATTGCCTCTATTCACAGTCGAGGATTCTACGTTTGGAGACAAGGATACAAAGCGTAGACCACGTGCTTACCACAAACAAAGTTAGGAAAGTAGCATTAGATCCGAATGACGATAAAAGATGTATTTTGTCTTGTGGAATCCACACGTTGCCTTGGGGACACTATTGTTTAGAAATTAGTAAAAATTGTAGGCAATGCAAATGAAAAAAAATAAACTTAAATAACTATAACTTAAATAAAAAAAAACAACTTTAACTGTCTCACATACACAATAAATAACTAGCAAGGACAATGAATCTCTTTGGTTTCCGAAAGCAAATAATGGAAACTGTACACCGCACGACAGATCATGAATTTCTACCTTCCGTGTTAACTAAACTCAACGGTCTGTTGATCATTCACCTCAACAGCATTTGGACAAAATTGGATGAGGACGTGGGTAAAACCTTTTACGTCTTCAATAACAATTTACATTTTTACGAAATTCCGATCGACGGGAAACTTCGGATCACCGTGAATCCGGAGAACGCAGGCGAAATCAAAATATCTGCCGGCAAGAACATTTTTCGAATCAAGCACGACAAGATGCTTTCTAGCATTACGTACGATGTTTCTGCAGGAGATTGTTTATACGTGGAACTCCTAGGAGATTACGACAAACTCGTTCCTCTCTTCGTAGAATTACGAATCGTCTATCCTATTATAAATAACCGTTAACCAAAATGCCTAACGATATTTTCGGCCACACCAAGCGTGTAGACCACGCAGAAGAGATTCTTATGTTGGACGTCCGAATTAAAAAGTTGAGGAGCGATTTGATCGCTTTGCAGGAGACCTTAAACAAAAGTTTAGAGTCCGAGATCGCTACGCTCCAAACGCAATGTCTCGACCCCATTCTGAAAATCGATTCCGAACTGAAAACGCTCATAAAAAATTATGTCGACGTACCTTCTTACGACAGCGTTCAAAATATACAATTGAGCGTGGATTCGCTTCAAAATGATTTGGCCAAATTACAGCAATTTCAATCGAAAAATGAAGATTTGGAAAAATTGAAACTCGAAATCGAAGAACGAACTTCCGCAATCGAAAAGAATTTCTCTGAACTTCAAACCGTCGTGAAGGATATCGATGTAGAACGCTTGCACGTCGTCGTTTCCAAATTACAAGAAGAATTCACCAGCACGTTGGAAGAAATTAAATCCAAGTTACAAACTTTGGAAGATACCATGACGAACCTACCATCGTCAGACGAACTGCAGGTCATCGGCAAAAGCGTCGCGAACATAAAAATTCAATTGGAGGCTTATCAAGATTTCGAACACATTCAAACCACCATCGCTACGCTTCAGGCGTCTCTGGAGTTGATCAACGAAGAAATTAAAAATATTCACGCTGAAGCGAACGCGTTAACGAGCATTCAAGACACGTTGAGCACGGTTCAGCAGAAGATCGAATATTTAGAAAATTTGAACGTCGAATCCAATCTTGCTCATTTTCATCACGTGCTGGACAACATACAGGGTGACTTGGAATCGTTACGGACGAGCGTGCCTTCGAGCGAAGATTTGGAAAAATTGAAAACGGCGGTGACGGCACTATCCGAATCGAGCAACATCAAAAGTTCGTTGAGCGATCTCGAGAGTAGGGTGGCCAATCTCCCCACCTCCAAAGAATTACACGCTTTAAAAAGGAGCATATCACGTATGCTGAAACGATTGGAAACGGAAACGGCGAACGTGGAACAGATTCGAGACGAACTTGCTTCGCTGGTGTCAACGCTGCCCACTTCGCAGAGCGTCGCAGACCTTCACACGCAGTTTACCGAGATGCGAAGCATCGTGAGCGATCTTACCGAGAAGAGCTCGAAATTGAATCAAGTCGAGAACCTTCAGAGTATTGTCGTCAACATCAGGGATCAAGTTGGAGTGCTGGAATCCACGCAGGAATCGACGCTGGCCTCTTTCGGTGCCAAGTTACAAGAACTTAACGAAAACTACAAGCAGTTGAACGTGGAAGTGAAAATCAAACCGTCATTTTCTACCGTAACGGATACCATAGTCGAGCATTTGTTGCCCGTACAAAATACACTGGGACAGCTTCACAGCAACCTCGTTAGCGTCGATACTAAATTCGCTAAACTGCATTCTCTGCAAGCCATCGAAATCAACAGCGTACCCAATCAACAGAGAATCTCCACGTTCGTCGAAGGTAACAAACTGTACATGTTGCATCCTTATCATCCGTACTACAAGTTTCTCCTCGATGGCACGATTCAGATAAACGAATTTTCGTACTGGTCTCACGGCAGAAAAGCTAGCGTTCCCACCATGACCTTAATATCGAATCGTGGTGTTCAGAAAGCAGGAAACATTCCTCTGGCACGTTGGAACGAAACGCGCAACGTATATGAAATACACGAAGACGAAGATCTTACCGTTTTCGACGTAAGTGCCGGCGATAAGCTGATCGTTCAAAACACAGGCGAGGTGCCACCCTCTTTGAATCCCATCACGCTGGTGCTTCTCTTCAAACGTAATCTCTAAAAAAATGTCTAGGCAAGCCATCGTCCAAGAATTGCATAAACCTGCACGCCGCAACTACGAACGTTTGGCGGTGGTAACCAAGGGCATCGATGACCTCTGGCAAAGTGACCTCGTGGAGATGAGCAGCGGCAATCTAAAAAACGTACATAAATTGAACAAGGGCAACAAGTACCTCCTCACAGTCATAGACACATTTTCGAAATTCGCATGGGCTCTACCTTTGAAGGCGAAAACGGGGACGTGCGTCACGGAAGCATTCAAGACAATTTTTCGCGAAAGCGGCGGCAGACGACCACTGTTTTTGCAAACAGACAACGGTAAAGAATTTTACAATGCCGTATTCCAAAAGTTTATTCAAAAACATGACATTCGACATTATTCGACTTTCAGTCACATCAAAGCCAGCATCGTGGAAAGATTTAATCGCACTCTGAAATCGCGCATGTGGTCACGCTTCACGCTTCAGGGAAGCTACAAGTGGGTTGATATTCTGCCGGAACTCGTCGATACCTATAATCACACGGTACACAGAACGATAGGCATGAAGCCAGCTGACGTTACCAAGTCCGACGAGCAGCGATTAATTTCCAGCATTTACTGTCCAAAGTACACGCCCACGACAAAAAAACCTAAATATAAAATTGGAGACCAGGTGAGGGTCAGTAAATTGAAGCGAACGTTCGACAGGGGTTTCACAAGAAACTGGAGCACGGAACTTTTTACCGTGGTTCAAGTTCTACCCGGAAACCGTCACACGTATATAATAAAGGACAGTGGCGGTGAAATTTTATTGGGGCGCTTCTACGAGGAGGAACTCTCTAAAACTAAATACCCCGACACGTACCTTATCGAAAAAGTTTTGCGTAAGAGAGGCGACAAACTTTTGGTGAAATGGCTGGGACTTCCGGACACGAGTTGGATCGATTCAAACGAAGTGATTCTATGAGTGCGTGGAATGTCGTGAAACGTCTACCTGATTCGGAAAATCGAAAAAAAAGGAACGGCGAGTTGCTTCCCGACAGCATCCGCTGTCTAATCGTAGGTCCTTCGGGGTGTGGGAAAACGACACTGCTCGTGGACAATTTTCTCCTCGCACCGAATTGGTTAGATTGGAAGAATAGGCACCTGTACGTGTTCTCGAAAAGTTTGGAGCAATCCAAATACCAGCAACTGATGAAACTGTACGATGGTCTGGACATTGCAACGTTCGCTTCGGAAATAAAGCCACTCGACGATTGTCGTGAAAATTCAGTCGTTGTGTTCGACGATGTCATCCTGGAAAATCAAAATGAAATTCGCAACTTTTTCACGCAAGGTCGTCACAAAGGAATAGATTGCTTCTTCCTAGCTCAAACGTTTTCCAAAATTCCAAAACAGTTAGTACGCGACAACGCTAATTTCATATGTTTGTTTCGTCAAGATCACACCAACCTCAAGCACGCGTACGATGACTACGTAAGCGGAGACATGAACTACAATCAATTTTCGGAATGCTGCTGCTCCCACTGTTGGAACAGTGACGATTTCGGATTCGCGACGATCGACATGACGAGAAAACCCAACGACGGAAAATACAGAAACAAAATCAACGACTTTCTAAACGTTGCAACGTTGTGAGAAACGACGTGTATAAATAACGTTATGTCGAAACGAAAAATCGAAGACGAAAATCTCAAGCTTCGCGATTACCTCGCGAAACGCTTCAAAGGTTGGAAATCCGAGAATCGCGGATTCTACGAAAAGAAGAAACGTCAAGATCAACCTGTGATCGACGCCATCAGCGATCTAGGTAAAGAAATTAAAGGCGTCACGGAACAAAATAAAAATTTGATCAACGAACTCGTACCACTTGCAGCTAAAAGTTACACCGTACCCACGCCTATATCGAGCATTCCTTCGACGCCGTTCGAACTAAGGGACGTACCGGCACGACGTCGAGCCATAGGTAGCACGTCTTCAGATAAGATCGAGTTGGGACCTTTGGCACGAGACTACCTAAGCACGGGGAAATTCGACAAGGATGAAGTGTTCGGATTGTATCCGAGCATGGAGAGCAACGAGGGCGGCGGTGTGATTTGGAAGATTGGAAAATCGAAGGTGACCTTCGAAGGCAACGACATTAAAGTTAATTTAGGCGAGAAGGATAGTTGGAACAGGTATCCGGGTACGGTGGGACTGTGGGAACTCGTTGCCAAAAAGCAGCCGAAAGATTACACCGACGAAGATTACCAGAGTTACAAGGAAATTTTGATCATGACGGATGCCTTGTACCAGAACAACGACGCCTCGCAGAATAGGGTGAAATCGAGCAGCGGCGAGAAGTACAGAAATCTCATCAAGCCGATATGGAACCAGGTCAAAACAGGCAGCGGCGTCAAACTCTACAACACCCTACCCAAAGAGTTCGTTTGGGTGGACGACGTGCGCAAGCTCATAGACCGATTGTTGGTTATTGCAGGAGAGGAGAATGCAGGCAATCGTAATTTCTACAACGAGAAGGTAGGAATTGTGGACATGATCAGCGCCAAACTTTCCAACTTCATCGTGAACGACGACAAGGGCATAGGTTACCTCATTAAAATTATCAACACGCTGCCTCCGAGATTCTGGAACATGGTCGAAGGAAAGGGACTCGTGAACGACATCATCAACAAGTTACCTTTCGAGATGCATTTACCCGGCTACCAGTACTGCGGACCGGGTACCAAACTCGAGAAAAGATTGGAGAGAGGAGACAAGGGTGTGAATCCGTTGGACGCCGCATGCAAAGATCACGACATCGCCTACAACACCACTCGCACCGATCTGGATGCACGTCACGAAGCAGACAGAAAGTTAGAGCACGCAGCTTTCGAAAGATTCGTTAGCAGAGACGCTTCGCTGGGAGAAAGAGTTGCAGCACTGGGCACCACCATCGCCATGAACACGAAACAAAAACTTGGGTGGGGTATATAAATAACATACAGTAAAAAAAAAACATCATGTCTGGTATAACCGACTTGCCACACGAACTACTGTGTAAAATATTCAAACATGTAGTAAACGGAGATTGTGAGGATATAAGAAAATTTTTGATCATAGCGAGATCAACGCCGGAATTTCGCATCCCTTGTGAAATAGCTGTCAAGGATTATCTTCGGGAAATTAGCGGCATGAGGTGCGACGATCTCGACACTCTTTTTTCGGCCGCAGGGGAAAAATTAAACAATAGGTTAGATGAACTGCATGAGGCGAGGCAGGGGAGAAGACGATTCACAGATGATTGGCATAAGTCGAAACAAGAGACGGAAGATATCATCACGCACATCATCGCATTTTCCGAAGCACAAACTTTCTTCCTCTAACACAGACAAAAAAAATCTTCGATACAAAAATCTCGTGAAAAAAAATATATATAAAATAACACACATCGTGAAAAAAAAATAATCTTCAGTGTATATATAAATAACACACATTGTGAAAAAAAAATTAAATTTCTCTAACACACACACTGAAAATTTCTCTTCAATATGACGACTGAAAAAATGAGTGACCTCCAAGCATTAAAACAAATGCTAAATTTGTCAGTAGAGTATGTAAAAATTCAGGAATTGGAAGTGGACAAACCTTACACGATAACTTCCGGTTCAATTGTTTCTACCCAGTATGGTCCCAAGGCGCGTTTGTTGCTCAACGCACAATACAGTCTATTTTTACCAGATCGATACGCTAACATGTTATCCGACGAGAAGCTAGCTATTTTAATCGAGAACAAAACTCAAATCGTGTACAAGGGTACAAAGGAACTTCTTGGTAAGAAAACAAAGCACGTAATAGAATTTGTGTAAGGGCTCTGCGCGGAGTATATCCTTGAAAAAAAAATTACACGCAACAAAAAAAATCTCAGAACATTTATATATAAATAACATACCGAAAAAAATTACACAAAACAAAAAAAATCTCAGAACATATATATAAATAACATATCGTGAAGATAACATATAGGGCATCAACATGAAGCCTAAGGGTGTCGTGTACCAGATACCATACTCCAATCTGAAAAATCTAGGTGCCCTCGATGGGTTACTCACCAAGAAACAACGCGAGAAGAAACGTTCTTGCTTGACGAAAGGACACGGAATGAAATTACTTCTCAGCACACCTCAATTGAGACGCTTGCAGCGTTCGCGGAAACAGCAAAAAATCGGAGGTTTCATATTCAGCATCCCGGCCATCCTGGCAGCATTGGGGGCCGTTGGAAGTTTGGCCGGCGGAAGCGCCGCCATCGCGAAAACCGTCATCGACTCGAAGAAGAACAAGGCGGAACTGGAAGAACAAAAACGTCACAATCTGGCTATGGAGAAGAAGGGGAAAGGTATAACCAAAAAGCAAAAAAGCAACCTCGATGCTTTGAAAAAATATAAAAAAAAGAAGAAGCCCTGTCCAACTTCGATATTGAATCTCTAATCGAACTGTTGGGAATAAAAAACTTCAGGGGTGTTTTCATGTCCGATTCTCTACCCTCTGCTGTGAAGAAAAAGGAGTATGGCGTGGTCAACCTGGACAGTTACAAAAATCCTGGTACACATTGGATATGCTACCTCAAAATTAACGATAACAATGCATTTGTTTTCGATTCGTTCGGTGGCACACCACCTGCCAGGTTGGTGAAGTATCTCAGTGTTGCCAACCTCTACTACAATGACAAACGCATCCAGGGTTTCACCGATGTTAACTGTGGCCACCTTTGCCTTTCTGTTCTCGCATACATGTCTAAAATAAATAACCCGTCGGTGGAACATTTTCAGAAAGCATTGTGGAATCTTAAACACGATGGGCGTGTTCCATCTCACGAGCGAATCTTCGATCCTGAAACTCACGCTGCACGACGACATCGTCTATCCTAAATCCGTAGCTCTGCGTGCATTCTACAGCATGTACCTCATACCTAACGTCACGCAGCACAACAACAAAATTAGCGTCGGAAGCGAACACATCGTCGTCACGCCAGGCCAATACAATCTTTCCACTTTGCAAGCTCAGTTACCCAAAGGCACGTACTTTTCTCAAAATTCGGTCACGCACAGAGTGGAAATCGTATCGGCGACGGAGACCATAAACCTGGGCACCATGGGAGAACTTTTAGGTTTCGAGAACGACACCAAACTCGAAGCTGGCATCAAGCACACGGCAGCAAACATTCCTAAATTTCTGGCCATAGAGACTCTGAACGTTCACTGCAACGTGGCGGAAGGCATGATCACGAAATCCTCGGACGGGGAGTTGCTGGGAAGTCACAAGCAGACAGGAATCATCGCCACATTCAAACCCAGTTCCGAATTCATGGAACCGATCATCTACACACCCTCTTCGCCGATCTATTTTCCAGTATGCCGCAACCGCATAGACGACATAGAGTTGGTGGTGACGAACGAGAAAGGAGACGTGGTGGATTTCGCAGGTGCCACTACGACGGCCATCGTGGAGATCAACGTATAATAAATAACCATACATAGTAAAAATGGAGCAAATCGAAAGTTACGAATTGCAATCTTTCCCTCCCAACCGTCGCACGTTCGCTAATCTCAACGAAGCGAACAGGGAGATCGAATACGACGTGGACGTAGGGGACGGATTTGTTCATCCTCACAGAGCGGACCTCTACCTTCAATTCGACGTGGTGAAAAAGGAAAGCGGAGAAGCATTTCCGCCCAATGCAAATTTGAAACTCGTGGACAACTTCGTGCCTCACCTGTTCTCGCAGGTGGAGGTGAGGAAACACAACACCGTCATCGACAGAATCGATTATCCAGGCATCACGTCGACGGCAGTGGGAACATTGAAATTATCCAAAACGGACGCAGCATACTACCAGGCGGGAGGATTCGAAGCGGGAACGAAAATATCGACGAGAAGTCACACGGTGCTCTTTCCCATGCGTCTGCTACCGGGATTCTTCTCCGACTACAAAGAGATCATGTGGAAGGGAGGATTGCGCGTCACGTTTCGAAGAGCGGCCAACGACAACGACGCACTGATGCGATACACCAACTTGAACGCCGACGGCACGCCGATAGTCAACACATTACCCGAAGCAGCCAAGTGCGTCATCCGGAGCATGGAATTGAGAATGCCGATCGTGGAATACGAAACAAACTACGCCCTCAAGTACAAAGCGGAGATCTTGAAGAGTCCGCAGGTGCCGATTCACTTTCACGGTTACCAGTGCGTGCAGAAGTTGGCGTCGGGAAGTCACATGGAATTCGACGTGACGACTCAGTTCAACAACATACAGTTCGACATGCCAGATTTCGTCGTAGTGCTCTTTCAAACCGGGCGCGATAACAACCAGGAAAAAGATTCCAGCAAGTTCGACGACTGCAAGATCAAGAACGTTTATCTCAAGAACGGTAGGAACGAAGTGTTCCCGCGCGAGAATTACAACCTCGACATGACCAAAGACGATTACCTCAAACTTTACGAAGCTTACACGGCTTACAAGCGCGTGACCGAGGGAAGCGTGGACGTGTACTACACTCCCAGCGAATTCAAAATCCGCAGGCCGATGTTCGTCATCAACACGACGAAGAGGAAGCAGGTGGTGGTCAACGATCGCACCAACATCAAGATCGTCTGCGAGTTCCACGAAGCCTTGCCCGAGGACACCGTGTGCAGCGTCATCCTGGTCGCCGAGAAGTCCTTCGTCCACGACGTGAAGAACAAGAGGGTGACGGAACAGTTTTAAAAAATTCGTAAAAAAAAAATTGTCACATACTAAAAAAAATCAACATCCAACACATTTTAGGTTAAAGAACCTTAAAATACTGAAATATTAAAACAAACAGAATCCAATGTAGGTTAGTTCGGTGCATAAATAAAAAAAAAAATGATAGGTTAAGTTATATCACTTAGGATCGTAAAAAAAATTAAAAAATCGTAAGAAAAAAAAATAGGTTAAGTTATATCACGTAAGATCGTGGCATTCGTACCAAGTACGAGTGGGAAAAAAAATTAGATGCGGTGAAAATTGCACTGAAAAGTCGTCAAACGCTATAAAATCAACAAAAAAATCGTCAAAATATGCTACCACTGAGGTTAAATCCATAAAAAAAAAAAAGGGCTCGTACCAATCAACATCCAACACATTTTAGGTTAAAGAACCTTAAAATACTGAAATATTAAAACAAACAGAATCCAATGTAGGTTAGTTCGGTGCGTAAATAAAAAAAAAAAATAATAGGTTAAGTTATATCACTTAGGATCGTAAAAAAAATTAAAAAATCGTAAGAAAAAAAAATAGGTTAAGTTATATCACGTAAGATCGTGGCATTCGTACCAAGTACGAGTGGGAAAAAAAATTAGATGCGGTGAAAATTGCACTGAAAAGTCGTCAAACGCTATAAAATCAACAAAAAAATCGTCAAAATATGCTACCACTGAGGTTAAATCCATAAAAAAAAAAAGGGTTCGTACCAATCAACATCCAACACATTTTAGGTTAAAGAACCTTAAAATACTGAAATATTAAAACAAACAGAATCCAATGTAGGTTAGTTCGGTGCGTAAATAAAAAAAAAGATAGGTTAAGTTATATCACATAAGATCGTAAAAAAAATTAAAAAAAATCGTAAGAAAAAAAGATAGGTTAAGTTATATCACGTAAGATCGTGGCATTCGTACCAAGTACGAGTGGGAAAAAAAATGAGATGCGGTGAAAATTGCACTGAAAAGTCGTCAAACGCTATAAAATCAACAAAAAAATCGTCAAAATATGCTACCACTGAGATTAAATCCATAAAAAAAAAGGGCTCGTACCAAGTACGGCGTAGAACCGGCCCAATTACACTACTGATCCATTATGAAAAAATATGGGGACAAATTTGGGATTTTGAATTTTGAGGTGGCAAGCATAAAGATTCCGCTGATGAAACGACCGTCTGTGTGCGAATGGTGAAACACTTTACGATTCTCGTTTGTGAAGTGTTGATTGCACACTGGACACTCGACAGTTTCATCAAATTTTTTTTTTCCCTCTGTTGTCAACAAATTCATCGGTTTGGTTATTTGAAAGAAGCTGCCAATTTTCTCAACCTCCATCTCCATCTTTTCAAAAAAAGTGTTCGATAACATTCGGTCCAAGGTATACATATGGTTTATTTATTTCATCTTGTCGTATGACAATATAACCAAAACTATTTGGTTCATGAATCTGGTATGGCGTTGTGGAGGACATTTCTGGATTTGGTTTGCAGGAGGACCGTGGTTTCAGAAATGATTCCAAATCTGCGACGATAATTGCTAGATGATCAAACAAAGCCTTCTACATTTTGAATACTTCGACTTCGTTCTTTTTGGGCATCAACATTCGAGCTGGTTTGTTGTCACCGCAATATATTTCATGTTCGACACGTTTTTCAATAGCAATTTGCCGTGCGGTATATATTTGGTGATTGAATTCTCTTCGATCATTAAACGTGGTCAAACAACTTGGACAAATCTCGATGTAAGTTGCATACTTCGTTGCGTGACTTGTGATTAGTCGTGATAGTGAACGAATAAGGCAGTAATGTTGAATATTGTTGTTTGAAATTAAAAGAATATTAATTATATGAGCATTATTATCGTTGGCCTCCTCGATGACGCAGTGGTAGCGTCGTCGCCTTGTAATCAAGGGATCCCGGATTCGATACCCGGTGGAGGCACAAGTGTTCGGATCCCACTTTAAACTGTAGGTCAAGTCCCAATTAGCCTTACTGTGCATAAAGTGGACATAAAACACCAAATCAATAAATTATTATCGTTGATATCATTTATCCTGATGGGATTCACAAGATGTTTTTCTGACGTATAAGAATATACATTAATAGCAATGCGTTTTCCATCAGAATCTCGTGCGCGCGACTACAACTTTGATATGTCTGACAATGTCACGGGGTATTCAATGCTAGACATTACATTTTCAAACTCTGTCTCGTACTGCTTGTAATGATAAACTTGTTCTGAATGATTTTTCCAATGAACAGGATACAGAGCTGCCAAGATGCACCAAAAATATCATTTTGAATCATTTTTTTGAATATTTGACACTGCTTTCTTGCTTTGAATGTTCGGTGATAGAGGGACGTAACTCGATGCAGAAAAAGGCATGAATTTGTTCACGTAAACGGTTAATGTATGAGGACTGCTACATAAAGACCATCCCGACCCCTTAGCCTCGAAAGTGTCATGTTTCATAATCAACTCGTTTGACAGATTAGAGTAAAACTCGTCCAAATTTTCATCATCTGCCAAATAAAGAGCCTGGGTTTTGGTACGATGATAAAAAACTTTTGTTGTACCGTTGACTTTCTCATATTCGGAACATAAATCAACGTATACTTTTATGGAATTATTTTCAAGATTAATTTTCAAAGTATTCAGTACAAAAGTTTTCGCTTCACTCAAGAAACTAGGAATGTCACGGCCTGCTTCCGACGTAAATGATAAATCCTGAAGTCGACCATTAAATGCAGACCTAAGTGGTTTATATTTATTATTTAATTTAATTTGTTTTGGAGCAGAAGTTTCAGCTTCAGAATAATTAATTTTTCTTTTCAATGTTCCTTCTCCAATCGATGGTTTGCAAATTTTCAAATATCTACTTAGATGTGGAATGCTAATTTCTTTTCCAAATTGAGCACAGGCTTTAGAAGGTAACAAACGATTTGCTCCGTTACACCTTGTCTTATGTATTGATAAATTATTCTTTGAAATTAGTTTCCCACAAGGGACACATTCGATCTTATCATTCTTACGAGTAAAACAGGTAGGTGATTCCATTTTCTATATGCTTTGAAATATGGGCAAACAAACGATAGAAATTTCAGATATGTTATTTATATAAAATTTAAAATTTTTATATAAAATTTAATGGGATATCACCAACTTAAAATTCAACCTGATATTATTATTCCCTATGAAAAACCCTATGACCTTACTTGGGTTTTTCCGCCAAATTATATGCTTCTAGTCTCCTATACTTTGGTGGAGCCCGTTCAGGTTCTATCCCCGCGATGTGGGTTCCTCTGCCGATCCAGCGAAAGTGAGAAATCAGCATGTGCTCTGACTTATATAGATTTATAGAGCCAATAGAAATCTTGCTTACTTAAACCAATCAGAAAACACCACGTATAAATGATTAGCCAATCAAAATCTCTGTTTTTTAGCTATCATATAAAAAATGCAAAATATCCCAATTTCAATTCGATCCATCTGACTGAATCGAAGAAACCGACAATTCGTATATTCTCAAATCACTGTATGCTTGCCACCTATTAGCACCTCTTTGCTGTTGTTGCTCAATTAATTTTCACTAATTGGCAATTTTCTTGAAGAGGTCTAATAGAACAAGATACGGCGGTATGAGAAATATGCAAATTTAAAGATATTTTAGCGAATTACGCCGGCATAAGCTAAGTCCGTATTACTAGAAGGCCTTCGTTGTTGCAAGTCACCTAACCCATTCACTGGCAAAAAGAGTTAAAAATGTTGACGTACTGAAAAAAATGACTTGTCCCCCTCAAGCATTCATCGAGTTCCAACATTTACACATAGATAGCTCTGTTATTGTTTTTTTTGTCACTTGAAATATCGAATATCTCTAAAAAACAGAGAAAAATAAGCAAAAAAAAGCTATGTGCAAATGAAATAACTGACTGAATTTTATTGTCCAATTCAATCACATGAGGTCTATAGTGGAGGTGTGTGAATGGAGTACTAAAAAAGCTTTGGGAAGGTAAAAAATCAGTATGATAATGGGAATGTTGGTGGGTTGGAGTTTAAATTTATACATGTGCACAGGAGAAACTTTACTTTTTTATCTGTGAAGGTTATAAGGTGGCGAACATGTTGGAAAAGCACTAGTATATACATAGACCAAAGTTACATGGTTCTAGCTCCCATAGGAGTCGAGACACTCAACGTCTTATAAAATGTCTTAAGACAAATATCTTAATCTTTAAGAAAGTGGACTTGCGGTCTGTCAAGATTTTACTTCCGGTCTGTCAAAAAAAAATTCTTAAGACAAATATCTTAAGACGTTTTCTAAGACATTAATTTTCTTGGCTCCTAATTGAGCTAGGATGATAATTATAGGTTATTTGGATAGAGTTTGACAAAAACTTCTCGACTAGCAAACAAAATTAATTCCATCTCCTCAAGTTTCAGAAATATATACATTTTTTTATTTTTTAAGAAACTTGATTTGCTGGCTTAGTTTTGACGTTAATTCGAAAATTTTCATAGCATTCGATAAAAAATTGGAAGTACTATACAACCTATGAAACAGATGATGATTAGTGCTTGCTGGTTCCGAGTTATTAAAATTTCAAGATGTAATTTCTAAGATGTTTTGTAATTCATAAACTATGGGCTGTAGGAAAACGATTCTTGCTTTATCTGCTATTGCTCGACGAGTTCTATAACTGCGAGCCTCCCCCCACTATACTATAGAAATTTATGACACTACTCAGCATTGCCAACTTCTATTTGAAGGTTAGCTTCGCCTGTGAAATATCATATGGTGAATATTTTGTGGAGTAAGTTGGCAACACTGCGAGCCCCCACTGTGACCTCCAAAAGTAGTGGGGGCGTTGAACCCATTGTAAAAAGGCCACGACATACATCGTGAAAGGGGAGCTCACACATCACAAAAAATACATCGTAGCCGTTTGCGCTGAGCCCCCCTTCCCCCACCTTCAAAAAAAATAAGGCCCCCGAAATACATCGTAGGCGTTTACGTTGAGGACCCCACCTACAAAAATGAGGCCCCAAAATAAGATTGAGCAAAAATAAGGCTAGAACATCGTCAAATGCTGTAAAATCAACCAAAAAATCATACAAATCATCAAAATCATCAAAATATGACACAACTGAGGTTAAATACTAGGCTCACCTACAAGGATAACATAGAAACAACCATTTTACACTTTGTAGGTTATTTTAACCCGTAAAAGGCTGTAAAAAAGTAAATGGGTTAAGTTATATCACGT
This sequence comes from Lepisma saccharinum, assembly GCF_977018435.1. NCBI lineage: Eukaryota > Metazoa > Arthropoda > Insecta > Zygentoma > Lepismatidae > Lepisma > Lepisma saccharinum. Next base: position 57,193,794 of record NC_139237.1, read on the forward strand.
AAGATCATGGCATACCTACAAAGATGAGGCTCCAAAAATATGATTGAGCAAAAATATAGAGCTAGAACATCGTCGAACGCAATAAAATCCATAAAAAAATCATCAAAATCATCAAAATATGTCACAACTGAGGTTAAATACTAGGCATACCTACAAGGGTTCCGTAGAACCAATAGGTTTACACTACTATCGCTTAATCATATCGCTTTAGTTGTTTTGTTTGCAAGTCCACTTCATGCTTAGATAGTTTAAAGTGTGATCAGAACCACTGTGTAATGTACATCAACACCGGGTATGTAACACGGCACTCCTTCATTACAAGACGATTTCATTACTATTACACAATCAGGGAGGCCTCATATTGCTTTAAAGTAATCCAACGTTACGTGCAACAGAGGAGCACATGCCTACACTAATACAGTTTGATATAAGACACTTCAACTTTGCTTTTAACACAAGTTGATTTGTTTAATAATAATAAACATAAGTATCCACCATGATGGCGTCAGGATAATGTATACGTGCTGCTGTGCTCCTGGAAAAACTTGAAATTAGTGGGAAAAACTCTGAAAACCTACCACACATACGTTCATAAATAACTCTGAAGATAGTGTAGTTAAATGTTGGTCTGCTGTGATTGTGAAAAAGTTAAGTGGGAATTAGAACAACTACAACTTGAGCTGCAAACGAAAAGTTAAATTATAAGAATTCTGGAAGAAGATAAATTAGAACTATTAAAAGGAAAAAGAGAAGAAATAAAAGAAAATGGTGATACATGGTCAGATGTGTTAAAAAGAAGCATAAAGAGGAAATATATCTCCACGAACTATGTAGGCTATCGTGGTGTATCAACTACTTTCTCCCATCAAAACGCGTATGAAGCGCTAATGGATGCAGAAGTAAGCACCGAAACAAATGCATTGATCCTTTCATCAAATTCAATTCCAAACGTAAAAACATTGCAAACCAAAGACAAAAGTATGATAATTCAGGAGACAACAAAGAAACACTATGCTTGCAAAACCACAATTTTAAACCCAAAAACGAGCAATGCAGAGAAGTCGAACTTTAAAGTATCAGACCTGAAGAACAATCTTTCGGGAAGGAGCAAAATACTCATTTTCGCCGATAGTCATGGACGTGAACTAGCCCCAAGAATAAACCAAAACACGCCAAACATCATTTGCAATGGTACAGTTAAACCTAATGCAAGGATGGAAGAAGTAATAGGAACAACAGTCAAGGAAGTAAAAGAATTAAAGGATTAGGAACGAAAGATCATGTAGTCATAATTAGTGGCACAAATGACGTTTCAAGAAATAATGTTGAAGCTATCATTCAAAATCTGTTAAATACCTTACCAAAAGTAACGTACACAAACGTCATTGTTGCCGACATTCCCCACCGATATGACTTGATCGAAAACTAGTGTGTAAACTTAGAAATTAAAAATGTAAATAGAAAGGTAAGAAAAGTATGTAATACCTACAAAAATGTCAACGTTTTGGATCTACACTCCATAGAAAGAAAATTCTACACACAACACGGACTACATCTCAACAAAAAAAACTACATCAGCCAGAAGATTATGGTTCTCACAAATCAAGGCCAAACAAACAGTTGCAATATCCCACTACCCTGGAAACCGAGTACTCATACCTTACATGCTGAAATTACGAGAAATTAAAATGACTAGTGATCACAGTGCTAAATGCGTAAATAGTGTTGAGTATCAGTGTCCCACCAACCTAAGTTCAACCCCCACCCCCACCCCTTCCGTGAAGTGCTGCTACCCAACATTACAGAAGAAAGTGAAAGTGAATACTAGTTAAATACCATATGAAAACGTAACAAAAACTAATTATTTAAATGAAGAATTCAATTTTGAATTTGAATTTTGAAGTAACAGTAGTTTGCTTATACCGAACACCAGATGAACATTTAGGCACATTTTTTGAAAAATTAGAAACAATGTTGTCAATTTTACTACATGAAGAACGGTCATTATAGTGACGGGCGATATAAACATAGATTATTTAAAACACAGTCAGGAAAAAAATGAACTAAATACAATTCTAACCTCCCCTAATTTGATTGCAACAATAAATTCACCAACAAGGATAACGCCAACAAGTAAATCATGTATTGATCAAATAATAATAAACCAATATTTTTTTGAATTCACCACAAATATTTTACCTTTAGCCTTGTCCCATCATGAAGCAGTTTTCATAAGTTTCCATATACCATAGATTATAAAATAAAAAAACTGCAAAACATATCACTACTGCAGAAAAGAGAAAATTCACCAAAGAAAATACAGGAAACTTTGTATATTCCTTAATCAACCAACAGAGTGAAATGGTCCACATTTTGCTCTGTTGGAATTTACAGAGCTGTCCTGTCAAGCCTCTATGAGCGTCCCACAATCGGCAGAAGTAGGGTACGGTTTGTGAACATCAATGTTCTCCTCCCAGCTAGTTCCGAGGGATCCGCTGACCAACGAAAGGTGCGGTCCTCCATTCATATTGGGGGTTAGGCGTAGAGCTGACAACTCTGCACTGTAAAAAGACATGTCAAGAAACAGCAATATGAAGCCATAGATGTTCCCAAGGTAAAATATTTCGGAGGTAAAATAGTCCTCCATTTGGATCTCCGGGTGGGGACTACTTTGAGAGGTCCCTGGACTAAGAATAAGATCTTCATTAGGTATATGGATATTAAATTAGGTACCTGGAATATTCTGAGCCTTTACCGGCAGGGGCATTTCAGTGTACAATTAATGAGATAGTTAAGTATAAATTAGATGTAGTAGCTGTCCAATAAGTTAGGTGGCCAGGAGAAGGGAATTCTAAAACTGAAAATTATACTTTCTTCTATGGTGGTACTGAAAATCATAATTTTGGAACAGGCTTTTCATAAATAATAGAATTATATAGGCTCTCAAAACAGTAGAATTTATTAATGATAGGATATCATATGCAGTTTTACAGGGTAGGTAGTGTAAAATTATTTTAATAAACATACATGCACCAACGGAAAATAAAGATGATAATACTAAAGATGATTTTTATGCAGAGTAAGAACAGGTCTTTAATAAATTTTCTCAGAATGATATGAAAATTCTGTTAGGTGACTGTAATGCACAGATTGGCAAAGAAGAGACATTTAAACCCACGATTGGTAAAGAAAGTCTTCATGAATTAAGTAATGATAATGGTATAAGATTGATTACTTTTGTAACCTCAAAGAATTTAATTGCGAAAAGTACCACTTTTAAACATAAAGATATCCATAAATATACCTGGTCCTCTCCAGATGGTTAAACTCATAATCAGATAGATCATATTCTCATTGATAAGAGAAGAAATACTAGTATATTTGACTTTCGTACACATAGAGGTGCTGACTGTGCCAGTGACCATTATTTAGTAATTCGTAAATTAAGAGAAAGACTCTCAGTGATAAATGATAAGCAACAAAATCTAAAAGTTATAAAATTTAATACAGGAAAATTTGCTGATGAAAGAATTAAGGAAGATTACCAAATTAAACTGTCAAATAGATTTGATGTTTTCCAGGATTTATATGATGATAAATATAAATGAAACTGACGTAAATAAGAATTGGGAACACATACGTAATGCAATAGAATCAGCAGCTAAAGAAAGTATAGGATACCATAAACCAAGAAAAAGTAAGCCATGGTTTGATAATGAATGTCATAATCTAATAGAAATAAGAAATCAGGCTAGACTTAGGTGGTTAAATAACTCTGATGATAGAAATCTAAACAATTATAATAGAAAAAAGCGAGAAGTTAACCGCACGTTTAGAAGTAAAAAAAAAGAGATTACTTGAAAAGCAAAAATAACGAAATTGAAACAAACAGCAAAAACAAAAAAAATCAGAGATTTATATAAAGGTGTAAATCAATTTAGAAAGGGATGGTAACCTAAAGTAAATTTGATAAAAGATAAAGACGGTGATTTTCTAGCCGAGCCAAGCAATATTCTAAATAGATGGAAGAACTACTTTAATGACCTTTTAAATGTCCATGTAGGAGATAAATCAGAAGTAAATTAAGTGAACACAGCAGAACCTTTAGTTTCAAAACCTAACTTCACTGAAGTTAAAGATGCTATTAAAAGGCTAAAGAAAAACAAAGCACCTGGCATTGATTTAATACCAGCTGAGTTAATAAAATATGGTGGATATTCGTTAATATGTCAAATTCATAAATTAATTTGTTTAATATGGAATAAAGAAGAAATCCCTCAACAGTGGAAAGAATCCAAAATTGTTCCTGTGTTTAAAAAAGGTGATAAAATGAACTGCAATAATTACCGTAGAATTTCTCTACTCTCAACAACATATAAAATATTATCTAACATTCTTTTAACAAGAATAACCCCATATCCTAATGAAATTATATGTGATTATAATTATTAATGTGGATTTAAACGTAACGTATCAACTACAGATCAAATTTTTCAGATTAGACAGACACTTCAAAAAAGTGGGAATATAATCAAAATGTCCATCAGCTACTCATTGATTTCAAAAATGCATATGATTCGGTCAAAATTAGATTAATAGATTATATAATATATTAGTAGAGTTTGGAATACCTAAGGAGCTTGTTAGTATAATAAAAGTATGCACCAGAAGGTAAAATTCGTGTGGGTATTAATGTGTCTGACAAATGTACAATTCATGATGGGTTAAAACAAGGAGATGCATTATCTCCATTGCTCTTTAATTTGGCCTTAGAATATGGTGTTAGTAAGGTAAAAGAAACTAACGAAGGACTAAATTTAAATGGTGTGACTCAGTTGTTAGCATATGCAGATGATGTAGACTTATTAGGGAATGATATAAATACAAATAAGAATAATGCTAAAATATTTTTCAAAAATTGATAAAGAGATAGGTTTGGAAGTTAACAAAGATACAATTAAATATATGCTTACAGGCCGAAACCAAGTGTTAAGTAATAATCAAAATCTAATTATTGATAACAACTCGTTTGAATCAGTTTCCAAATTCAAATACTTAGGAGTAATATTAAAAAGTGAAAATTATATTAAAGAGGAAATAAAAAGTAGGCTTAATTCAGGAAATGCATGTTTCCTCTCTCTCATCATAAACTTTCGTCTTCTCGTTTAATATCTAAGAAACTGAAAGTTAAAATATACAAAACAGTAATTTTGCCTGTAGTATTATATGGGTGTGAAACTTGGTCCCTTACATTGAAAGAGGAACATAAATTGAGAGTATTTGAAAATAAGATCCTTAGGATATTATTTGGACCTAAAAGGGATGAGGAGACAGGTGAGTGGAGAAGGTTACATAATTTAGAACTACATAATTTGTATACATGTACAGATATTATTAGAATAATTATATCAAGAAGACTTAGGTGGGTAGGCTATGTAGCACAAATGGGAGAGGAAAGAGGAGTTTACAGGATTCTTGTTGGGAAACATGATAGTAAGAGATCTGTAGGAAGGCCACGACGAAGATGGAGGGACAACGTTGAGATTGACCTAAAGGGAATCGGTAGGAATGGAAAAGAGTATATAGATCTTGCTCAAGATAGGGACAGATGGAAGGCCTGTGTTGCTGCAGCCATGAACCTTCGGGTTTAAGAAGGCTAGAGAGTTAGTTAGTTAGTTATAAGTGTCCAATATATTTGGTGGAAGTTACGTAACCTAACATGAAAGATCATAGGGGGAAAAGCAGGTAAGTCAGCGCTTATCAAACTGCATAAAAACGAAATTCTAATTGCAAAACGTTGCTGGAAATTCAAATAAAAAGGTACAAAATATATGCTTTGACCAATGGAAGCTTCAAATATATGGAACGAAAGAAAAACATATTTTAAAGTCCATCACGGCGTCAACATGACAAAATGTCGCTTGCGACAGAAAATTAACTTACCTGTTTTTCCCGTCGTTTTTTTTCGTTCTATAAGTGAATTAATTTAGTGGCTGAGTGCTTAATGTCTAGAAATCGGGGTGCGATTTTACCAATAATTCTAAATATTTACAACATATTTATATTTTTTAATCTCTCCCAGAAATGAAAGTGTACTCCTTTTTAGAGGTTAATCTAGAAAATTTAATCTGGTTGTAAGGGGTTTGTATGGAGGTGAAAATCTACGAAGTTCCTATGTTAAGTTTTGCATATATTTGTTTAATTTAGATACACAATGTAATTGTCTTATAGATAGAGTTAACAGCGATTCTAATCAAATTTTTTATTACAGACTGACGAAAAGAAATTGGTTACCTTTTATTGGAAAAACATTAAAAGATTATGTTAAAAACTGTTCAGTGCACTCTCTTCAACTAATATTAAATGGACGGAACACGTTGGAACAGTAAGTACGTTATAATAAATAAACATATTTCCAAAAATCACAAAAGACGGTATTTTAGTATCCGGGTACAAGCACGAAACTTTGCGCACTGAACTTACACAACCTACATAGTACGACCAATGGCTGATCTGACTTGAAGTGCTCGAATTGAGGGGGGGTTTGGGGGGAAGATGCTCTATTATTCAAATTAAAAGTGCATATCCCTCTTTCATACAGCTCGTAGTAAATTTCTGAATATCGGAGAACGCTCAACCAATGTAGAATCTGGTATGTGCACTGCACAACTTGGAACTGCATGTCTCCCCCTTTTTAAACAAGTTAGAATTAATTCGTTCCATAATATTTTCAAACTTTGTATAACTGTTCGCCTGAAACCAAAAAATAAACAAGATGCGAAGATTTCGCTGCTTTGATCGATTGTTGTATTCATTTGGAACCCATCATTGTTTAATAAGTGAAAATGTTTAAAGTATATTCATATTGAGAGAATGTAATACGTAATAAAGGAATGATCATTCAAGGAAAGCTGACTCCTTGTTAGATCATTGTTTTATTTGCTGTAATAATATAAATATATGAAGACTATCATTATGTACCTTAAACATAAACATTCGTTTATTTATTTCACTATGGCTTATTATTGCTTAGGCTATCTCGTAAGTAAAAAATCAGAACTGTACTGAACCTAGCAAATACTAATATATGCAGCTTTATAGAGAGTTTTAACATTCAAATTAATAATCATTGATTTCGTGTTATTCTCTAATACTTCCAGCAGAAAGAAAACATAACTGAGTTAGTTTTAGAATGAATGACAGTACAATTATCTAATTTACTTCTAAAAGTAACTTTCAAAAAATACACATACAGACACATAGGTAAATTATATATATATTTATATATATACTAGCTGATTACCCAGCATTTCCCGGGTGTTTAATGAATTCTAACTATAGCGTAAAATGTAACTAATTTTACTTACATGTATTTAAAAGTATGAGTACAATATACAAATTTGAAACACATTTTTATCAACAAAGAAACTAGATTCCAATTATAATATTTCTTGTATTTATAACTTAGACATGGTACATAATTTCTTTACAAACTGTTTACTATATTCGATAGTCATTTGTTTCATTTTGAACACGTACGTTCATACATTCACATTACAAACACATCATAACTCAATATAACACAACATTGTAACTATTGTGCTCGTCACAATATAATCCCGTCTGTTAGGAAACTTTTTCTGCGTGAGACAATTATTCAATATACATTAAATTGTCGAACAAGAAGAAAATTTACAATAAAAGGGGCACGATTACAAACTGCTTTCTACAAACACTAACGCAATACAAATATTTGCGTTCAAGCATGCCATTCATACATAATTTAGGCAATTTTCTTTGTCATATTCTCTTTATACAAAGAAGCAAATTTTATGACTTTCATAAATATACAAAAATATTTCATTGAGAACACAGAAAATAAACACAACATTATACACAAAAATAATTTGGGTTACACATTGTTTGCTTTCAATAGCTCTCTTCTCTTTTCTTTTGTACAATTGAAAAGTTTAAGATTTGTTAAGTTCTGCTTTTGTTCCTTTGCTGGCGTTGACTATGATATTAAGTGTGCTTGGTTATTCTTAACTTCCTTGACTTGATAAGGACCAACATATAAGCTGAAAAAATGGTGAATGCTACCACTAATAGCTTTACTTTTAAGATGGTTTCTAACAAGAACCAGGTCACCAGATTTTATCGGATGCTTAGGTTGATTAAAATCCCTTTTAATCTTTTGATTTTTTCTGTTTTATATTTGCTTCAGCCAATATACACTTTGTCTTGCAGGGTAAATGTTTCAAGTCATCTGGCCAACTTATTTTGTCTATTATTTCATCGTGATAATCAACATGCATAAAAAGTTCAGATGGTGTGAACTGGTTGTTTTCGATTTTGAATTATTCAATAGATGAACGACAATATTCACATAATTAAACCAAAGTTCATGGTTATACTTACAAAACATTCTCAATAGTCTCAGCAGCTTCTTATTTTAACGTTCGGCAGGATTGGCAAAAGGTGCATATAGTGAAGTTAACACATCTTTAACACTCACAGAATCCAAATAACTTTTACATTCAGTTGACTTGAATTGCGAACCATTGTCGGTGAGAATTACCTTACACTTTGGGTAATGATTAAAGTAAATTCCAAACTTGTTAATTATTTCCTTTGAGGTTGCATGTCGAAGACAATAAACCATCACAAATTTACTCATTACATCTACAATGACTAATATATGTTGGAAACCTTTAGACAAAGGTAATGGACCATATAAGTCGGCTGAAAGTAAGTAGTGAGGTTTGAGTCAATACATATGTAATTCTTCCTTTGAAATTTTAAAGGTGCATTGTTTATCCAATGCACATGAAAGACAGTTTCTTAAATAGTCCTTAATACTTTTACGCATTTTGGGCCAATAATAAAACCTTTTACAAAAATCATAAATTTTAAAATAGCCGAAATGTCCCTTTAAATCATGTTGTTTATATAAAACATCTCCAATTAAAGCACTAGGAACTATTATCTTCCAATTATCAACTACATAAGGTTTGAAAAATTGTATGCCATCATGAACGGAATACTTCCTTTTAATTATCAGATTTACTTCTTGAGACTCCAATTTACTTCTTAATGACGAGCAAAGCGGATGTTTCTCTTGTGCACTTTGCCAGAAATTGGGTTTTATATCAGAGATTAACATGATTTACGTACATTTCTTTAATCGTAGTCACTGGTGATTTACTAAGAGGATAACGACTTAACGTATCAGCAACTGGATTTTGAGAACCAGATACATGTTCGATTGTAATGCTGTATGATTTTAGCTTAACTGCCCATCAGTTCAACCTAGGGTTCAATGTCCTTACTGATTCAAGCCAGCACAAAGATTGGTGATCACTGTAGATTGTACGTAATATGTCTTCTAGTAATATAAACAGTTAACTTTTCCACGGCATAAAGAATAGCAAGGCATTCTATTTCCCGTGTACTATACGTGGTTTCAACTCCTTTCAAAGTGCGACTGAGATACTGAATGACATTTACATTTACATCTTCATCCGGTTGCCAAAGTAAAGCTCCTACTCCGATCTTAGAATCATCAACACTAATACAGAATTCCTTATCAAAATCAGGTTGTCCTAATGATGAAGATGATAAGGTTCATTTATTTAGGTTATTAAAGGACTGCTGATGATCTTCCATCCAGCACCAGTTTGAGTTTCCTTTCAGTAATTGATACAAAGGAGCAGCAGAAGATGCAAAATTTCGCACAAATTTTCTCCTCCAGTTAGCCAAACCCAGAAAACGACGAATATCCTTCTTACATTTTGGAACTGAAAATTCGGATATTGCCTCTGAATCTACTTTTATTTCGGTGCCAGATATTACATGTCCTAGAAATTTAATTTCAGTCCTAATGAACCTGCACTTGGACAATTTTACTGACATATTTACCTTATGAAGTATCTCTCGCACATATTTCAATTGTTCATAATGAGACGACAAATCAGGTGAAAATATAAGAAGATCATTTATGTAACAGATTAGGAACGAACTTGTAGATGGATTAAAAATCTGATTCATGCTTTCCACAAAAACATGTACAGCTGACGTTCTGCTAAACGGCAAGAATTTAAAAGCGTACTGTCGGCCTCTGTATGAAAATGCCGTATACTTGTAAGAGCACTCTGTAAAGGGAATTTGGAAATAACCCGATGACAAATCCGAGGTTGAAAACACTGTAGCTCCTTGGAATCTCTGAAATAGTTCATTAATCGGTTCCACACGAACAAGAGGAGATATAAAATGTTCAGTTAAACGACGAAAATCTACAACTGGCCGCCACCGTCCACCAGCTTTTGGTACTATATGTAGCGGATTAAATAAGGTGATGCCGATTCTTGAATGACTCCCCAAGACTTCCATTTAGTGAGTTCCTTCTCCAAATCATATCTTTGAGATATAGGTATAGGATATATGGGAGCCACAATTGTTTCTGTTGTATTTAATTTAATCTCGTAAGGCTCTACTTTAGCTTGCCTTGGTTTATCAGAAAACAATGTTCTGAAACTTAACAATAACTTAAAAATAAATCATACATTTCATCAGTAGGAATCAACAAACTATTATCAGCTAATGAAGTTTTTAGATCGGTTTCTGATGCTAAGTAGTATTCATCCTCTTCTTTCTCAGAATTCTTAGCAAATGTTACAAAGTTACATTGAAGAGAACATGAAGGGAATATGTCAGTCGTTTCTAAAACATAATTAAATTGAACTCCCTTATCACTTGATAATGTGATATTTCGCTTCTTGAAATCAATTAATGCTCCGAAGCGCCAAAGAAATGGCAATCCTAATATTACTTCGGCATGTAACTGCATAATAACATATAACTCTATATGAAAGTGCTCTGAAGCTATTATTAAACTAATATTCTTAGAACCAATAACTGTAAATCTTTCGTCACCAGCAAAAGAAAATAATTTCACATTATCCACTGAATCTAATCTAGCAGTAGGAATAATAGTTTTCAATTTTAACCAAGTTGCATAATCCATAAAATTTGCTAGACTCCCACAATCAATAATACAGTTAATGGTTAAATCACAAATTTGACCTGGGAACACAATAACTCTTCTGTTTGAAACAAGAACATCGTCATCGTCCATTACACATTCTGGTTCAGCTTCATATCCATCGAGTACAAAGTTTATAGTAAGAACTTCCTTTTCCGAATGGTTGGGAACAATAGATGTGTTGCTCTAAAAATTCAGGTTATCTTCAGTTGATGTTGGAGTATAGTAATGAATATGCTCCTTGTAATTAACTGGACAGAGGAACCGGAGCTCATTACTCTGCCTTACATGTTTAAGGATGAGTGTTCACTTGTATTAGCAGTCGTTCCTGTTAAATTGCGCACCCCACTACTCGAAGGTACTTGACTTTGGGTCACGTTACTGCTAGTCCGGGGTTGTGGTAACAAATTCGAATTATTGCTATACCATAAAGAGTTATTCGCTGGATATATATACTTGGCTGAGTTACTGTACTACTGCAAGAAGTAAATGGTGTAGTCCATGGAGAGAATATCCACGGTTGAGTAGGATATTGCACCATGGAATTTAAATTATTTGCATTCCACTGAGGTAAAGGTATAGATGGATTCACCTGCATACTCTGCGAAGGACTTAACCACGGTTCAGCTAAAGAAGGTTGAGATTGTTGTTTAGATTGTTCAGTTATCACCACACTGCACAGAAAGCCCATATGCTGAACAACAGATTTATTCCACAAAATTAAATAAAAAGCAAACATAGTACACGCATACTACATTTTTACGGAGTACCAACAGCCAGCCCACTTCGAAACACCGATTGCACACAAACATCGTGCACCGCTCACAGTCTGTACAGCAAGTGTCTGACGTGAATCACTCGACCCCGTCGGTCAGCTGTTGCCACTTGGCAGTGCTGCCCTCACACAATGGCGGAATTTACAGGTACTACACACCTTATGGTAATAAAGTGTTGCTTCGTACTGTGTTTCAATTACATTTACCCCGTTGGTTCCTTACTGGACGTTTATTATAACCACTTTGTGTATTTGGTTGAACACTATTCGAAGATGAAAAGCTTTCATCCGTTCGTAAAGTATTCTGGATCGGTTGATATGAGCATGGATTTGATTGCTGAATATTGCTCGAAATTCTTCTTGCACCAACAATTGTTGTAGGTTCGATTATGACCGATATACCAATTACCATTTACCATTACCATCGATCTTTCTACGCACTTTACCCAAGATTTCTTTTTTCTGCTTTCTGAGGAAAGGACACGGACCAGCATTCTTTCCCATGAAGCCCTGCATTTATCACCGCACCTACTTCGAGAGAAAGAAGCCAGTGTGTTCCCGCAATAAACTCTGATATTTGTCCAGTTCACGTTACCATCAATTCAAGTTTGGCTTGATGGTTGGAATTTAGGGAAGCAGGGGACCAACAGTGAGATGCAGTTAATCACGAAACTTCAAGCAATTTGAAATGTAAAACCCCCAAGGAGAGACTCGCCCTCGTCCTGAACAATGACCCTCTGTTCTCAATGGGGTGGGCAGCCGGTCAGGCCCGGAATCAAAACAATCGCTCTACACATAACAAACTCTAGCAGACAGACATAATTTCTGCAAGCGCGCCAGCCAGTCTACAGTTTGGACATTTCCTTGTCAATGTGACTGATATGAAAATTTGAACTACAACCCTGCCCGAAAATATATCTTCTCCTCAGTGAAGTTTAGACAGCCACAGAACGCATAACTTTAACTAACTTTAACGCACTGTCTGCATAACTTTAACGAAGTGTCGAGCTGTGAGTAGTAAAAATTAATTAGAGCGAGATACTTTTCGTTCTCCAAATCAACTCTCAAGCAAGGTGTTATTGTGTTTCTGTGCTACACGATTATCACCCTTCAGTGGAAAACTTTAAGTCACGTGGGGGTGAAACTATGGTAGACTGACCAATAGCGAAGAAGGCATTTTGCACCCTGATGTCAGCGTAGCGAGAATCAGGAAGAAACCGAGATACATTGAAACAGTTCCAATACATCGCTCCAACCCTCGAGGAGGGAAAAACTTTGCTCGAACAGTTTTTCGGTACATCACTTGAAGAAGAAGACAGGACTCCAAAAGGGACTCTCCTCTTCACTTCAGTGCGAACAGTCGTGTTCTCTCCGATATACAGTCAGACCTTATCGTTTTACTAAGAAGTGCTTCAGTATCAGCGTCTATGCGTACGGAAAGTCGCAAGCGCGACTCGTGGCTGTCTCTTGTTTTTACACAATGCATGATGGGACCGTCGACTGTTTGCGACAGTCATCTATTAGGATAATGTAGTGTGATGCGACCATGTAAGTATTTGAGCAGTCCATTAAATAATTTCTATTCATATGTCTCTGTCCTAATTGCTTGTAACAGATAACAATATTTTTTGTAATTTATGAACTTGGTTTGAGAATAAAGACCAGCGAATAAGGACTTGAATGGCCTTCTCCGCTGGCCGAATTACTGGCCGTTAAAAAACCATAAAACTCACGTATTTACTTCTTGAACACATGTCAGGTGGTGTGTTTATTTCCAGGTCATGAATTTGTAGTGTGTATTTTCTTGCAGTACTCGAAATTAACGTAACATCCATGCCTAACGACAACAATCGAGATTCGAACCCACATGCCATTATATTGCATCATATTATACGGTATTTTGGGAATATGCAAAATTTCTGGTCTTACGAAAATCTGGCGTTTTGACAGAAACTTCTCCAACATTGAATGATTGTTTGCATTTGTTGTTCAGAAATTTTAATGTCTTATTTCTTATAAATTCTTCCTGGTCCTCTGGAACTCTAAAAGCTTTGTTTTTCCGGAATGAACCAAATCAATTCTGTCTAAAATAGATATCAGTCTGTCCATACTTGGTATGTCATGACATGACACATATTCTGACACATTTATCGGTATTTGTCGCAACACTTACTGAATCATATCAGATTCGGATGGGTTTTCTTCCAAATTTGAATAGGCAGAATAGAGTTTCAATGCAAAAGTAGCTAAGTTTTCATCAACATTAGGATCATATCATATATTCTTGTTCGTAGGGCTACCAATTGTACTTGTAGTACTTGTTCAGAAGCATAATGATGCAAAACTTTTCCTACAAAATCCTGAAAACATGAAAATCTCTTCTTATGAGAATTATACCATAACAATGCCTTGCCGTAAAAACACTTATATATAATATTCAGCCTGTATTCCTCCGGAACTCCCATTAGATTGAATGTTGAAACTAACTGATCAATATAGTCTCTAGGACTTTGTTTCTCTAAAGTAGTAGAGATCAAACGGTTGAGAAACCTCGTTTTGGGCACAGTGGGCTCGCAGTATTGCCAATCTACCCCACGAAAATTTCACCATATGATATTTTACAACCGACGCTAACCTACAAATAGGAGTTGGGAACACTGACTATTGCCAGAAACTCGCTTTACAAATGCTTTTTTGGACTTAGTGTTGTCAACCAACCCTATGAAAATTTTGCTATATGATATTTCACAGGCGAAACTGACCTACAAATAGGAGTTGACGGCGCTGACTACGATCTATGCTGTAATATTTTATAGCCTTCTAAGATGATAAGTATGCAGTACGATGGAGAGTTGGTGACAATGACTACGATCTTAACACTGGCTAACTGGCATTAGTGGTGGTGCAGTGTTGATGCTCTTGTTAACGCCCCTTTTTTCTCCTCTGTTTTTTCTAGCATACTGATCTATTGCATGCTAACCAAAAAACCTTTAAGCTGGCTCTTCTCTTGTAATGCCACGGACGAAAACATGCATACCTCTGTCCCCCACATGTATGTAATGCTATTTGGGGAGAAGGGGAGGCATTTTAAACTTACAGCTGGCATTGTTTCTATAAAATAAGAATGCCTATGAATCTATTTGGCTTCAGGAAGCAAGCTATGGAAGTGCCCGTCCAGCCTACGTCGTCGTCAAGCTTCAACGAACTCCTGCCTTCCATGCTATCTGAACTTAACGGTCTGTTAATTATACACTTGAATAGTATTCTGAACCAGTACGAAGAGGATGTGGCAAAACCTTCTATGTATTCAACAACAACTTGAATTATTACCGGTTCCTCATCTCCGGCACACTGCAGTTCAACATGAACCCTGAGAACAAAGGGGAGGTCAAGGTTTCATGCGGCAAGAACATCTATCGCATCAAGCATGATAGGATGGATGACACTACAACGTACGATGTGTCTGCTGGCGATCGCCTGTACGTGGAGCTCTTGGACGACTACGACAAACTCATCCCTCTTTTTGTGGAGATGCGAATCACCTACCCTATAATAAATAATCACAGTAGTAACAATGCCTAACGATATTTTTGGCCACACGAAACGCGATGACCACGGCGACGAGCTTCTCATGCTCGACGTCAGGGTCAAGAAGTTGCGAAGCCACATGCAGGCCCTTCAGTCCACGTTCAACTCCAGCCTCCAGTCAGAGATAGAAAGCCTGCAGTCTCAGTGCCTGGACCTCCTACTCAAGATCGACGCGGAGCTCAAATCGCTGCTGCAAAAGTATACCAAACTCACGTTAATAGACAACCTCGACAACTTGGCGCTGAGCATAGGCAAGCTGCAGAACAAACTTTTGAAGCAGCAGCAAACGCAAACCTCCGATGAGAAACAGCTGAAGCGACACTTGCAGGACCAAACAAGCACCATCCAGACTGAACTGCAAACAATCATCCAGAGCATCAAGACTCAAGATGACTACGATCGCGTGAACGCCAGTATTGCCAAATTGCGCGAAGAGTTTCAATCGTTCGAAATTCCTACGTTGGAAAGCATCAAGGCTGAGCTTCAAACGGACGCTTAGCATGGAGCCATCACCGAAGTCAAAACTAAACTCCAAACGCTACAGGACTTCATTGACAATCTACATTCGTCCAGCGAGCTGAACGCCATTGCACGTAGTGTTGCCAACATCAAACTCCAACTTGAGACCTACGAGGATTTCGGGAAGCTGCAAGGTACCATAACGCACATTGAGGATGCACTCGCCGTCATCAAAAATGATCTGGCAAACGTACACAAAGCACTGGAATCCAAACTGCCTGTCATCAGGGATACTCTGGTCAGCGTCCAACAGCAGATCACCAAGTTGGAAACTATAAACACCGAATCAGAGTTGTCGCATTTTCATCACTTCATCGACGACATACAGACTAAGTTGGAAACATTGCAACAATCTACCCACCCAGGACGATTAACACAATTACCAGAAGGCATATGCGCAGCTGCTTCTGCATCCGAGCTGGACGCGGTGAAAAAATATTTGGAGTCGCTTAAAAACACGGTGGCCTCCCTGCCTACCTCGCAGGAATTGAAAAGCGTGAAGAGGGCTCTCAACCGAATTCTCAATTCCGACGACATCAAAAACATCCACACCGAAATTAAATTGCTTTGGGAGTCTGTTGCAACCTTGCCTACCAACCAGAATATCAGCGAGCTACATGGCTTGTTTGCGGAAATTAGAACCCAGGTCCACGACCTCGCAACCCAGAGCTCCAAGTTGACAATCGTGGAAAGTCTACAGCAGATTATCGCCAATGTGAAAGAGCAAATTGCCAGCATCGAGGCGAGCCAGGAATCGGCTATAACCAATTTCAGTACCCAACTACATGAGTTAAACAAAAAATCCAAGAGGCTTATTGTCGATGTGAAGATCAAGCCCGATTACGACACTGTTGTCCGTGCTATCGAGGAACATCTGGAATCAATAAATGGTAGATTGGAGGATGTGGAGATGGAGGTTCGAACCAATGTAAACACCCTGAACGCGAGCATCGACAATCTCAAGTCCACTGTTGTCATCAAACTGTACAGCATTCCAAACAGAGAATTTTCCTCGCTCCTCCATCCGGGTGCCAAACTCTACATGCTGACTCCTGCCAAAGCCTATCACCAGTTTTTCATTGCTGGCACACTTCAGTTCGTCAAGGTTTCATACTGGTCTTTGCCTCACGCAACCCACTACACAACCATGACCGTGATGAACATTGGTGAAGAGCCTATAATAAGAGGAGTGGAGTTGGTCGATTTCACCCACCCCGAAACTCGCGAGACTGTCTATGCCGAAGATGCCACTCCATCGACATAGAAATAGGTGACAAGCTGTACATAGAAAACCCGGCATTGTCTGCGGATAGAAATCTCATCCAAGCTATATTCTTATTTTCGCGCAATGTCTAGGCAGGTATTGTGAACGAGCTGCACATACCTGCACGGCGAAACTACAAACGACTGCCGGTAGTGACCAAAGGCATAGACGACCTGTGGCAAGCTGACCTTGCGGAAATAAGCACTGGCAACTTGAAAATTTTACATAAAATCAACAAGAGATACAAGTATCTTCTCACCGTTATAGAGACCTTTTCAAAATTTGCGTGGGTTTTACCCCTCAAGGCAAAAACAGGAACCTGTGTAGTGGAAGCATTCAAAACTATTTTCAATAAAAATAGTAGGCGACCTCGATTTCTTCAAACAGATAACGGAAAAGAATTCTACAACTCTGTCTATCGACAATTTATTCAGAAACAAAATATTCAACATTACTCGACCTAAAGCCACATCAAAGCCAGCGTAGTGGAACATTTCAACCGAACTCTCAAAACACGCATGTGGAAACAATTCAGGGGAATTACAAGTGGCATGACATGCTTCCGGTACTTGTTAACAGCTATAATCACAGTTTGCATCACACGATAAACATGAAACCTGCTGACGTTAACAAATCTGACGAGCGGCGTTTAATTTCTACAGTTTATTGCCAAAGTACAAATAGCAACCATGAAACCCAATAGCGTCCTTTACCAGGTACCCTAAACAAACCTCAAGTCTCTCGGAGCTCTTGATGGATTGCTCACCAAAAAGCAGATCGAGAAGAAACATTCCTGCCTGGCCAAAGGTCTTGGGATGAAATTGCTGCTCAGCATCCCTTAACTGAGGAGGTTGCAACTTTCGCGAAAGCAGCAGAAGACTGGAGGTTTCATATTCAGCATACCGGCTATCTTGGGAGCTTTGGGCGCGGTGGGCAGCTTGGCAGGAGGCAGTGCCCGCCATTGCCAAGACCGTCATCGACGGAAAGAATACCAAGCCCAAGCTGGAAGAGCTGAATCGCCACAAAATGGCTATGGAGAAGAAGGGGAAAGGTGTGACCAGGAAGCAAAAAAAGAACCTCGAAGCTTTGAAAAAGTTTAAAAAAAAGAATAGCCCCTGTCCAACATCGATATTGAATCTCTGATCGAACCGTTGGGGATCAAGCACTTCAGGGACGTTTTCATGTCCGATTCTATACCCTCTGTTGTAAAGAAAAAAGAATGTAGCGTGGTTAACCTGGACAGTTACTAAAATCCAGTTACCCATTGGATATGCTACCTGAAAGTCAACAACAACAAAGTATTTGTTTTCGATTCATTCGGAGGCACACCACCTGCTTGGTTGGTGAAGTATCTCGGTGTTCCCAGCCTCTACTACAATGACGAACGCATCCAGAGTTTCAGCGATGTGAACTGCGGACATCTCTGCATTTTCATTCTCGTCTTCCTCTCGCAATTAATTAACCCAACAATTGAGGATTTCCAAAAAGCACTGTGGCACCTGAAGCACTATGGGAGTGTTCCATCTCATAAGCGAGACTTCAGTTTTGAAACTCGCATTGCATGACGACATCATTTATCCTAACTCTATTGCTCTTCGCGCATTCTACAGCATGTACCTGATACCCAATGTCACGATTCATAACAACACCATCAAGGTTGGCAGCGAAAAAAATCAGCATCAACCCTGGCCAGTACACCCTGTCTACCTTGCAGGCCCACTTGCCGAGAGATGTGTTGCTGTCACAAAATTCCGTAACCCACAGAGTGAAACTGGTGTCTGCTACGGAAACCGTGGACCTGGGTACTGTCGGAGAGCTTCTGGGATTCGAGAGCAACACCAAGCTGAACCTGGCATCAAGCACATCGGCGCCAACATTCCAAAATTTCTAGCCATAGAGACTCTGATTATACATTGCAACGTGGCAGAAGGTATGATCACCAAATCCTCAGGCGGCATCCCAGGCAGCCACAAGCAGACAGGAATTATTGCTAAGTTCAAACCAAACTTAGAGTTCATGGAGCCAATTATCTACACACCCTCCTCACCGATATATTTTACCGTGTCTCGTAACCGCATAGACAATATAGAATTAGCAGTGACAAACGAGAAGGGTGAGGTGGAAGATTTAGCTGGAGCCACGACCACTGCTGTCGTGTAGATCAATGTGTAATAAATAACCATCATGGAGCAAATCAAAAGTTACGAGTTGCAGTCCTTCCCTCCCAATGGTCGCACGTTTGCTAACCTCAACGAACCGAACCGAGAGATTGAGTTTGATGTGGACGTCGGGGATGGATTGCTTCACCCTCATAGAGCTGATTTGTGCATCAATTTTGATGTACTGAAGAGAGACAATGGCGAAGCTTTCCCCACCAACGCAAACCTAAGACTCGTGGACAATTTTGTGCCGCAGCTGTTCTCGCAGGTGGAAGTTAGAAAGCACGGCACCGTCATCGATAGGGTTGACTACCCTGGGATTACCTCCACAGCTGTGGGAACACTGAAACTCTCCAAGACCAATGCTGCATACTACCAGGCAGGGGAATTCGAAGCATGTGCAAGAATCAAAACAAAAGTCGCACAGTACTGTTTCCCATGCGCCTGCTTCTAGGCTTCTTCTCCGACTACACAGAGATCATGTGGAAGGGTGGTTTGCGCGTTACTTTTCGCAGAAGCGTCAACGACAACGATGCGCTGATGCGTTACAGCACATTGGGTGCGGACGGGACCGCCCCGATTCCAAACACACTACCCGATCCTGCCAAGTGTCCTGTGAGGTCTATGGAGCTGCGCATGCCTGTGGTGGAATACGAATCTAACTATGCCCTCAAGTACAAAGCAGACATCCTGAAGAATTCCCAAGTCCCCTTCCAGTTTTACGGTTACCAGTGCGTGCAGAAACCTGCTTCTGGCAATCATTTTGAATTCGATGTTACCACACAGTTCAACAGCGTCCGGTACGAAATGCCAGAGTTCGTGGCTGTACTCTTCCAGACAGGGAGGGACAATAATCAGGAGAAAGATTCCAGCCAGTTCGACAATTGCAATATTAAGAACATCTACCTCAAAAATGGTAGGAACGAAGTTTTCCCACGCGAGAACTACAACCTAAACATTGCAAACGAAGATTACCTGAAATTGTACGAGGCGTACACTGCGTACAAGATGGTGACCTTCGGCAACGTGGAAGTGTATTACAACCCTGACGAGTTTATAGCTCGCAGACCCATGTTCGTCATCACCACATCTAAGAGGAAGCAGGTGGTTATTAACGATCGCACCAACATCAAGATTGTGTGTGAGTTCCACGATGCCTTGCCCGCCGACACCCTCTGCTGTGCAGCGTCATCCTTATTGCAGAGAAAACTTTTGTGTATGATGTCAAGAATAAAGAGTGACCGAACAGTTATAAGTACAAGAAAAAAATTGCATAATTCTATAAAAATTATACTGACCGTAGGTCCAAACATTAGATTTTTTGTTAACCTGCAACGCAGTGTCCAGGATGTACTGCGAAGAGTGGAGGTTGATAATTGAGCATGCTTCATGGAACATCTTCTTACAATATTAGGATTTCACAATACTCTGCCTACCAACACATTGTGCGATGCTGTTCTTTTTGTGGAGAAGAGTTTTTGAGGATAATCTGAAAAAAATAATTAAATTTTGATGTATTTAGAAATAATCACATTTGAGCGCACAAAAAAATTGCCTCTTTGGCCCTGCATGTGCCCCTTTTTCGCCCCGTAGGACACGGCAAGGAGTTAGTTCCGCTAAAAAAATCCCAAACTTACACCTGTTTGCATTTGAAGATAGACACTATTGTTCCAGTATCTTGGCTATATTAAATTGAAACTTCTGTTACATGAGTTTTTTCATTATCATCAACACATACTATCTACTACTAGAACTCCATACTACATTTCAGGCATGTCTTACTAGTTTTTAGACGAAAGTAGCCCCACAGGAGTGTGTGAATCCCACATTTCAGAACACACCTCTTGTCGTCTCGTTCGTCCAGGGCAACCATTCTCACCTCGTTGGTTGTCAACACCCTGGTCGACACTCTGGATGCGCTGCTCCACTCCTAGAATTGGCGATCTGGTCTTCTTCAGGCAATCGAAGTAATCCTCCAACTTGAGGTGCTCTTGGACCTCCTGCCTGACCACACCCTTAACTTTTTTTTGTGATGGAACCCTCTGCCCGAATAGCATAGGCTTTGGCGCGAAGACCGGCAAACTCGACAATCAAATCCTCGTCCTTCTCGCCTTTGAGTTTGCCAAGCACCTTCTTCTTGCGATCCAGGATTTCGTATCGGATCGGCTGGGGATAGCCTGACGTGTCGAAGAGGTTCCCAAGAGTTGGTACTGTGCGTCGTCCGTGCGAACATGGTACACCAAACTATCCGTGTCCGTGTAGAGTAGGCTAATATTGTGGTTATAGTGCTGGCGTAGTATCCCATAATATACTTGAAACATGTGCAACTTTTCTCAGGTCTAATACTGAGGCACCAACATAGCTTGGCTTGTTGAGCATCACCTCGCTCTTCCTCATATGCACCAGAGCAAGCTGCTCATAGTAAATTTTACGAGACTTGTATAACGGGCTTGCTACAAGCTTGTGACATTGTGCATTCTTTGATATTAGCATCACATCCACACGATTTTGCACATTCTCCATTGTGTTCCCAAACACTGCGTAGTTCATTAACTTGAAGAAATCGCGATCGAAATCAGAAGTGGCGACTGTGCGGTGTTTGGTGTTGAGGTCGATAGTAGGTCAGTGGCACCGGTTCTGCGCCCGAAAATGGGGCTCGGTGGGGCTCGCAGTGTTGCCAGCTCCTTACTTGAAAAAATCACCAAGGTTTTTGTTTTTGGGTCTAACCTAACCTAAAGCAAGGAGCTGGCAACCTTGCTTGAGGCTTTTTTCGCAGTGTTGCCAGCTCCTTACTTGAAAAAATCACCAAGGTGTTTTTTTTTCTTGGTCTAACCTAACCTAAAGCAAGGAGCTGGCAATACTGCTTGAGGCTTGCCTTGCAGTGTTGCCAACTCCTCACTCGAAAAAATCACCAAGGTTTTTTGGGTCTAACCTAACCTAAAGCAAGGAGCTGGCAATACTGCTTGAGGTCTGTCTTGCAGTATTGCCAACATCTTACTCGAAAAAATCACCAAGGATTTTTGGGTCTAACCTAACCTAAAGCAAGGAGCTGGCAATACTGCTTGAGGTCTGCCTTGCAGTATTGCCAACATCTTACTGGAAAAGTCACCAAGGTTTTTATTGGTCTAACCTAACCTAAAGCAAGAAGCTGACAACACTGCTTGAGGCCTTACAGTGCATAAAGCAGTGTTGCCAACCTACTGGTATTTTTGTCATAGCTTTTTACAAAAAAAAGAAAGAGGAGAGAGAAAGGGGAAAAATTAAACAACCGACAATGTTGCTAATATTTACCTACAGTTTTTTTTTTACTTGGCAAGGGCTTAACCAATTTATATACTGACGTAACATACATACACTGGGCAAGGAGAACTGGCAACAAAACACACACTGCCGTAAAAGAGAGAGAGATGGATGGATGGATGGATGGCAACACAGTATGTGTGTGCGTGTGTGTGTATAATATGTAGTATTATTAACTAGATTGTGTTGGCAACCCATCTGCAACTAAAAAAAAAAGATAGAGATACCAATATTGCTGTAAGATGAAGAGAGAGAGACCTAGAGTTGGCAACAGTGGTGAGCGAATATGCATTATTTCCAAGTTCTGGGCGCCAATGTATATCGTGACTTTTGCAAACCTCTCTCGCGGGAACAATGTGCTGCACATGCACACACACGTACGTACTTCTCTTTATTTCTGTATTGTGACGCAAACAAACAAATAAATAATTGTTGTTTTTTAGGATTCCTGGCCCCTATAACCTCGCCAGGGTGCGTGGTGCCCAACCAAAAAGTAAAAGGTTCTAACGGCTGCGGTTGTAGATTACCGCACCTCTGTAGAGTTTCATGTGTTTTTTTTCCCCCCCAAACTTCCATGAAACCCTACAGAGGACCTCCGTAATGCATGCAACGTGTACTAATGACTCTAGTGTTATTTGATGTTGTAATATTTTTGGATATAGAGTTTTATTGTGAGATATAGATAAAAATAATTATGTTTATTATAATATTTTTTTGATGAAGATGGAGAATGTATGTGTGTGTGTTACAAATAAAGTTGCATGCTTATTTTTTTAGTGTGTTTGTATGTGTATGTGTTTTTGATGTTCGACAGCATCTGAAACGATAAAAAAAGAATTTTATTGTTATTTTTCTCATGTAAAAACAACAACAACAAAATTTTTGTGCAAAAATTTCTGATTGTCTCGTGCTATAGTGCAAAAACTGATGAGAAAAAAATATTGTAACTGATAACTGATGAAATTAATATTGTAACTAATCTTGAACTAATGAAATTTTCGTATTATACCACTGAAACTGATTGTGCTAGTACAAAAATTTCTTATTGTGCAAGAAAAAATGTTAAAAACTTGTTAAAACTGCTCTGTGACCCTCTCGTTCTTCACGTCATGGACGAAGGACTTCTCTGCAATCAGGATGACGCTGCACACGGTGTCCTCGGGCAAGGCTTCGTGGAACTCGCAGACGACCTTGATGTTGGTTCGATCGTTGACCACCACCTGCTTTCTCTTAGATGTGTTGATGACGAACATGGGTCTGCGGGTTTTGAATTCGCTGGGCGTGTAGTACATGTCCATGCTTCCCTCGGTCACGCGTTTGAAAGAAGTGTAAGCTTCGTAAAGTTTGAGGTAATCATCTTTGGTCATGTCGAGGTTGTAATTCTCGCGCGGGAAGACTTCATTCCTACCGTTCTTCAGATAAATGTTTTTGATCTTGCAGTCGTCGAACTTGCTGGAATCTTTTTCCTGGTTGTTATCGCGACCGGTCTGAAAGAGCACTACGACGAAATCTGGCATGTCGAACTGTATGTTGTTGAACTGTGTCGTCACGTCGAATTCCATGTGACTTCCCGACGCCATCTTCTGCACGCACTGGTAACCGTGAAAGTGAATCGGTACCTGCGGACTCTTCAAGATCTCCGCTTTGTACTTGAGGGCGTAGTTTGTTTCGTATTCCACGATCGGCATTCTCAATTCCATGCTCCGGATGACGCACTTGGCCGCTTCAGGTAATGTGTTGGCTATCGGCGTGCCGTCGGCGTTTAAGTTGGTGTATCGCATCAGTGCGTCGTTGTCGTTGGCTGCTCTTCGAAACGTGATCCTCAGTCCTCCCTTCCACACGATCTCCTTGTAGTCCGAGAAGAATCCCGGCAGCAGACGCATGGGAAAGAGCACCGTGTGATTTCTAGTCGATATTTTGGTCCCCGCTTCGAATCCTCCCGCCTGGTAGTATGCTGCGTCCGTTTTGGATAATTTCAAAGTTCCCACTGCTGTCGACGTGATGCCTGGATAGTCTATTCTGTCTATGACGGTGTTGTGTTTCCTCACCTCCACCTGCGAAAACAGGTGAGGCACGAAGTTGTCCACGAGTATCAAATTTGCATTGGGCGGAAACGCGTCTCCGCTTTCCTTCTTCACCACGTCGAATTGAAGGTAGAGGTCCGCTCTGTGAGGATGAACGAACCCATCACCTACGTCCACGTCGTATTCGATCTCCCTGTTCGCTTCGTTGAGATTGGCGAACGTGCGACGGTTGGGAGGGAAAGATTGCAATTCGTAACTTTCGATTTGCTTCATTTTCACTATGCATGTTATTTATTATACGTTGATCTCCACGATGGCAGTGGTCGTTGCACCTGCGAAATCCACCACGTCTCCTTTCTCGTTTGTCACCACCAACTCTATGTCGTCTATGCGGTTGCGGCATACTGGAAAATAGATCGGCGAAGAGGGTGTGTAGATAATCGGTTCCATGAATTCGGAACTGGGTTTGAACGTGGCTATGATTCCCGTCTGCTTGTGACTTCCCAGTAATCTGTCCGTGGATTTCGTGATCATGCCTTCTGCCACGTTGCAGTGAACGTTCAGAGTCTCTATGGCTAGAAATTTAGGAATATTGACTGCCGTGTGCTTGATGCCAGCTTCGAGTTTGGTGTTGTTCTCGAAACCTAGAAGTTCTCCTATGGTGCCCAGGTCCACGGTCTCCGTTGCCGACACGATTTCCACTCTGTGCGTGACCGAATTTTGAGAAAGGTACGTGCCTTTGGGTAACTGAGCTTGCAAAGTGGAAAGATTGTATTGGCCTGGCGTGACGACGATGTGTTCGCTTCCGACGCTAATTTTGTTGTTGTGCTGCGTGACGTTAGGTATGAGGTACATGCTGTAGAATGCACGCAGAGGCACGGATTTAGGATAGACGATGTCGTCGTGCAGCGTGAGTTTCAAGATTGAAGATTCGCTCGTGAGATGGAACACGCCCATCGTGTTTAAGGTTCCACAATGCTTTCAGAAAATGTTCCACCGACGGGTTATTTATTTTAGACATGTATGCGAGAACGGAAAGGCATAGGTGGCCGCAGTTAACATCGGTGAAACCCTGGATGCGTTTGTCATTGTAGTAGAGGTTGGCAACACTGAGATACTTCACCAACCTGGCAGGTGGTGTGCCACCGAACGAATCGAAAACAAATGCATTGTTATCGTCAATTTTGAGGTAGCATATCCAATGTGTACCAGGATTTTTGTAACTGTCCAGGTTGACCACGCCATACTCCTTTTTCTTCACAGCAGAGGGTAGAGAATCGGACATGAAAACACCCCTGAAGTTTTTTATTCCCAACAGTTCGATCAGAGATTCAATATCGAAGTTGGACAGGGCTTCTTCTTTTTTTTATATTTCTTCAAAGCATCGAGGTTGCTTTTTTGTTTTTTGGTTATACCTTTCCCCTTTTTCTCCATAGCCAGGTTGTGACGTTTCTGTTCTTCCAATTCTGCCTTGTTCTTCTTCGAGTCGATGACGGTTTTCGCGATGGCGGCGCTACCGCCGGCCAAACTTCCAACGGCCCCCAATGCTGCCAGGATGGCTGGGATGCTGAATATGAAACCTCCGATCTTTTGCTGTTTCCGCGAACGCTGCAAGCGTCTCAATTGAGGTGTGCTGAGAAGTAATTTCATTCCGTGTCCTTTCGTCAAGCAAGAACGTTTCTTCTCGCGTTGTTTCTTGGTGAGTAACCCATCGAGGGCACCTAGATTTTTCAGATTGGAGTATGGTATCTGGTACACGACACCTTTGGGCTTCATGTTGATGCTCAGTAGTATAAGTGGCCGGGTTCAAGAACCGAAAATGAGGCTCGGTGAGGCTCGCAGTGTTGCCAACCCCTTACTCGAAAAAATCACCAAGGTTTTTATCTCGGTCTAACCTAATTTAAAGCAAAAAGCTGGCAATACTGCGAATCTCACCGAGCCTCATTTTCTTGCAGTGTTGCCAGCTCGAGCGAGGCGTAGCCTTTTACGGTGTATGTTAACGGTTTGCTCTCGTAAGGCATGAGCCTTATTTTCTCGCAGTGTTGCCAGCTCACCCCAAGAATATTTCACCATGTGATATTTTACAAGCGAAGCTAACCTACAAATGGGAGTTGGCAACACTGGCAACATCAATTGCGATTTAGTGTTGCTAACTCACCTCAAGAATATTTTACCATGTGATATTTTACAGGCGAAGCTAACTTACAGAGTAGTATAAGTGGCCGGGTTCCACGCCCGAAAATGAGGTATAGTGAGGTACACAGTGTTGCCAACCTCTTACTCGAAAAAATAACCAAGGTTTTTGTTTTTAGGTCTAACCTAACCTCAAGCAAGGAGCTGGCAACGCTTGAGGCTTTTCTCGCAGTGTGGCCAACTCACCCCAAGAAAATTTCACCATGTGATATTTCACAGGCGAAGCTAACCTACAAATGGGAGTTGGCAACACTGATTAGTGGAGGTAGCCGGGTTCACCAGCATCAATTGGCGATCAGTGTTGCCAACTCACCTCAAGAATATTTCACCATGTGATATTTTACAGGCGAAGCTAACCTACGAATAAGAGTTAGCAATACTGATTAGTGTAATCAGCTTAGTTGAGCGCCATCAATTGGCGATCAGTGTTGCCAACTCACCCCAAGAATATTTCACCATATGATATTTTACAAGCAAAGATAACCTACGAATGGGAGTTGGCAACACTGACTAGTGGAGGTGCACGGGTTGAGTGCCATCAATTGCGGTTCAGTGTTGCCAACTCACCCCAAGAATATTTCACCACATGTTATTTTACAGGCGAAGCTAACCTACAAATGGGAGTTGGCAACTCTGGCAACATCAATTGCGGTTCAGTGTTGCCAACTCACCCCAAGAATATTTTACCATGTGATATTTTACAGGCGAAGCTAACCTACAAATAGAAGATGACAACACTGGTAACATCAATTGCGATTCAATGTTGCCAACTCACCTGAAGAATATTTCACCATGTGATATTTTACAGGCGAAGCTAACTTACAAATAGAAGTTGACAACACTGGTAACATCAATTGCGGTTCAATGTTGCCAACTTACCTGAAGAATATTTCATCATGTGATATTTTACAGGCGAAGCTAACCTACGAATGGGCAACACTGACTAATAGAAGTGGCCAGGGCTGCGTCCGAATCAGCAGCAGATGTCACCTAGAGCGCTGTTCCATCCGGGACTCAGCCAATCTCTGTTGTCCGAATTTGCGGTAGACGTGGAGTCGGAGGGAAGAGCAGAGAGGCGCGACAGATGCACGCTTGAACTCGCTGTGACGCTGCGCTTGGCAGCTATATTCTAACTTTCACTTTGTACAGACAACATTTACTGATTAGAGGATGTAAAACTCAGTTATATTTTAATATTTTATCGATAATGAATGCAGAAAACGTAAATGATGAAATAGCGTGTTATATTTTTTAATGTGAGTAGTTAGGTGGAAATCATTGTCATGTTTGTTTGCGCCCCAGAGCGCGGTGGGTGAAGTTCGGGCTGACACCTGGCGGAAAAAGTGACAGCCGTACTACAAGGGGACATGCAGATTCGGACGACTTGGACGCGACTTCGAGTGCACGCGAGAGCAACGGGAGAGAACGGGATGGAGCGCTTGCCAATCCGGACACGGCTTTTGTAAACCTCTCTCGGGAACGATGTGCCACACACGCGCGCGCGCGCCTATCGGTAGATTACGTTTCGCGTATTTATTCGTTGTGCTGGCACAGCGTGATGAGTAAATAATGCATTTTCTCATTTTTGAAGTACGAATGCACTTTATCGTAATCTTCCAAGTCCCGGGGACACTAATGTTTGTATATCGTGACTTTTGTAAACCTCTCTCGGGAACGATGTGCCACACACACACACGTGCACGCGCTGGCGCCTCTTATTATTTCTGTATTATGGCGCAAACACATCTAGAAAAACTACAATTTTGCTCCCTCTCCTCTCTGCGTGTGCTATCAACAATACGTAAGCCTTGGGACGACGAAAATTACACAACGGTGAGCCTCGTCAATACACCTACCCCGCAACATCTGGAGCGTGCAAATACATAAATAGCGGGTCGCTTGGGTGTATACAATTTGTTTTATTTATATTTTGTTTCAAAGCAAGCGAGATAACCTTAGCATGCAGGCACACAACAGCGAGCTGGGATGGAAGATCATCAGCATATCCGGAGCGTGCAGGTACATAATAGCGAGCTGCTTGGGCGTTAGCGTGGCTTCGCCGGATGCAATACACACGATGCTTAGGTTACAACAGGTTGTTAACATTAGCTTTGGGGAAGAATATTCTAGAGAAGATTGTCTCAGAATATTTTCATAGTTTCACACTTCTATTAAATTGGTAGAAAAAATATATTAGTGGGCAATAAAATCTGAAGAAGATTTGTGTCTAGCAAAAAATAAGCTAAATAGAATTACACATGCATACAATATTTATTTTTTTCTATCTACAATCATATTTTTCTTATATATTTTTTCAATTTTTTTATAGGGTTGATTAAAGCACATATTTGAAGAAGACAACGCTCTACCACCAACCGATCACATATAAATAAACATACCCAAAAAAATGCGCTCCATGAAAAGTTGCCCTGTGTGCAAAACAGCCATATCAAGCAAAAATTTTGCAAGACATTGTCGCACCTGCGTGCCAAGCAAGCATTTGGTTGCCACCGAACTGTGTTCCGGATGCAATAAATACATTACAATTGCGTATGTCAAGAAGCATAAGCTTACTTGTCTAAGCAAAAATACATCTGGGGCTCAACCGTCGACCAGCTCAACCAAGAGGAAGGCAGAAGCAGCCTCCATCAATGCACCACCTGCTAAACGCGTCAAGCCTGCGATAAAAGCAGACCGGTCTGCTTTCGGTGGAATATTAGGAGATTACGTTCAATTGTCGGATGGCTCTTGCGATGTTCGTAGCTTTTTAGAGGAGAAGCGAGCAGAAATAGTTTCTATTTTTAGTAATGCACTGGCTACGCACTCCTCCACTAAATTCTACGCATCGCTTTGTTGCTGGTACAAGAAGCCTTCTGATGAAATTTACAGCTTCTGCCACAACACCAAGGCGAAGACGTTGCATCTGGCGGATGTCGAAAACCTAGAGGTAATCTACAACAAGTTTGTCGAGGAGCTGCTGGCAAAGCAGGAGGAACATGAAGCCAAGGGTTCGGGGGGTTCACTGTGTGGTGAGCGTCACGAACTGCGCGTCAAACTTTGCAAGTTTGTGCCTCTCTTCGCCTCCAGCTACGTCCGCTTACCAGAAGCGATTGTGGAAAAGAAGGCCGTCCTGAACATTCAGAACAGTGACGCCAAGTGTTTCATATGGTGTGTGCTTGCAGCGTTGCACCCTGTTCACTCGAAAAAACAACCACGCCGAGTTAACCACTACCTACCCTACGAGCCAGAGCTGGAAGATGCGATGGCTGGAATCGACTACCCGGTGGAGGTCTCGGACATTCGTAAGTTCGAGGCCCGTACACGCAACCCTCGGTTGGCCATCAACGTTTATGGCCTCACCGGCAAAGATGTGGTGTACCCCATCCGGGTGAGCGACGTAGACGACGATGGTGTGCAGGAAATTCATCTTCTGCTCATCAAGGATGAAACTTGCCATCACTACACCCTCATCCGTTCTCTCTCTAGACTTGTTTCGAGCCAGCTGAGCAAAGACAAAACCCACATAGAAGTTTGTCCCAGGTGCTTGTCTAAATTTCGTAATCGAGAACAGCAGGATTACCAGCGCATCAGAGGTCCCAACATCGCTGCCGAGAAGCTCGCTAACCACAAGCTCTACTGCAAAGCCAACGAACCTGGTTTGGCAGACTTGCCCAAACCTGGCACCATGGAGCGTTTCCACATGCACGGTGCCATGGTGGAGCACCCGGCTATCATCATCGCGGATTTCGAGGCCTTCCTCAAACCCCTGTCTACTTGCGATCCCGATCCCGAAGTTTCTTCCACTACCCCTTACCAACTCCACGAGGCATCCAGTTTCGCATACGTTGTGGTGCGACGAGACCAGCACATCGCCCCCGAGCCCTACGTGTACCGTGGTCTCGACGCAGCCAAACACTTCCTCGAGAGGATGGTTGTCGAGGCTATCGAGATAGGGAAGGTGCTGTTGACCCCCAAGTCTATGCTCCCGCTGTCCACCGACGATCAACGTAGACACGACGAGGCCATCGCTTGCCCTGTCTGCGTCGAGGAGTACACCGCCAACAACTGTAAAGTCCGACACCACGATCACTTTAACGGTAGGTATGTTGGTCCTTGGTGCAACGACTGCAACCGCTTGGCTCGGGACCCGCGCTTCATCCCTGTGTTTTTTCACAATGGCTCGGGGTACGACTTTCACCACCTGATCAAGCATCTTGGGTACGACAACGAGCGAATCAACGTCTTGGCGCAGAACGAGGAGCGTTACATCAGTGTGAGCAAACTAGTGTCGATCCCGGGAGCAGACTCTACCGTCGAACTTCGCTTCCTCGACTCCCTGAGGTTCCTCCCGGCCAGCCTCGATGCTCTCGCGGGGAAGCTTAGCGACGAGAAAATGCTCATCACCTCTGCGAATTTTCCGAACTTGGACGCCAGTCTCTTCAGGCGTAAGGGGGTCTACCCCTACGAATACGTCACCGACTCTACCAAGTTTGCGGAGACGTCGCTTCCTCCTCGAGCAAACTTCTATAGCAAACTGCGAGGCTCGGGCATCTCTGAGGATGACTATAACCATGCTCAGTCCATGTGGCGCGAGCTGGATTGCCAAAATCTCGGAGACTACCACGACGCCTACCTCAGACTTGATGTGACGCTCCTCGCCGACGTGATCCAGGCGTTTCGTGCAACTGCGAAGACCATCTACCACCTGGATCCCGCCTACTTCTATAGTCTCCCCGGACTGGCATGGTCAGCCATGTTTCTGGTGACGAAAATTGAGCTGGAGCTTCTTTCGGACGTGGACATGATGCTGTTTGTGGAACGTGCCGTGCGGGGTGGAATGGTCCAGGTGTCGCAACGGCACGCGCGCGCCAACAATCACCACATGGCCATCGGTTACGACCCCTCACAACCGTCGAGCTACATCATGCACACGGACGTTAATAACCTCTACGGACACTCCATGATGCAGCCACTCCCTTTTAGAGGGTTCGAGTGGGCTGACCCTTCCAACTTCAACATTAAAGGTTTCAACGATTCGAAACATGGGTTCTTCGCCGAGGTGGACCTTGAGTTCTCCGAGAAGCTGCAGGATTTGTTCTGCGATCTTCCCCCTGCACCCGAGTTCAAGTGTTCGCCCGATTCCAATCAGAAGAAGCTCGTCATGGATTTTGAATCCAAGAAGAATTACGTCCTGCACTACAAGAATCTCCGGTGGTTGATGCAGCGAGGGGTCACAGTCCACACAGTTCACCGCATCCTCAAGTTCGAGCATTCTCCATGGTTACGTCCATATATCGAGCTCAACACCAAACACCGCACCGCAGCCACGTCCGAGCTTGATAAGGATTTCTTCAAGCTCATGAATAATGCGGTGTTTGGCAAGACCATGGAGAATGTGCGAAATCATGTAGATGTGAGGCTAATATCAAACAAAGCACAATGTCGCAGGCTCGTAGCAAACCCGTTATTCAAATCGAGGACTATTTATAATGAGCAGCTTGCTCTGGTGCATATGAGGAAGAACAAGGTGATGCTCAACAAGCCAATTTATGTTGGTGCCTCAGTATTAGACCTGAGCAAACTGCACATGTTTCAAATATATTATGGGATACTACGCCAGCACTATAACGACAATATCAACCTACTCTACACGGACACAGATAGTTTGATGTACCACGTTCACACAACCGACGCATACGGGGATATAGCCACAGTTCCAGCTCTTGAAGAGCTCTTCGACACCTCGGGCTATCCCCAGCCGAACCAGTACGACATCCTGGTTCGCAACAAGAAGGTGCCTGGCAAACTCAAAGATGAGAAGGACGGAGATGTGATTCTTGAGTTTGCAGGTCTTCGCGCCAAGGCCTATACCATCAAAGCCGAGGGTAGCGTTACCAAGAAGGCCAAGGGTGTCGGCAGACAGGTGGTTCGGCAGCATCTCACATTCGAGGACTTCGTGGATTGCCTCAAGACCAGGTCGTCGGTTCTAAGAGCAGAACAGCGCATCCAGAGCGTCGACCACGTGTTGACCACCAACAAAGTGAGGAAGATTGCCCTGGATCCCAACGACGACAAGAGGTGCGTTCTCCAATGTGGAATCCACACACTGCCGTGGGGGCACTATCGCTTAGCAGAAAGCAAAACCTGCAACATATGCCCATCTTCAACAGAAGATTCATAAAAACAAAACAAAAAAAAAACAAAAAAAAACAACACTGACTGTTATTACAAAAAAAAAAAACACTGACTGTCATTACAAAAAAACTTTGACCGTATTTTAAATAACCAGCATAATATGAATCTCTTTGGTTTCCGAAAACAAACCAACATGGAGACTGTACATCGCGCGACGACAGATCATGAATTTCTACCTTCCATGTTAACTAAACTCAACGGTCTACTGATTGTTCACCTTAACAGCATTTGGACGAAATTGGATGACGATGTGGGCAAGATGTTTTACGTCTTCAACAACAATTTACATTTTTACGAAATTCCGATCGATGGAAAACTTCAAATCACCGTGAATCCGGAAAACGTAGGCGAAATCAAAATATCTACCGGCAAGAACATTTTTCGAATCAAGCACGACAAGATGCTTTCTAACATTACGTACGATGTTTCTGCAGGAGATTGTTTATACGTGGAACTCCTAGGAGATTACGACAAACTCATTCCTCTCTTCGTAGAATTACGAATCATCTATTCTATTATAAATAACCGTTAACCAAAATGCCTAACGATATTTTCGGCAACACTAAGCGTGTAGACCACGCAGAAGAGATTCTCATGTTGGACGTCCGAATTAAAAAGTTGAGGAGCGATTTGATCGCTTTGCAGGAGACCTTAAACAAAAGTTTAGAGTCGGAGATCGCTACGCTCCAAACGCAATGTC
This sequence comes from Lepisma saccharinum, assembly GCF_977018435.1. Lineage (NCBI taxonomy): Eukaryota > Metazoa > Arthropoda > Insecta > Zygentoma > Lepismatidae > Lepisma > Lepisma saccharinum. The sequence goes on from NC_139237.1 coordinate 57,227,552, forward strand.
TCGACCCTATTCTGAAAATCGATTCCGAACTGAAAACGCTCATAAAAAATTATGTCGACGTACCTTCTTACGACAACGTTCAAAATATACAGTTGAGCGTGGATAAGCTTCAAAATGATTTGGCCAAATTACAACAATTTCAATCGAAAAATGAAGATTTGGAAAAATTGAAACTCGAAATCGAAGAACGAACTTCGACAATCGAAAAGAATTTCTCTGAACTTCAAACCGTCGTGAAGGATATTGATGTAGAACGCTTGCATGTTGTTGTTTCCAAATTACAAGAAGAATTCGCCGGCACGTTGGAAGAAATTAAATCCAAGTTACAGACTTTGGAAGATACCATGACGAACCTACCATCGTCAGACGAACTGCAGGTCATCAGCAAAAGCGTCGCGAACATAAAAATTCAATTGGAGGCTTATCAAGATTTCGAACACATTCAAACCACCATCGCTACGCTTCAGGCGTCTCTGGAGTTGATCAACGAAGAAATTAAAAATATTCATGCTGAAGCGAACGCGTTAACGAGCATACAAGACACGTTGAGCACGGTTCAGCAGAAGATCGAATATTTAGAAAATTTGAACGTCGAATCGAACCTTGCTCATTTTCATCACGTACTGGACAACATACAGGGTGACTTGGAATCGTTACGGACGAGCGTACCTTCGAGCGAAGATTTGGAAAAATTGAAAACGGCCGTGACGGCACTATCCGATTCGAGCGACATCAAAAATTCATTGAGCGATCTCGAAAGTAGGGTGGCCAATCTCCCCACCTCCAAAGAATTACACGCTTTGAAAAGAAGCATATCACGTATGCTGAAACGACTGGAAACGGAAACGGCGAACGTGGAACAGATTCGAGACGAACTTGCTTCGCTGGTGTCGACGCTGCCCACTTCGCAGAGCGTCGCAGACCTTCACACGCAGTTTACCGAGATGCGAAGCATCGTGAACGATCTCACCGAGAAGAGCTCGAAATTAAATCAAGTCGAGAACCTTCAGAGTATCGTCGTCAACATCAGAGATCAAGTTGGAGTGCTGGAATCCACGCAGGAATCGACGCTGGCCTCTTTCGGTGCCAAATTACAAGAACTCAACGAAAGCTACAAGCAGTTGAACGTGGAAGTGAAAATCAAGCCGTCATTTTCTACAGTAACGGATACCATCGTCGAACATTTGTTGCCCGTACAAAATACACTGGGACAGCTTCACAGCAACCTCGTTAGCGTCGATACTAAATTCGCCAAACTGCATTCTCTGCAAGCTATCGAAATCAACAGCGTACCCAATCAACAGAGAATCTCCACGTTCGTCGAAGGTAACAAACTGTACATGTTACATCCTTATCATCCGTACTACAAGTTTCTCCTCGATGGCACGATTCAGATAAACGAATTTTCGTACTGGTCTCACGGCAGAAAAGCTAGCGTTCCCACCATGACCCTGATATCGAATCGTGGTGTTCAGAAAGCAGGAAACATTCCTCTGGCACGTTGGAACGAAACGCGCAACATATATGAAATACACGAAGACGAAGATCTCACCGTTTTTGACGTGAGTGCCGGCGATAAGCTGATCATTCAAAACACGAGCGAAGTGCCACCCTCTTTGAATCCCATCACGCTGGTGCTTCTCTTCAAACGTAATCTCTAAAAATGTCTAGGCAAGCTATTGTCCAAGAATTGCATAAACCTGCACGCCGCAACTACGAACGTTTGGCGGTGGTGACCAAGGGAATCGACGACCTCTGGCAAAGTGACCTCGTGGAGATGAGTAGCGGCAATCTAAAAAATGTGCATAAATTGAACAAGGGCAACAAGTACCTCCTCACCGTCATAGACACGTTTTCGAAATTCGCATGGGCTCTACCTTTGAAGGCGAAAACGGGGACGTGCGTCATGGAAGCATTCAAGACAATTTTTCGCGAAAGCGGCAGACGACCTCGGTTTTTGCAAACAGACAACGGTAAAGAATTTTACAATGCTGTATTCCAAAAGTTTATTCGGAAACACGACATTCGACATTACTCAACCTTCAGTCACATCAAAGCCAGCATCGTGGAAAGATTTAATCGCACTCTGAAATCGCGCATGTGGTCACGCTTCACGCTTCGAGGAAATTACAAATGGGTCGACATACTGCCGGAACTTGTTAACGACTATAATCACACGGTACACAGAACAATAGGCATGAAGCCAGCTGACGTTACCAAGTCCGACGAGCAGCGATTAATTTCCAGCGTTTACTGTCCAAAGTACACGCCCACGACAAAAAAACCTAAATATAAAATTGGAGACCAGGTGAGGGTCAGTAAATTGAAGCGAACGTTCGACAGGGGTTTCACACGAAACTGGAGCACGGAACTTTTTACCGTGGTTCGAGTTCTACCCGGAAACCGTCACACGTATATAATAAAGGACAGTGGCGGTGAAATTTTATTGGGGCGCTTCTACGAGGAGGAACTCTGTAAAACGAAATACCCCAACACATACCTTATCGAAAAAGTTTTGCGTAAGAGAGGCGACAAACTGTTTGTCAAATGGCTGGGACTTCCGGAAAAAAGTTGGATCGATTCAAACGAAGTGATTCTATGAGTGCGTGGAATGTCGTGAAACGTCTACCTGATTCGGAAAATCGAAAGAACAAAAGGAACGGCGAGTTGCTTCCCGACAGCATCCGCTGTCTGATCGTAGGTCCTTCAGAGTGTGGGAAAACAACACTGCTCGTGGACAATTTTCTCCTCGCACCGAATTGGTTAGATTGGAAGAACAGGCACCTCTACGTATTTTCGAAAAGTTTGGAGCAAGCGAAATACCAGCAACTGATGAAACTGTACGATGGTCTGGACATTGCAACGTTCTCTTCGGAAATAAAACCACTCCACGATTGTCGTGAAAATTCAGTTGTTGTGTTCGACGATGTCATCCTGGAAAATCAAAATGAAATTCGCAATTTTTTCACGCAAGGTCGTCACAAAGGAATAGATTGCTTCTTCCTAGCTCAAACGTTTTCCAAAATTCCAAAACAGTTAGTACGCGACAACGCTAATTTCATATGTTTGTTTCGTCAAGATCACACCAACCTCAAGCACGCGTACGATGACTACGTAGGCGGAGACATGAACTACAATCAATTTTCGGAACGCTGCTGCTCCCACTGTTGGAACAGTGACGATTTCGGATTCGCGACGATCGACATGACGAGAAAACCTAACGAGGGAAAATACAGAAACAAAATCAACGACTTTCTAAACGTTGCAACGTTGTGAGAAACGATGAGTATAAATAACGCTATGACGAAACGAAAAATCGAAGACGAAAATCTCAAGTTGCGAAACTACCTCGCGAAACGCTTCAAAGCGTCACGTATCTCTCATTTTCATTTTCGAGTTACGTGTAGCTAGGCAGCCTGACAGGAAGTATAGGAAAGTGTTAACTTCAGCACCAGCTCAGCGAAAAGCATTCGCCAATATTTGCAAAGGAAAATTGATGAGAGAGAAAAAGGGGAGGAGTTTTCATTAGGAGGAAGGCAAGTTGGATCTGGCTCGGGAGAGAGAAGGGAGTTGGGCTTGAGTTTTGGAAGAGAACAGGAGAGTGGTTCGGGGTTTTTGAGTTTTGGAGAGAGGAGAGTGAGTTGGATTTTGAAGGAGATTGAGGCTGGATTCAGACTTTCAGAAACTTGTTTGGAAGTGGTACACAGCGAAGCTGAGTGAGAATTTAAGAGGCTAACGTCAGCAAGTGAGTGAGAGTTTAACTTGGAAACTCATTGGTCTTCTCTTCGAGAACGAGACAGGTAATACGCTTTTCTCTCAAGCCAACCTTGCCTTTGCAGTCTTTAGGTCATTTTAACCGAAAATATGAGAGTTGCCATTCAAATAAAAGATTGTGTAGGTTAAGTTTATTAAGGTACCTTCCTTCTGTTCACCAGTGTCACAAGACGTGGTGCAGGTGCGGAATTTCATCAATTTCTATACGAAATGTGATGAAAATTAGCGTCATTTACCCCCCTCCCTAACCCAACGATTTGGCTTTTCTTTTGACACAAAGGGATGTGCTGGAAATGTGTGAAATAACAGTCAACAGCGAACCCCTTTAACAACAGGTGATTCACCCTTTCTTCCAAATTAGAGTAATTAGTGTACTATCAACGGTAACTAATGTTATTTCAAATTGCACGAATTGGAGCTATCTAAACTTACATTGGTGAACGTGAAAGTCTTATATAGAAATTGGCAGCGACGATACGAATGTTCATTATGTAAGATGTTGAAATTTGAGTCACTTCCCACCCTGATAGGCTAATCACCGCCGCAGTCACACGCAATACAATGCGGAGGAAAAGAAAATAGAATGTTTTCTTCCATAGCCGCGGGCGATCTGGGTACAACCCTGCGCCCTAGCTTCGTCGCGGTTGTCCGCGTCGGGCTGGAACTATGGTATCGGGAGCGTCCGTCATTCCGCGTCGCGGAAGGTGTTGTCGGACTTTAGGGAGGCCCATTTTGCCAAAAATGCGGCCGGCCCAGGGACGTCCTTGGACGTTTCCCTATCGCTTCGCTCCTGGTAGACCGGTGGTTCGCTCGCGAACCCGGTACCCCGACTATGACAGATCTCCCTTCTGGAAACTTTTCATCATTTCCAGGATTTAATCTACTTTTGAAAAGTACATATTCAAATTTGATGATCCTTTGACGCAAAATTTAGAATGATTTTTTTACATTACTTTTGTACGTGATTTATGTGATAATTGATATAACAGTGCAGTAAGCTACAGAAATTATGTGAATGATTTTTTTTACATTTTATGTTCCCGATAATTTTGCCCAGATCATGTTTCAGTTTTACCTTTCACGTCTTTTAATTAATTATATCCTTAACTAAAAGTGAATAGTGAGATTATCGCTAAGGAGGAAAATAATTTAGTCTTGACTCCGACTAATTTGTACTATGTATTCACTGAGTCCAGCAGCGAGTATGCTGAGTCATTTTTTTTGTTGTTTATTAATTAAAGTTCTTTAAAGTTTAAATTTATTTTCGTTCAAAAATTACAGTAAATTGTCAATGATCTAAAATGCATGAGCTATAAACTGTTCAGATTATTGCCAAGAGGATATTAATTTTAAATAAATGTAGTTTTGGGAACGAACAAGGTTCCGCGGTCGACTCATTTATATTCGTAATGACACAATGCTCCTAGCTCCTCAAAGAAGGATGCTTAGCTTCAGGAGATAGTCGAGGAATTCACGAGTCAGTCGTTTTGCCTTACGTTACCTTAATTAAGGACTAAATTGTTTATATCTAACTATATGTTGACATGTGAAGAAATGAAACGCTTATTATACTTCTGGCAATGAAGCAGCAATTATGTCCGCTACTGTACGCCGGTCGTACGTAGTTAGAGTGACGCTACCATTAGTTCAGAGTATAAACCGCTCGATTAATTAGTGGATTCTGGTTTAGAAATAAAAGGTGCTTTAGTTATATGCATAAATAGATCGAGAAATGAATAATGGTGAATAAAGCGCATATATATATAAATAAAACAGTCTGCTATGGCAGAGTGTAAGATGTTTTAAGCCAATGAATAGGCTTTAGTGATATGAATCAGTACGTACACATATTATATAAATATATATTTCTGTTTCAAGCACCCAAAAGTTAGGCAAAGCCAACTTATAATGATTTAACTGGACACAATTAAGAGAGCACGGCGCGGATGTTTCTCACATGTTAGCGAGATTTTTTTGTTGATGTTATATTTTTTACCCTCTCTGAGCTATTGCTTTGATGGACAGTTGAATATTCCTCCTACGCATTCATTTTATAGCTCATAACAAATTTTAATACCTTAAATTTCATGTGTATTTATATTATATCTATTGTTCAAACTTGAAGCGAAATTATGATATTTATATTTCGAGTTACGGCATTCATCACTATCAACGTTCCTATGCGTTAATTAACAGATTTGATTTCGCGTGCTTACCTAATCACGACGTTAATCACTTACTCACTGAATAACAGATACACGTTAGAGATTGTTTAAACTAAGGTAAAATTGATTACCAATTTTCATTAAATAATGTTAAAGTTTTGCGAATTTGTACCTATATTTAGAATTAATAAAGCAGAATCTTGTACGCCTTCCGGCTTAAGACCTCATCGTGTTTCCATTCAGTGAACACGAAACAAAAATTTGGATGGGGTGTGTAGAAATAAAAAAATTTCTCTACCGTGAAAAAAATTTCTTCGGCATATAAATAACACTACGTAAAAAAAAAAAACTCCAGTTGTGTTTGCCATTTATAAAATGAGTAAACAATCACTAGACGCCCAAGCATTAAAACAAATGCTAAATTCATCAATCGAATATGTAAAAATTCAGGAATTGGAAGTGGACAAACCTTACACGATAACTTCCGGTTCAATTGTTTCTACCCAGTATGGTCCCAAGGCGCGTCTGTTCCTCAACGCACAATACAGTCTATTTTTACCAGATCGATACGCTGACATGTTATCCGACGAGAAGCTAGCTATTTTAATCGAGAACAAAACTCAAATCGTGTACAAGGGTACAAAAGAACTTCTTGGTAAAAAAACAAAGCACGTAATAGAATTTGTGTAACGACTCTGCGCGAAGTATATCCTTGAAAAAAATTACACGGAACAAAAAAATCTCAGAACATTTATATATAAATAACATACCAAAAAAAATTACACAAAAAAATCCTAGAACATATATATAAATAACATACCGTGAAGATAACATATAGAGCATCAACATGAAGCCCAAAGGTGTCGTGTACCAGATACCATACTCCAATCTGAAAAATCTAGGTGCCCTCGATGGGTTACTCACCAAGAAACAACGTGAGAAGAAACGTTCTTGCTTGACGAAAGGACACGGAATGAAATTACTTCTCAGCACACCTCAATTGAAACGCTTGCAGCGTTCGCGGAAACAGCAAAAGATCGGAGGTTTCATATTCAGCATCCCGGCCATCCTGGCAGCATTGGGGGCCGTTGGAAGTTTGGCCGGCGGTAGCGCCGCCATCGCGAAAACCGTCATCGACTCGAAGAAAAACAAGGCAGAATTGGAAGAACAGAAACGTCACAACCTGGCTATGGAGAAGAAGGGGAAAGGTATAACCAAAAAACAAAAAAGCAACCTCGATGCTTTGAAGAAATATAAAAAAAAGAAGAAGCCCTGTCCAACTTCGATATTGAATCTCTGATCGAACCGTTGGGAATAAAGAACTTCAGGGGTGTTTTCATGTCCGATTCTCTACCCTCTGCTGTGAAGAAAAAAGAGTATGGCGTGGTCAACCTGGACAGTTACAAAAATCCTGGTACACATTGGATATGCTACCTCAAAATTGACGATGACAAAGCATTTGTTTTCGATTCGTTTGGTGGCACACCACCTGCCAGGTTGGTGAAGTATCTCAGTGTTGCCAACCTCTACTACAATGACAAACGCATCCAGGGTTTCACCGATGTTAACTGCGGCCACCTATGCCTTTCCGTTCTCGCATACATGTCTAAAATAAATAACCCGTCGGTGGAACATTTTCAGAAAGCATTGTGGAATCTTAAAAACGATGGGCGTGTTCCATCTCACGAGCGAATCTTCGATCTTGAAACTCACGCTGCACGACGACATCGTCTATCCTAAATCCGTAGCTCTGCGTGCATTCTACAGCATGTACCTCATACCTAACGTCACGCAGCACAACAACAAAATTAGCGTCGGAAGCGAACACATCGTCGTCACGCCAGGCCAATACAATCTTTCCACTTTGCAAGCTCAATTACCCAAAGGCACGTACCTTTCTCAAAATTCGGTCACGCACAGAGTGGAAATCCTATCGGCGACGGAGACCATAAACCTGGGCACCATGGGAGAACTTTTAGGTTTCGAGAACGACACCAAACTCGAAGCTGGCATCAAACACACGGCAACCAACATTCCTAAATTTCTAGCCATCGAAACTCTGAACGTTCACTGCAACGTGGCGGAAGGAATGATTACTAAATCTTCGGACGGATTGTTAGGAAGTCACAAGCAGACGGGAATCATAGCTACGTTCAAACCCAGTTCCGAGTTCATGGAACCGATCATCTACACGCCCTCTTCGCCGATCTATTTTCCAGTATGTCGCAACCGCATAGACGACATAGAGTTGGTGGTGACGAACGAGAAAGGAGACGTGGTGGATTTCGCAGGTGCCACTACGACGGCCATCGTGGAGATCAACGTATAGTAAATAACACGCATAGTAAAAATGGAGCAAATCGAAAGTTACGAATTGCAATCTTTCCCTCCGAACCGTCGCACGTTCGCCAATCTCAACGAAGCGAACAGGGAGATCGAATACGACGTGGACGTAGGCGACGGGTTTGTTCATCCTCACAGAACAGACCTCTACCTTCAATTCGACGTGGTGAAGAAAGAAAGCGGAGACGCGTTTCCACCCAATGCAAATTTGATACTCGTGGACAACTTCGTGCCTCATCTGTTCTCGCAGGTGGAGGTGAGGAAACACAACACCGTCATCGACAGAATAGACTATCCAGGCATCACGTCGACGGCAGTGGGAACATTGAAATTATCCAAAACTGACGCAGCATACTACCAGGCGGGAGGATTCGAAGCGGGGACCAAAATATCGACTAGAAGTCACACGGTGCTCTTTCCCATGCGTCTGCTGCCGGGATTCTTCTCCGACTACAAAGAAATCATGTGGAAGGGGGGATTGCGCGTCACGTTTCGAAGAGCGGCCAACGACAACGACGCGCTGATGCGATACACCAACTTGAACGCCGACGGCACGCCGATAGCCAACACTTTACCCGAAGCAGCCAAGTGCGTCATCCGGAGCATGGAGTTGAGAATGCCGATCGTGGAATACGAAACGAACTATGCCCTCAAGTACAAAGCGAAGATCTTGAAGAGTCCGCAGGTGCCGATTCGCTTTCACGGTTACCAGTGCGTGCAGAAGGTGGCGTCGGGAAGTCACATGGAATTCGACGTGACGACGCAGTTCAACAACATACAGTTCGACATGCCAGATTTCGTCGTAGTGCTCTTTCAAACCGGGCGCGATAACAACCAGGAAAAAGATTCCAGCAAGTTCGACGACTGCAAGATCAAGAATATTTATCTGAAAAATGGACGCAACGAAGTTTTCCCGCGCGAGAATTACAACCTCGACATGACCAAAGACGATTACCTGAAACTTTACGAAGCTTACACGGCTTTCAAACGCGTGACCGAGGGAAGCATGGACATGTACTACACGCCCAGCGAATTCAAAACCCACAGACCCATGTTTGTCATCAACACATCTAAGAGGAAGCAGGTGGTGGTCAACGATCGCACCAACATCAAGGTCGTCTGCGAGTTCAACAGTTCGTTGCCCGAGGATACCGTATGCAGTGTCATCCTGGTCGCCGAGAAGTCCTTCGTCCACGACGTGAAGAACGAGAGGGTCACAGAGCAGTTTTAACATGTTTAACATCTTTTTTCTTGCACAAATAATAAGAGGCGCCAGCGCGTGCACGTGTGTGTGTGTGGCACATCGTTCCCGAGAGAGGTTTACAAAAGTCACGATATACAAACATTAGTGTCCCCGGGACTTGGAAGATTACGATAAAGTGCATTCGTACTTCAAAAATGAGAAAATGCATTATTTACTCATCACGCTGTGCCAGCACAACGAATAAATACGCGAAACGTAATCTACCGATAGGCGCGCGCGCGCGTGTGTGGCACATCGTTCCCGAGAGAGGTTTACAAAAGCCGTGTCCGGATTGGCAAGCGCTCCATCCCGTTCTCTCCCGTTGCTCTCGCGTGCACTCGAAGTCGCGTCCAAGTCGTCCGAATCTGCATGTCCCCTTGTAGTACGGCTGTCACTTTTCCCGCCAGGTGTCAGCCCGAACTTCACCCACCGCGCTCTGGGGCGCAAACAAACATGACAATGATTTCCACCTAACTACTCACATTAAAAAATATAACACGCTATTTCATCATTTACGTTTTCTGCATTCATTATCGATAAAATATTAAAATATAACTGAGTTTTACATCCTCTAATCAGTAAATGTTGTCTGTACAAAGTGAAAGTTAGAATATAGCTGCCAAGCGCAGCGTCACAGCGAGTTCAAGCGTGCATCTGTCGCGCCTCTCTGCTCTTCCCTCCGACTCCACGTCTACCGCAAATTCGGACAACAGAGATTGGCTGAGTCCCGGATGGAACAGCGCTCTAGGTGACATCTGCTGCTGATTCGGACGCAGCCCTGGCCACTTCTATTAGTCAGTGTTGCCCATTCGTAGGTTAGCTTCGCCTGTAAAATATCACATGATGAAATATTCTTCAGGTAAGTTGGCAACATTGAACCGCAATTGATGTTACCAGTGTTGTCAACTTCTATTTGTAAGTTAGCTTCGCCTGTAAAATATCACATGGTGAAATATTCTTCAGGTGAGTTGGCAACATTGAATCGCAATTGATGTTACCAGTGTTGTCATCTTCTATTTGTAGGTTAGCTTCGCCTGTAAAATATCACATGGTAAAATATTCTTGGGGTGAGTTGGCAACACTGAACCGCAATTGATGTTGCCAGAGTTGCCAACTCCCATTTGTAGGTTAGCTTCGCCTGTAAAATAACATGTGGTGAAATATTCTTGGGGTGAGTTGGCAACACTGAACCGCAATTGATGGCACTCAACCCGTGCACCTCCACTAGTCAGTGTTGCCAACTCCCATTCGTAGGTTATCTTTGCTTGTAAAATATCATATGGTGAAATATTCTTGGGGTGAGTTGGCAACACTGATCGCCAATTGATGGCGCTCAACTAAGCTGATTACACTAATCAGTATTGCTAACTCTTATTCGTAGGTTAGCTTCGCCTGTAAAATATCACATGGTGAAATATTCTTGAGGTGAGTTGGCAACACTGATCGCCAATTGATGCTGGTGAACCCGGCTACCTCCACTAATCAGTGTTGCCAACTCCCATTTGTAGGTTAGCTTCGCCTGTGAAATATCACATGGTGAAATTTTCTTGGGGTGAGTTGGCCACACTGCGAGAAAAGCCTCAAGCGTTGCCAGCTCCTTGCTTGAGGTTAGGTTAGACCCAAAAACAAAAACCTTGGTTATTTTTTCGAGTAAGAGGTTGGCAACACTGTGTACCTCACTATACCTCATTTTCGGGCGTGAAACCCGGCCACTTATACTACTCTGTAAGTTAGCTTCGCCTGTAAAATATCACATGGTAAAATATTCTTGAGGTGAGTTAGCAACACTAAATCGCAATTGATGTTGCCAGTGTTGCCAACTCCCATTTGTAGGTTAGCTTCGCTTGTAAAATATCACATGGTGAAATATTCTTGGGGTGAGCTGGCAACACTGCGAGAAAATAAGGCTCATGCCTTACGAGAGCAAACCGTTAACATACACCGTAAAAGGCTACGCCTCGCTCGAGCTGGCAACACTGCAAGAAAATGAGGCTCGGTGAGATTCGCAGTATTGCCAGCTTCTTGCTTTAAATTAGGTTAGACCGAGATAAAAACCTTGGTGATTTTTTCGAGTAAGGGGTTGGCAACACTGCGAGCCTCACCGAGCCTCATTTTCGGTTCTTGAACCCGGCCACTTATACTACTATGCTCTATATGTTATTTTCACGGTATGTTATTTATATATATGTTTTGAGATTTTTTTTGTTTTGTGTAATTTTTTTCGGTATGTTATTTATATATAAATGTTCTGAGATTTTTTTTTTGTTTTGTGTAATTTTTTTTTCAAGGATATACTCCGCGCAGAGCCGTTACACAAATTCTATTACATGCTTTGTTTTCTTACCAAGAAGTTCCTTTGTACCCTTGTACACGATTTGAGTTTTGTTCTCGATTAAAATAGCTAGCTTTTCGTCGGATAACATGTTAGCGTATCGATCTGGTAAAAATAGACTGTAGTGCGCGTTGAGCAACAGACGCGCCTTGGGACCATACTGGGTAGAAACAATTGAACCGGAAGTTATCGTGTAAGGTTTGTCCACTTCCAATTCCTGAATTTTTAAATATTCGACTGATGAATTTAGCATTTGTTTTAATGCTTGGGCGTCTAGTGATTGGTTACTCATTTTTATAAGATGACAAACACAACTGGAGTTTTTTTTTTGTTTTTTTTTACGTAGTGTTATTTATATACCGAAGAAATTTTTTTCACGGTTCGAGAAATTTTTTTATTTCTACACACCCCATCCAAATTTTTGTTTCGTGTACATGGCGATGGTGGTGCCCAGTGCTGCAACTCTTTCTCCCAGGGAAGCGTCTCTGCTAACGAATCTTTCGAAAGCTGCGTGCTCTAACTTTCTGTCTGCTTCGTGACGTGCATCCAGATCGGTGCGAGTGGTGTTGTAGGCGATGTCGTGATCTTTGCATGCGGCGTCCAACGGATTCACACCCTTGTCTCCTCTCTCCAATCTTTTCTCGAGTTTGGTACCCGGTCCGCAGAACTGGTAGCCGGGTAAATGCATCTCGAAAGGTAACTTGTTGATGATGTCGTTCACGAGTCCCTTTCCTTCGGCCACGTTCCAGAATCTCGGAGGCAGCGTGTTGATAATTTTAATGTGGTAACCTATGCCCTTGTCGTTGTTCACGATGAAGTTGGAAAGTTTTGTGCTGATCATGTCCACAATTCCTACCTTCTCGTTGTAGAAATTACGATTGCCAGCATTCTCCTCTCCTGCAATAACCAACAATCGGTCTATGAGCTTGCGCACGTCGTCCACCCACACAAACTCTTTGGGCAGGGTGTTGTAGAGTTTGACGCCGCTGCCTGTTTTCACCTGATTCCATATCGGTTTGATGAGATTCCTGTACTTCTCGCCGCTGCTGGATTTGACCCTATTCTGCGTAGCGTCGTTGTTTTGGTACAAGGCATCCGTCATGATCAAAATTTCCTTGTAACTCTGGTAATCTTCGTCGGTGTAATCCTTCGGCTGCTTTTTGGCAACGAGTTCCCACAGTCCCACCGTACCCGGATACCTGTTCCAACTATCCTTCTCGCCTAAATTAACTTTAATGTCGTTGCCTTCGAAGCTCACCTTCGATTTTCCAATCTTCCAAACCACACCGCCGCCTTCGTTGCTCTCCATGCTCGGATACAATCCGAACACTTCATCTTTGTCGAATTTTCCCGTGCTCAGGTAGTCTCGTGCCAAAGGTCCCAACTCGATCTTATCCAAAGACGACGGCGTGCTACCTATGGCTCGACGTCGTGCCGGTACGTCCTTCAGTTCGAACGGCGTCGAAGGAATGCTCGAAATGGGCGTGGGTACGGTGTAACTTTTAGCTGCAAGTGGTACGAGTTCGTTGATCAAATTTTTATTTTGTTCCGTGACGCCTTTAATTTCTTTACCTAGATCGCTGATAGCGTCGATTACAGGTTGATCTTGACGTTTCTTCTCTTCGTAGAATCCGCGATTCTCGGATTTCCAACCTTTGAAGCGTTTCGCGAGGTAATTGCGAAGCTTGAGATTTTCGTCTTCGATTTTTCGTTTCGTCATAGCGTTATTTATACACGTCGTTTCTCACAACGTTGCAACGTTTAGAAAGTCGTTGATTTTGTTTCTGTATTTTCCGTCGTTGGGTTTCCTCGTCATGTCGATCGTCGCGAATCCGAAATCGTCACTGTTCCAACAGTGGGAGTAGCAGCGTTCCGAAAATTGATTGTAGTTCATGTCTCCGCCTACGTAGTCATCGTACGCGTGCTTGAGGTTGGTGTGATCTTGACGAAACAAACATATGAAATTAGCGTTGTCGCGTACTAACTGTTTTGGAATTTTGGAAAACGTTTGAGCTAGGAAGAAGCAATCTATTCCTTTGTGACGACCTTGCGTGAAAAAATTGCGAATTTCATTTTGATTTTCCAGGATGACTACGTCGAACACAACGACTGAATTTTCACGACAATCGTCGAGTGGCTTTATTTCCGAAGAGAACGTTGCAATGTCCAGACCATCGTACAGTTTCATCAGTTGCTGGTATTTGGATTGCTCCAAACTTTTTCGAGAACACGTAGAGGTGCCTGTTCTTCCAATCTAACCAATTCGGTGCGAGGAGAAAATTGTCCACGAGCAGTGTTGTTTTCCCACACCCCGAAGGACCTACGATCAGACAGCGGATGCTGTCGGGAAGCAACCTGCCGTTCATTTTTTTTGTTTGATTTTCCGAATCCGGTAGACGCTTCACCACGTTCCACGTACTCACAAGATCACTTCGTTCGCGTCGATCCAACTCTTTTCCGGAAGTCCCAGCCATTTGACAAACAGTTTGTCACCTTTCCTACGCAATACTTTCTCGATGAGGTACGTGTTGGGATGTTTTGTTTTAGAGAGTTCCTCTTCGTAAAATCTTCCTTTCAAAATCTCGCTGCTACTATCTTTTATTATATACGTGTGTCGGTTTCCGGGTAAAACTCGAACCACCGTAAAAAGTTCCGTGCTCCAGTTTCGTGTGAACCCCTTCTCGAAGGTGCGTTTGAATTTACTGATCCTCACCTGGTCTCCAATTTTGAATTTTGATTTCTTGGTAGTCGTGGGAGTGTACTTTGGACAGTAAACTGTAGAAATTAAACGCTGCTCGTCAGATTTCGTAACGTCAGCTGGCTTCATGCCTATCGTTCTGTGTACCGTATCATTATAGGTGTCGACGAGTTCCGGCAGTATGTCGACCCATTTGTAATTTCCTCGAAGCGTGAATCGTTTCCACATGTGTGTTTTCAAGGTTCGATTAAATCTTTCCACGATGCTGGCTTTGATGTGACTGAAGGTTGAATAATGCCGAATGTCATGTTTTTGAATAAACTTTTGGAATACGGCATTGTAAAATTCCTTCCCCTTGTCTGTTTGCAAAAACCGAGGTCGTCTGTTGCTTTCGCGAAAAATTGTCTTGAATGCTTCCGTGACGCATGTCCCCGTTTTGGCTTTCAAAGGTAGAGCCCATGCGAATTTCGAAAACGTGTCTATGACGGTGAGGAGGTACTTGTTGCCCTTGTTCAATTTATGCACATTTTTTAGATTGCCGCTACTCATCTCCACGAGGTCACTTTGCCAGAGGTCATCGATCCCCTTGGTTACCACAGCTAAACGTTTGTAGTTGCGGCGTGCAGGTTTATGCAATTCTTCGACGATGGCTTGCCTAGACATTTTTAGAGATTACGTTTGAAGAGAAGCACCAGCGTGATGGGATTCAAAGAGGGTGGCACTTCGCTCGTGTTTTGAATGATCAGCTTATCGCCGGCACTCACGTCGAAAACGGTAAGATCTTCGTCTTCGTGTATTTCATATATGTTGCGCGTTTCGTTCCAACGTGCCAGAGGAATATTTCCTGCTTTCTGGACACCACGATTCGATATCAAGGTCATGGTGGGAACGCTAGCTTTTCTGCCGTGAGACCAGTACGAAAATTCATTTATCTGAATTGTGCCATCGAGGAGAAACTTGTAGTACGGATGATAAGGATGTAACATGTACAGTTTGTTACCGTCGACGAACGTGGAGATTCTCTGTTGATTGGGTACGCTGTTGATTTCGATGGCTTGCAGAGAATGCAGTTTAGCGAATTTAGTATCGACGCTAACGAGGTTGCTGTGAAGCTGTCCCAGTGTATTTTGTACGGGCAACAAATGTTCGACGATGGTATCCGTTACTGTAGAAAATGACGGTTTGATTTTCACTTCCACGTTCAACTGCTTGTAGTTTTCGTTGAGTTCTTGCAACTTTGCACCGAAAGAGGCCAGCGTCGATTCCTGCGTGGATTCCAGCACTCCAACTTGATCTCTGATGTTGACGACAATACTCTGAAGGTTCTCGACTTGATTTAATTTCGAACTTTTCTCAGTAAGATCGTTCACGATGCTTCGCATCTCGGTAAACTGCGTGTGGAGGTCGGCGACGCTCTGCGAAGTGGGCAGCGTCGACACCAGCGAAGTAAGTTCGGCTCGAATCTGTTCCACGTTCGCCGTTTCCGTTTCTAGTCGTTTCAGCATACGTGATATGTTCCTTTTCAAAGCGTGTAATTCTTTTGAGGTGGGGAGATTGGCCACCCTACTCTCGAGATCGCTCAATGAACTTTTGATGTCGCTCGAATCGGATAGTGCCGTCACCGCCGTTTTCAATTTTTCCAAATCTTCGCTCGAAGGTACACTCGTCCGTAACGATTCCAAGTCACCCTGTATGTTGTCCAGTACGTGATGAAAATGAGCAAGATTCGTTTCGACGTTCAAATTTTCTAAATATTCGATCTTCTGCTGAACCGTGCTCAACGTGTCTTGTATGCTCGTCAACGCGTTCGCTTCAGCGTGAATATTTTTAATTTCTTCGTTGATCAACTCCAGAGACGCCTGAAGCGTAGCGATGGTGGTTTGAATGTGTTCGAAATCTTGATAAGCCTCCAATTGAATTTTTATGTTCGCGACGCTTTTGCCGATGACTTGCAGTTCGTCTGACGATGGTAGGTTCGTCATGGTATCTTCCAAAGTCTGTAACTTGGATTTAATTTCTTCCAACGTGCTGGCGAATTCTTCTTGTAATTTGGAAACAACAACATGCAAGCGTTCTACATCAATATCCTTCACGACGGTTTGAAGTTCAGAGAAATTCTTTTCGATTGCCGAAGTTCGTTCTTCGATTTCGAGTTTCAATTTTTCCAAATCTTCATTTTTCGATTGAAATTGTTGCAATTTGAGCAAATCATTTTGAAGCTTATCCACGCTCAACTGTATATTTTGAACGTTGTCGTAAGAAGGTACGTCGACATAATTTTTTATGAGCGTTTTCAGTTCGGAATCGATTTTCAGAATGGGGTCAAGACATTGCGTTTGGAGCGTAGCGATCTCCGACTCTAAACTTTTGTTTAAGGTCTCCTGCAAAGCGATCAAATCGCTCCTCAACTTTTTAATTCGGACGTCCAACATGAGAATCTCTTCTGCGTGGTCTACACGCTTAGTGTTGCCGAAAATATCGTTAGGCATTTTGGTTAACGGTTATTTATAATAGGATAGACGATTCGTAATTCTACGAAGAGAGGAACAAGTTTGTCGTAATCTCCTAGGAGTTCCACATATAAACAATCTCCTGCAGAAACATCGTACGTAATGTTAGAAAGCATCTTGTCGTGCTTGATTCGAAAAATGTTCTTGCCGGTAGATATTTTGATTTCGCCTACGTTTTCCGGATTCACGGTGATTTGAAGTTTTCCATCGATCGGAATTTCGTAGAAATGTAAATTGTTGTTGAAGACGTAAAACATCTTGCCCACATCGTCATCCAATTTCGTCCAAATGCTGTTAAGGTGAACAATCAGTAGACCATTGAGTTTAGTTAACATGGAAGGTAGAAATTCATGATCTGTCGTCGCACGGTGTACAGTCTCCATGTTGCTTTGTTTTCGGAAACCAAAGAGATTCATAGGTATGCTGGTTATTTAAGAATACGGTCAAAGTTTTTTTGTAATAACAGTCAGTGTTTTTTTTTTTTTTTTTTTTTTATGAATCTTCTGTTGAAGATGGGCATATGTTGCAGGTTTTGCTTTCTGCTAAGCGATAGTGCCCCCACGGCAGTGTGTGGATTCCACATTGGAGAACGCACCTCTTGTCGTCGTTGAGATCCAGGGCAATCTTCCTCACTTTGTTGGTGGTCAACACATGGTCGACGCTCTGGATGCGCTGTTCTGCTCTTAGAACCGACGACTTGGTCTTGAGGCAATCGACGAAGTCCTCGAATGTGAGATGCTCCCGAACCACCTGTCTGCCGACACCCTTGGCCTTCTTGGTAACGCTACCCTCGGCTTTGATGGTATAGGCCTTGGCGCGAAGACCTGCAAACTCGAGAATCACGTCTCCGTCCTTCTCGTCTTTGAGTTTGCCGGGCTCTTTTTTGTTGTGAGTCGGGATTTTGTATCGGTTTGGCTGGGGATAGCCCGAGGTGTCGAAGAGGTTAACCAAAGATGGAAGTGTGTCTATATCCCCGTATGCGTCGGCTGAGCGGACGTGGTACACCTAGCTGTCCGTGTCCGTGTAGAGAAGCGAGATGTTGTGGCCGTAGTGCGAACGTAATATGTCGTAGTACGTCTCGAACATATGGAGCTTGCTCAGATCCAGAACCGTGGCTCCAACGTAGATGGGCTTGGTGAGTTTCACCACACCTTGCTTCATGTGAATCAGAGCCAGCTGCTCGTTGTAGATTGTTCGAGACTTGAACAATGGACTTGCGACAAGCTGACGACATCGCTCTTTCCTCGTCACCAATTTTATGTCCACGCGATTCCGTACATTCTCCATAGTTTTGCCAAAAACCGCATTATTCATAAGCTTGAAGAAATTCTTATCAAGCTCGGACGTGGCTGCGGTGCGGTGTTTGGTGTTGACTTCGATATATGGGTGCAACCACGGAGAATGCTCGAACTTGAGGATGCGGTGAACTGCGCGGACTGTGACCCCTTGCTGCATCAACCACCGGAGATTCTGGTAGTGAAGAACGTAATTCTTCTTAGGTTCAAAATCCATGACGAGCTTCTTCTGGTTGGAATCGGGTGGACACTTAAACTCGGGTGCAGGGGGAAGATCGCAGAACAAATCCTGCAGCTTCTCGGAGAACTCAAGGTCCACCTCGGCGAAGAACCCATGTTCCGAATCGTCGAAGCTTTCGATGTCGAATTTGGAAGGATCAGCCCACTCGAACCCTCTAAAGGGGAGTGGCTGCATCATGGAGTGCCCGTACAAGTTATTCACGTCCGTGTGCATGATGTAGCTTGACGGTTGGGTGGAGTCGTAGCCAGTAGCCATGTGATGGTTGTTGGCGCGTGCGTGCCGTTGCGACACCTGGACCATTCCACCCCGCACGGCACGTTCCACAAACAGCACCATGTCTACGTCCGAAAGAAGCTCCAGCTTGATTTTCGTCACCAGAAACATGGCTGACCACGCCAGACCGGGGAGACTATAGAAGTAGGCGGGATCCAGGTGGTAGATGTTCATTGCGGTCGCCCGGAACGTCTGGAACACGTCGGCGAGGAGCGTCACATCAAGTCTGAGGTAGGCGTCGTGGTAGTCTCCGAGAGTTCGACAACCCAGCTCGCGCCACATGGACTGGGCGTGATGATATTCTTCGTCGCTGATGTTCGAGCCTCGTAGCTGACTGTAGAACTTCGCCTGGGGAGGTTGCGACGTCTCCGCAAACTTGGTAGAGTCGGTGACGTATTCGTAGGGGTAGACCCCCTTACGCCTGAAGAGACCGGCGTCCAAGTTTGGAAAATTTGCAGAGGTAATAAGCATTTGTTCGTTGCTCAGCTTCCCTGCAAGAGCATCGAGGCTGGCCGGGAGGAACCTCAGGGAGTCGAGGAAGCGAAGCTCGATGCTCCTGCTTTTTGAGTTGGGGTTCGGCACCCACTTGCTGACGCTAATATAACGCTCCTCGTTTTGTGCCAGGACATTGATTCTTGCATTGTCGTATCCAAGATGCTTGATCAGGTGGTGAAAGTCGTACCCCGAGCCATTGTGAAAAAACACAGGGATGAAGCGCGGGTCCCGGGCCAAGCGGTTGCAGTCGTTGCACCAAGGACCAACATACCTACCGTTAAAGTGATCGTGGTGATGGACTTTACGGTTGTTGATGCTAAACTCACAGGTGCACACAGGACAGGTAGTAGCCTCCTCGTGTCTACGTTGATCATCGGGGGACAGTGGGAGCATAGACTTGGGGGTCAACAGCACCTTCCCTATCTCGATGGCCTCGTCAACCATCCTCTCGAGGAAGTATTTGGCTGCGTCGGGACCGCGATACACATAGGGCTCGGGGGCGATGTGCTGGTCCCGACGCACCACAACGTATGCGAAACTGGATGCCTCGTGGAGTTGGTAAGGGGTGGTGGAGGAAACTTCGGGATCGGGATCGCAAGTGGACAGGGGTTTGAGAAAGGCCTCGAAATCCGCGATGATAATAGCGGGGTGCTCCACCATGGCACCGTGCATGTGGAAACGCTCCACGGTGCCAGGTTCGGGCAAGTCTGCTACCCCCGGTTCGTTGGCATTGCAGTAGAGCTTGTGGTTAGCGAGCTTCTCGGCAGCGATGTTGGGACCTCTGATGCGTTGATAATCCTGCCGTTTTCGATTACGAAATATAGACAAGCACCTGCGACACACCTCGATGTGGTGACTATCACTGCTCCGTTGGCTTGAAACAAGCCGAGAAAGCGAGCGAATAAGGGTGTAGTGGTGATGGGTCTTGTCCTTGATGAGTAGGAGATGGATTTCTCGAGCATCATTGTCGTCTACGTCGCTCACCCGGATGGGGTACACTACATTTTCGTCGGTGAGGCCATAAACGTTGATGGCCAACCGAGGGTTGCGTGTACGGGTCTCGAACTTGCGAATGTCCGAAAGCGCCACCGGGTAGTCGATCCCAGCCATCGCATCTTCCAGCTTTGGTTCGTAGGGTAGGTAGTGGTTAACTCGGTGTGGATGGTTTTTCCGGTCGGCAGGGTGCAACGCTGCAAGCACACACCAAACGAAGCACTTGGCGTCACTGTTCTGAATGTTCAGGACGGCCTTCTTTGCCGCGATGGCAGATGGTAAGGGGACGTAGCTGGATGCGGAGAGAGGCACAAACTTGCAAAGTTTGACGCGCAGTTCGTGAGGCTCCCCACACAGCGAACCCCCCGAGCCCTTGGCTTGATGTTCTTCTTGCTTTGCCACCAGCTCCTCGACAAACTTGTTGTAGATAACCTCGAGGTTGTCGACATCCGCCAGATGCAGCGTCTTCGCCTTGGTGTTGTGACAAAAACTGTAAATTTCATCAGACGGCTTCTTGTACCAGCAACAAAGCGATGCGTAGAATTTGGTGGAGTGTGTTGCAAGCGCATCGCCGAGGATGGAAATAATTTGGGCTTGCACGTTCTCCAAAAAGCTACGCACGTCGCATGAGCCCTCCGAAGTAAGGGGAAAATCCTCTAACAAACGCTGGAAAGCAGACTGGTTCGCTTTTATCGCTGGCTTGACGCGTTTGGCGGGTGGTGCATTGATGGAGGCTGTTTCTGTTTTCCTCTTGGTTGAGCTGGTCGACAGTTGAGCACCATATGTACTTTCGCTTAGACAAATAAGCTTATGCTTCTTGACATACGCAATTGTAATGTGTTTATTGCATCCAGAACATAGTTCGGTGGCAGCCAAATGTTTGTCTGGCACGCAGGTGCGATAATGTCTTGCAAAATGTTTGTTTGATATGGTTTTTTTGCACACGGGGCAACTTTTCATGGAGCGCATTTTTTCGGGGTATGTTTATTTATATGTGATCTGTTGGTGGTAGAGTGTTTACAAAACAAAAATGCCTTATGAGAAAAAAATTTGTGGTGGCCCCAAAGCCTACGTATTGTTGAATTTGTTAACTTTCTGCTGTACAAATAGCATCATGTGTATTGTATACATCAGTAGGGCAGGAAGTTAACTCCCATTGTCCCAAGGCCTATGTATTGTTGAATTTGTGCCATTGCGTCAACATTGATAGCACACGCAGAGAGGAGAGGGAACAAAATTGCAGTTTTTCTAGATGTGTTTGCGTCACAATACGAAAAATAATAAGAGGTACCAGCACGCGTACGTGTGTATAGCACATTGTTCCCGCGAGAGAGGTTTGCAAAAGTCACGATATACATTGGCGCCCAGAACTTGGAAATAATGCATATTCGCTCACCACTGTTGCCAACTCTAGGTCTCTCTCTCTTCATCTTACAGCAATATTGGTATCTCTATCTTTTTTTTTAGTTGCAGATGGGTTGCCAACACAATCTAGTTAATAATACTACATATTATACACACACACGCACACACATACTGTGTTGCCATCCATCCATCTCTCTCTCTTTTACGGCAGTGTGTGTTTTGTTGCCGGTTCTCCTTGCCCAGTGTATGTATGTTACGTCAGTATATAAATTGGTTAAGCCCTTGCCAAGTAAAAAAAAAAACTGTAGGTAAATATTAGCAACATTGTCGGTTGTTTAATTTTTCCCCTTTCTCTCTCCTCTTTCTTTTTTTTGTAAAAAGCTATGACAAAAATACCAGTAGGTTGGCAACACTGCTTTATGCACTGTAAGGCCTCAAGCAGTGTTGTCAGCTTCTTGCTTTAGGTTAGGTTAGACCAATAAAAACCTTGGTGACTTTTCCAGTAAGATGTTGGCAATACTGCAAGGCAGACCTCAAGCAGTATTGCCAGCTCCTTGCTTTAGGTTAGGTTAGACCCAAAAATCCTTGGTGATTTTTTCGAGTAAGATGTTGGCAATACTGCAAGGCAGACCTCAAGCAGTATTGCCAGCTCCTTGCTTTAGGTTAGGTTAGACCCAAAAAACCTTGGTGATTTTTTCGAGTGAGGAGTTGGCAACACTGCAAGGCAAGCCTCAAGCAGTATTGCCAGCTCCTTGCTTTAGGTTAGGTTAGACCAAGAAAAAAACACCTTGGTGATTTTTTCAAGTAAGGAGCTGGCAACACTGCGAAAAAAGCCTCAAGCAAGGTTGCCAGCTCCTTGCTTTAGGTTAGGTTAGACCCAAAAACAAAAACCTTGGTGATTTTTTCAAGTAAGGAGCTGGCAACACTGCGAGCCCCACCGAGCCCCATTTTCGGGCGCAGAACCGGTGCCACTGACCTACTGTCGATGTATGGTTTCAACCATGAGGAACGCTCGAACATAAGAACTCCATGTACTGTGCGGACGGTAACCTCTCGCTGAATCAACCACCAGAGGTTTCGGTAGTGCATAACATAACGCTCTTTGGGCTCGAAGTCCATGACGAGCTTTGGTTGGTTCGAGCCAGGCGGGCACTTGAATTCCGGAGCTGGTAGGAGGTCGCAGAACAAATCCTGCAGCTTTTCGGAGAACTCAAGGTCCACCTCGGCAAAGAACCCGCATTCCACATCGCTGAAGCCTTCAACGTCAAAATTGGCGGGATCAGCCCACTTGAAGCCTCCGGAGGGGAGTGGCAGCATCATGGAGTGCCCGTAGACGTTGTTGATATCTGTGTACATGATGTAGCTCGACGGTTGGGAGGGGTCGTAACCGGTAGCCATGTGGTGATTTTTGGCGTGCGAGTGTCGCTGCGACACCTGGACCATTCCGCCCCGGACGACACGTTCTACAAACAGCATCATGTCCGAAAGAAGCTCAAGCCTGACTCTTGTAACGAGGAACATGTCCGACCATGCCAGTCCAGGAAGACTGTAGAAGTACGCAGGGTCCAGCTTGCAGATGGTCTTCGCAGTTGCACGAAACGCCTGGATCACATCAGCGAGGTGTGTCACATCGAGTTTTAGGTAGGCATCGTGGTAGTCCCCGAGGTTTTGGCAATCCAGCTCGCGCCACATGGACTCAGCATGGTTGTAGTCGTCCTCAGAGATGCCTGAGCCTCGCAGCTTGCTGTAGAACTTCGCTCGGGGAGGCAGCGACTTCTCCGCAAACTTGGTAGGGTCGGTGATGTATTCGTAGGGGTAGACCTCCTTACGCCTGACGAGACCGGCATCCAGGTTCGGAAAGATGGCAGAGGTGATGAGCAGTTGTTCGTTGCTGAGCTTTTCTGCCAGGGCATCGAGGCTGGCCGGAAGGAACCTTAGGGAGTCGAGGAAACGAAGTTCGATGCGGGAGCCTGATTCTGGGATTCACACCCACTTGCTCAAGCTAATGTAACGCTCCTCGTTCTGCGCCAGGACGTTGATTTGCATTTCGTCGTACCCAAGATGTGGCACCAGAT
>NC_139237.1:57251453-57344841 GCF_977018435.1 Lepisma saccharinum
AACATTGATAGCACACGCAGAGAGGAGAGGGAACAAAATTGCAGTTTTTCTAGATGTGTTTGCGTCACAATACGAAAAATAATAAGAGGTACCAGCACGCGTACGTGTGTATAGCACATTGTTCCCGCGAGAGAGGTTTGCAAAAGTCACGATATACATTGGCGCCCAGAACTTGGAAATAATGCATATTCGCTCACCACTGTTGCCAACTCTAGGTCTCTCTCTCTTCATCTTACAGCAATATTGGTATCTCTATCTTTTTTTTTAGTTGCAGATGGGTTGCCAACACAATCTAGTTAATAATACTACATATTATACACACACACGCACACACATACTGTGTTGCCATCCATCCATCTCTCTCTCTTTTACGGCAGTGTGTGTTTTGTTGCCGGTTCTCCTTGCCCAGTGTATGTATGTTACGTCAGTATATAAATTGGTTAAGCCCTTGCCAAGTAAAAAAAAAAACTGTAGGTAAATATTAGCAACATTGTCGGTTGTTTAATTTTTCCCCTTTCTCTCTCCTCTTTCTTTTTTTTGTAAAAAGCTATGACAAAAATACCAGTAGGTTGGCAACACTGCTTTATGCACTGTAAGGCCTCAAGCAGTGTTGTCAGCTTCTTGCTTTAGGTTAGGTTAGACCAATAAAAACCTTGGTGACTTTTCCAGTAAGATGTTGGCAATACTGCAAGGCAGACCTCAAGCAGTATTGCCAGCTCCTTGCTTTAGGTTAGGTTAGACCCAAAAATCCTTGGTGATTTTTTCGAGTAAGATGTTGGCAATACTGCAAGGCAGACCTCAAGCAGTATTGCCAGCTCCTTGCTTTAGGTTAGGTTAGACCCAAAAAACCTTGGTGATTTTTTCGAGTGAGGAGTTGGCAACACTGCAAGGCAAGCCTCAAGCAGTATTGCCAGCTCCTTGCTTTAGGTTAGGTTAGACCAAGAAAAAAACACCTTGGTGATTTTTTCAAGTAAGGAGCTGGCAACACTGCGAAAAAAGCCTCAAGCAAGGTTGCCAGCTCCTTGCTTTAGGTTAGGTTAGACCCAAAAACAAAAACCTTGGTGATTTTTTCAAGTAAGGAGCTGGCAACACTGCGAGCCCCACCGAGCCCCATTTTCGGGCGCAGAACCGGTGCCACTGACCTACTGTCGATGTATGGTTTCAACCATGAGGAACGCTCGAACATAAGAACTCCATGTACTGTGCGGACGGTAACCTCTCGCTGAATCAACCACCAGAGGTTTCGGTAGTGCATAACATAACGCTCTTTGGGCTCGAAGTCCATGACGAGCTTTGGTTGGTTCGAGCCAGGCGGGCACTTGAATTCCGGAGCTGGTAGGAGGTCGCAGAACAAATCCTGCAGCTTTTCGGAGAACTCAAGGTCCACCTCGGCAAAGAACCCGCATTCCACATCGCTGAAGCCTTCAACGTCAAAATTGGCGGGATCAGCCCACTTGAAGCCTCCGGAGGGGAGTGGCAGCATCATGGAGTGCCCGTAGACGTTGTTGATATCTGTGTACATGATGTAGCTCGACGGTTGGGAGGGGTCGTAACCGGTAGCCATGTGGTGATTTTTGGCGTGCGAGTGTCGCTGCGACACCTGGACCATTCCGCCCCGGACGACACGTTCTACAAACAGCATCATGTCCGAAAGAAGCTCAAGCCTGACTCTTGTAACGAGGAACATGTCCGACCATGCCAGTCCAGGAAGACTGTAGAAGTACGCAGGGTCCAGCTTGCAGATGGTCTTCGCAGTTGCACGAAACGCCTGGATCACATCAGCGAGGTGTGTCACATCGAGTTTTAGGTAGGCATCGTGGTAGTCCCCGAGGTTTTGGCAATCCAGCTCGCGCCACATGGACTCAGCATGGTTGTAGTCGTCCTCAGAGATGCCTGAGCCTCGCAGCTTGCTGTAGAACTTCGCTCGGGGAGGCAGCGACTTCTCCGCAAACTTGGTAGGGTCGGTGATGTATTCGTAGGGGTAGACCTCCTTACGCCTGACGAGACCGGCATCCAGGTTCGGAAAGATGGCAGAGGTGATGAGCAGTTGTTCGTTGCTGAGCTTTTCTGCCAGGGCATCGAGGCTGGCCGGAAGGAACCTTAGGGAGTCGAGGAAACGAAGTTCGATGCGGGAGCCTGATTCTGGGATTCACACCCACTTGCTCAAGCTAATGTAACGCTCCTCGTTCTGCGCCAGGACGTTGATTTGCATTTCGTCGTACCCAAGATGTGGCACCAGATGGTGGAAGTCGAACCCCAAGCCATTAAGGAAAAACAAATTACACCGGTTGCACCAAGGACCAACGTAGTGGCCGTTGAAGTGATCATGATGTTGAACTTTACGGTTGTTAGTGGTAAAGTTCCAGGTGCACACAGAACAGGTAGTAGCCTCCTTGTGCTTGATTTTGTCGTCAGGAGACAGCGGTAGCGTAGGCTTGGGGGTCATCAGGAACTTCCCTATCTTGTTGGCTTCCGCAACCATCCTCTCGAGAAAGTGTTTGGCTGCATCGGGACCGCGATACACTCGGGGTCAACATGTCGGTCTCGCCACACCACAACATAAGCAAAACTCGAGGCCTCGTGGAGTTGATAAGGGGTAGTGGAGGAAACTTCGGGACTGGGATCGCATGTGGACATAGGTTTGAGGAAGGCCTGGAAATTTGCGATGATGATAGCAGGGTGCTCTACCATGGCACAGTGCATGTGGGATTTTTCTACAGTGCCAGGTTTGGGCAAAACTGCCACCCCTAGCTCGTTGGTATTGCAATAGAGTTTGTGGCGAGCAAGCTTCTCGGCAGCAATGTTGGGACCTAAGATGCGCTGGTAATTTTGCTGGTAAACCTGCTCTAATTTTCCCCGAACTTAGGGAGTAAGTTCAAGTCACTCACTTTTAATATGCGTTGCATAGTTTCATTACAGCCAGTTACTATTGCTTGTGAAGGACGGTTATTCAACGAAGTCATCGAAATCTGAAGACGAGGTGTCATTGGGTCAAACGGTACTGTAGTTACTACTGTGCTATCCTGATTATTCGGACTAATGAAGTGTACATTACTTCTGGCAGTACTAAAACTTATATGTAGCATTAATTCGTTCAGAATTATTCTCTAACACACAACTATTTCTGCAAACTGTTAATGGGCAGGAATTGGTATGAATGCTACTGTTAATAGAATCCGTAGTCATAGCATTTGTTGAACAGCCCGGGAAACAAGCATGGACATTGCTAGTACAATTGTCAGGCGAGTTGTAAGAAGAACCGGTGTTAAATTGCCCTTGTATCGAATTATCACACTGCATAAATCGCGTGTGACATATGAATTAGTGAAAGAAGCATTAGCACAGTGTTTAGAATTAACATTATTGATGTCCTGATAACGCTCCCTAACTAATCTGCTTCTCTCCGTTCTCTTGCCCTTCTACATTTGCTTTACATGCGTAGTATTCGAATCTTCACTCCCAAAATCTGTTACATCTGTATCGGATGAAGTTGCGTTTTTTTGCCTTTAAAATAAACAAATTTCTTCTTTCTCTTAACATGGTTTCTAGTTAAAGCTGTTATTGGAGTAGTTTGTGAAGTTTGAGGATTGACATCGACTTTATTGGCTTCAGACACGTCAGATATTTTATCAACGGTTGGTGCATTATCATTCTCATGAGCTAACACTTTTGTACTACTAATGTGCCCTATTTTAGTTTTAATATCACCATTCTCATTATCTAAGCGAGAAATAGATACTTGTTGTTATATTTAGTGTAATTTTAACAGCACTTATATTGCACACTTGTTCTTCCGCTTGTGACGTTCGTTCGACGATATGTTCTTTATGAGAAGAAGTCTTTGCAATAAGTGATTCTATATTAGACTGCACACCACTTAATTCATCTTTAACCTCATTTTTAAGGGCTTTAGTATTTATTTTGCAAGAATCAGGCACCTGTTTTATTTCTTCTCGGAGTTCAGCGCTAAAAGTAACAAGAGACTGATTGAAATTTTCTGAAAGAGCAGCTGTTATTAACTCCTGACTTTCAGAAAACTTTTTCATTTGATCAATGAGTTGCTGTTTCATCTGCTCTTGGCTGTCTGTAAGCTGCTGTTTCATCTGCGCTTGGCTGTCTGTAAGCTGCTGTTTCAACTTCGCTTGGCTGTCTGTAAGCTATTTCATCTACTCTTGGCTTTCTGTAAGCTGCTGTATCATATGTGCTTGACTGTCTGAAAGCTGTTGTTTCATCTTCGCTTGACTGTTTGTAAGCTGATGTTTCAACTGCGCTTGGCTGTCTGTAAGCTGATGTTTCAACTGCGCTTGGCTGTCTGTAAGCTGTGTTTCATCTGCTTTTGGCTGCCTGTAAGCTGATGTTTCATCTGCTCTTGGCTGTCTGTAAGCTGCTGTTTCATCTGCAATTGGCTGTCTGTAAGCTGTTTCATCTGCGCTTGACTGGCTGTAAGCTGCTGTTTCATCTGTTCTTGACTTTCTGTAAACTGCAACCGAACGTCATCCATTTTATGAATTATTGTCTCCAATAATGCATTAAAATTAGTATCTTTATTGTGTTTAATCCCATGCTGGCCAAACATCGGATCGCATACTTTGCACAAGTACTGTTCAAATGTATCAGAATTACTGGAATGTCACGCTGCTAACTGTAGACATTTGCGACAAGTTTATACACTTAGCATTCTTATCTGGATCCCCACAACAATCTAAATTTTCAATATTTATTTCCGCATTGTCAGAAATCAAGCTTTCATCAATCGTGTGTCCTTTTCGTTTTGATCTTTTCCCTTTATCTGTCATTATTTATCTATATTTTTAAGAACAACGTATAGCTAAACATTTACTAATTCAAATCCTGGAAACTGGGTCGACAAATTATTGAAACGTACACATTTTTATCATCATAAAAACAAGATTCCAATATTAATATTTCTTGCATTTATAACTTAGACATGGTACATAACTTTTTTACAAACTGTTTACTATATTCGATAGTCATTTGTTTCATTTTGAACACGTACGTTCATAAATTCACATTACAAACTCATCATAACTCAACATAACACAACTTTGTAACTATTGTGTTCGCTACAAATTATAAAGTAATATCTTTTAAAAATTCATTATTATATAAATTTAACAACAATTTATGAACAACATTTTTAGGTCCACCTCCAAGAACAAGAATAAATAAGTTAAACGGCATTGGGAGTGTCACTATTTATCTTAGCGACCCGGAAAATTATGAATTACACACAAATATCGGTTGTTTTACAACTCACCCTCTTCCAACCCCCCACCCTCAGGGGTGCCAGGGTTGTCATCGAGTTGAACGGCATTGAGAGTGTCACTATTCATCTCAAAGATCCCGAAAACTATTGTTTCCACACTAATATCGTTCGTTTTACATGTAACCCCATCCCACCCCCACCCCTAGGGGTACCAGGAGTGTCAGGTGTTTTGGAGTTGAACGGCATTGGGAGTCTCACTATTCATCTTAGCGACCCCGTAAAATATTGTTTCCACGCTAATATCGTTCGTTTTACATGTAACCCCATCCCACCCCCACCCCTAGGGGTACCAGGAGTGTCTTGGAGTCGAACGGCATTGGGAATGTCAGTATTCATCTTAGCGGCCCCCAAAACTGTGGATTATACACTAATATCGGTCGTTTTACATGTCACCCCTTCCCACCCATCCCCTAGGGGTGCCAGAGCTGTCTTGGAGTTGAACGGCATTGGGAGTGTCACTATTCACCTTAGCGACCCCGAAAACTATTGATTTTACACTAATACCGGCAGTTTTGTATTATGTTTACATGTCAACCCTTCCCACCCCACCCCTAGGGGTGCCAGCGGAGTCCTGGAGTTGAACGGCACTGGGAGTGTCACTATTCATCTTAGCAGCCCCCAAAACTATAGATTCCACACTAATATTGGTAGTTTCTATTATTTTTACATGTAATCCCGTCCCAACCACACCCCTAGGTGTGCTAGGCGTGTCATGGGATTGAACGGAATTGGGAGTGTCACTATCCATTTTAGCAGTGCCCAAAGCTATGAATTCCACACTAATATCGCTCGTTTTCCCTTTTTACCCCAACCCCTACATATGCCAAGGGTACCTTGTCGTAGAACGGTATTGTAAGTATCACTATTCAAATTAGCGACCCCGAAACCTATGGATTCCACACTAATACCGGTCGTTTTCGATAATTTTTACATTTCACCCCTTCCCACCCCCACCTCCAGGGGTGCCAGGGTGTCTTGGAGTTGAAAGGCATTTGGGAGTGTCACTATTCATCTTAGCGACCCCGAAAACTATGTATTCCACAATAATATTGGTTCGTTTTCGATAATTTTTTTCATCTCAGCCCCTTACAACCCCCACCCCCAGGGTTGCCAGGGGAGTCTTAACCCCACAGTATTTCTTTCTAGGTTGCAAGTGAAACGCGTACAAAGTTTGGTTGAAATCGCTCCAGGTGTTAGAGAGCTATGCCGGCACAAACATACATACACACATATATACAACAATTTTTAGACATTAGATACAGTAGAGCGTCGATTATCCGAACGTCGGTCAACCGAACGACCGCTTAACCGAACTGTGTACTCGCTCGCACCTGTTACTCTCCCACCCTACCGTCCATCATCCCCCTCACTCCCAAACCAAGTTTCCCACAGTAGTCGCCGCACTGAGCCACCGCTGGCGGAACATTGCTTCTAATGGGGCCTTCATAAGGCGCTGCTGACCGGCCAAGCCGCCAGTCGCTGTGTTTCAACAATCAGCAAACTTCTGTCGGTTTGGCACTGGCTGTAGAAGTAGCGGCAGTATCAAAGCTGTTCACAGCAACAGCTGCGCCAGCTTAGAGTTGAGGCGTGCCGCTCCGCGCAGTTTGAAGGATTGCGCGCCCCCAAGAAGAGCTTCTCACGGTGCAAACAGTAACCTTCTGTTCTCTGTTACGACCATTTGTGTGCTGCTGCGTGAAGAAGTGAACTTGACGATACAAAATGCTTAAACGTAAACGTGTTGTATGTACATATTTTTGTTTAATAAACTGTACCACATACTATATATTCCTACTAAAGTTGCTTTTGTACGTTACTTTGTAATACTTAAAGAGATGCCTGTTTTTATGAATAAATTTACTGTACAGTACTTCTTTTTGGCAAATAAACATGTACAGTTCGATTATCCGAACAAACCAGTTTTCCGAACACCCATGTCCCCCAATTACTTCGGATAATCGACGCTCTACTGTATATGTATAAATATATACGAGGTGTGACACAAAAAAAAACGGATTGATTGCATAAGTGAAAAACAAAAAGGAGTTGGCAACAACAGTGTTGGTGACGTCATGGGACACCTCTAGTCTATCTGTGCTGCAAGTTTGGACTCACCCGGTCTCGCCAGTTGGGAGTATTGCGTCATTGAGTGAATACCTGCAACCGTGTTCTGCCGAAAAAATGTCTAGTGTGAAAAGTGAACATACATACATACATACATATATATATATATATATATATATATATGTGTGTGTGTGTGTGTGTGTGTGTGTGTGTGTGTGTGTGTGTGTTGTGTGTGTGTGTGTGTGTGTGTGTGTGTGTGTGTGTGTGTATTAATTTGACAAACTCTTTCGAGTTCTTCAAAGCAAAAATATTTGTTTATTGTGATTCAACCTGCCTTCAGTAGAAATAACAGTGCCAGTATAGTTTATATATCAACTCTTCTCTTCAATTTTACACAACGCTTGTAAGTGCTTTATTACTACTGATCACCATGTTTTACAATGTTTTTCCTTTCCTTTTATTGTCATTACAAATTTGTGGACCAATTCCTATTTTCCTACTGAATTTATGTCACTTCATAATAAACCCTACCATCTCAAAAAAGTAATACAAGTTAATTTTCCACCGGACGTGGAAAAGACGTATATGACGTATAAGAGAAATAGGAACAGGTGGGAGGAAATCCTACCCATTACAAAAATTTCAATTTCTACACATTTGTCAGAGAAATATCCTCCTAGATCCCCTCTATGGATAAATTATTTCTTCATTCAGATTATTTCGTAAAAGAAAGTAATTTTTACCACTTACGCAATAACTAAAACAAATACATACTTCTAAATAATGCAGTAAAACATATACAAATATAAATGTAATGGAAGTTATTTTACTGACGCTGGTTGGTAGTTTTTGAAAATCGTTACCACTGCTTCAAATCGAACTTTTTCTCTTCCTTTAAATGGTTTAAAGTAGATATATTGCTTCGTCGGTGGCCTTTTATTTTGTATTTATTATTTTACCTCGGCTTTAGCTAATTTTCCAAGGGGGAAATATTTAAAAAATCCCCAATATTACCATTTTTATGGCATGAGTAATAATTATTTTCTTATTATCAAAGCTCAACTCATAGGGGAAAATATTCAAAAAATCTAAATTTTACCATTTTTATAGTATAAAAATAATTATGTGTTTTTATCAAATTTAACTACTTATTTATATAGGATAAAATTTACTTACCTTACCTTACCATCCGGCGCTACAGCTCCTGTCGGCCCATGGCCTCCTCCACTATGTCCCTCCATTTCTGTCTGTCCTGGTATTTCTGTTTCCATCTTGTTACTCCTATCTTGTTTAGGTCCGTGCATACTTCTTCCTTCCATATGCTTCTAGGTCTTTCTTTCCTTTTAGTTGAATATAGCTTACTTTCTATTATTCTTCTCGGCATGGCATCTTTGGTAGGCGATATACATGTCCTATCCAGCTGATTCTCCTGGCTTTAATGAAGCGAACTATATTTTTATGTTTTATTAGTTCCTCTAGTTCGTGGTTGTATTTTATTCTCCATCCTGTTTCTTCTCTAGTTGGTCCAAATATTTTTCTTAATATTGCTCTATCAAATACCATTAGCCTTCTTTCTGTATCTTTGGTCAACGTCCAAGTTTCGGCTCCATATGTTACTACTGGCTTGATTAATGTATTGTATATTTTCATTTTTGTTGTTCTTGTTATTATCTTACTTTTCAGCAGATTTCTATTTTCATAATATGCTCTATTTCCTGCTCTGATCCTTCCTTCTACGCATCTTCCTATGTTATTTATTTCATTTATTTGATTTCCCAGGTATTTGAATTCATGTACTACCTCGAACTTCTTATTACCTATCTCTATTTCTTTTCTTCTTTCTGGTTTTCGTGCTATTTTCATATACTTTGTTTTATTTATATTTACTTCTAGGCCCATTTCCTTAGTATAGTTCTCCATGTCGTTAAATACTTGTATTAACTTATTCATAGATCTTGCAATGATTGCTATATCATCTGCATAAGCGCAGGTTTGTGAGCTTTTATTAAAGATCGTACCTCTTTGGTCAATCTGTTTTATAGCATCATTCAATGCTATATTAAATAGTGTAGTCGACAATCCGTCCCCTTGTTTTACACCTTTGTCAAATGTAAACTCTTCACTGAGTTGTCCTTTTACTTTTACTCTTGCTGAGGTGTACATCAGAGTCATCTGTACAAGTTGTCTTAATTTTTTGGGTATACCAATTCTTTCCATTGCTTTAATTAGTTCTTCTCTTTGTGCACTATCAAAGGCCTGTTTGAAATCTACAAATAGCATATGTAGTTCGCTCCCATGTTCATAATGTTTCTCTAATATTTGTCTAATTACAAATATTTGGTCTATAGTGCTCTTATTTTCCCGGAATCCTGCTTGATACTCTCCAAGGATGGGTTCAATTATTTCCTGTATCCTTTTATTTAATATGCTCGAGAATATTTTATATCCAACATTTAACAATGTTATTCCTCTATAATTGCTACAATTATATTTATCTCCTTTCTTATAAATGGCACATATAGTTCCTTGCCTCCATTCGTCCGGTAGTTCCTCCTTTCTCCATATTTTACTAATCAGCTCGTGTATTTTCTGGTATAGTTGTGCTCCTCCATGTTTAATCATTTCGGCTACCATATTATCACTTCCTGGTGCTTTATTATTTTTTAATCTCCTGATTGCTTTTGTTACTTCATCTAACGTTGGTGGTTCTATTGTTTCTTCTTCCTCTTCTTCTGTTTCCCGTTCTGTATTTCCGGCTTCTATTCCATTTTCTCTTCTTGACAGTTTTTCTTTGAAACTTTCTGCCCACTGTTTTCTTATCTGACTTTCTTCATACAGCATTTCTCCATTTTTATCTTTACATCCTTCAATTTCTGTTTTATATTCTTTTGTAAGACTGAACATGGCATGATAGAATTTTCTTCTCTCATTTTTTTTTATCTAGTTCCTCTACTTCCACTAATCTTTGTTTTAAATATTGTCTTTTCTTTTGGGTACATATTCTTTTAGCGGCTCTTCTTAATTCTGTGTATCTTGCACAGTTGCTTCTAGTTTCTCTCTGTAACTTCTTATTTCTTGCTTCATTCTTCTTCTGGATGGCCTCTTCGCATTCTTCATCAAACCATGGTTTTCCATATTCTCTTTTCTTTTCTCCTATTTTGTCTTCAGCTGTTATTAGTATTATTGATTTTATATTTTTCCATTCTTCATTACTATTCCTCTCTTCTATCTCTTCTGTTTGCTCAGTAATTTTTTCATTAATGGTGGCTCTAAAGGTTTCACACACCTCTCTATCTTTAAATTTCTCTGTGTCCCATCTTTTTCCTAACATTCTTTGTTCTCTTCTGTCCACTTTAACAATTTTTAATCTTATTTTTGCTCGCACCATGTAGTGATCCGAATCGATGTTAGGTCCTCTCAGGCTCCTGACATCCATTATCGATGACCTATATCTTTTATTGGTGAGAACATGGTCAATTTGGTTTACTTCTTGGGTTCCTGGAATCTTCCAAGATCCTAAATGAATGTTTTTATGAGGGAAAGTGGTGCTACTTATTATCAAATTGTTTCTTAAAGCAAATTGTATTAGATATGCACCGTTTTCATTACTTATGTTGTGGAGAGTATGTTCTCCGCTAGCGTTATATGTGGCTTCCTCCTTCCCAATTTTAGCATTAAAATCACCAATAATTAAGATCTGGTCATTTTTGGATATTTTCTCATATGTACTTTCTAATAATTCATAAAATATCTCTTTTTCTCTATCTTCTTTTTCTTCAGTTGGTGCATGTATTGACAGCAGAGTTAGATTTCTAAACTTTCATTCTCAATCTACAGATTCTCTCATTTATTGTTTCTATCTCCAATATTTTCTTGCTGGTTTCTTTCTGAATCATAAAACCAGTTCCAAATAATCCAGTTCTTTCTCTGGTTCCACTATATATCATGGTAAACTCTGGTTTTCTTATAATTCCACTTCCCTGCCACCTTATCTCCTGTAATGCCATTACATCTATCTTACATTTCATCATTTCTTGTGCCATTTCCATCATCTTTCCTCCTTGTAGCATAGTTTGAGTATTCCATGTTCCAATCCTTATCTCGTAGTCCTTTAAAAGTTTGCCAGGGTCGTTTCCTTTATATCTTCCTTTCCGAGGCATAGTGTTTGGTTTCTGAACCATTTTTTGTTTTATGGGGCCGGGTTGTTAGCCCTGCGCCCAACCCCCAACCTGGAGGACCAGGTAATTTTCTGTTGGGGTGTTCTTCCCCTAGCCTTTGCCAGTCCCCTGGCTACTGCAAGGCAGCAGTGCTGATTTTGGTCCGCCCTGGCTATGCCAGTACTATATATATCTATATAGCATTCCCCTATCCGCCACCTGGGGAGGCGCCCGGTTGGAGATCAGCAACTCCTAGCCGGGGATAAAATTTACTATTTGAGGCTAAATTGGTATATTTACAATTATCCAGATTTTAAGAGAAATAGAAGTGTTGATACTGGTTTTAAGTTGTATATGTGTATATAATTATTTCTCAAAATGTGTGTATTCTGACTAATTTTTACGTCTGAAAATTTAGATACTGGTTTTAAGTTATGAATATTGCTGTGCTGTGTAGTGCATATAAAATTATTTTTAAATGTGTGTATTCTGATTAATTTTTACGTCTGAAAATGTACATGTGTGCATTTTTTTAGAAGAAAAAGTCTATATATAAAAAAATATGTGTATCTTGGTATGTAGAATATTAATAACATATAAATTTATAATTATTTTTTTTATTAAGTATAAATTGTTCTAACATATTTTTTTAAATAAATAATATACAAAACCTAAGAAATTTTATTTTTAAAATTTTTAATGTATAAAACCTAACATTTTTTTAAAATAAATATATATAATTATATATATACACAAATTATATAAAAGAATAAGAAAAGTGAATAACAAAAGAATTAAATTCAATCGCAAACAAAAAATTTTGTATACAAGAAAATATACCACATCAGATATAAATGATGAAGGCTCAGATATTCCAAATTTTCTAGCTATACTGAAAGAAAAAAATATAGAAACAATTCAAAATAAACTTGAAATGAGTTATCTCAAAATATATTTTACTCTATGTTGTCCATATATAAATTCTCATAGCGAAAAGCAACAATATTTTCATCATACGTATGTGAAAATTTTACATCGTATAATATTAATCGTTTGCATAATACTTATGATAAAGCATGTGAAGAACTTAAGTTAGCACAACAAGAGTTCCATGGAAGAGGTTCGGGTATTTTGTGATACAAACCATAAACTTGAATTGAAAATAGCAAGATATTATTCTTTTGGGGATCTAGTTATATTAAATTACCAGACCACATCAAAAACAAGAATGCTACTTGTATAATAAACATTCAAAATAAAGATAATAAATGTTTCTTATGGTGTCTCATAGCCCATTTTCATCCAGCATCTGACCGTAAATATCGTATCTCTAATTACAATTATCCTGAATATATAAAAGAGTTTAAAAAACCTATGTCTGGCATAAAATATACAGTAGATATCTCAGATATTAGTAAATTTGAAAAACAATATGAAGAACACTACAATCAAGCAATAGCTGTGCAAGTTTATGGTATTGATGAAAAAGGTTAACTTTGTGTACTGCGTCACTATCCAGCAGCAGATGGTACACGTGTTATACATTTATTATATGTTACAGAGAGAAACACTATTGTCTCATACAGGGTCTAGGAAGATTGATAAATAGTCAAATATCATCAGATCATGGTAAAATAACAATATGTGATCGATGCTTGTCAAAATTTGATGGAAGAGGTGGGAAAACACGTGAAGAGAAATTAAAGGAACATATTAAATATTGTTCTCTCCACCATCCTGGGACTTATAATTTTTCATGTAACAGTATAACATTTCGTAATTACAAATCATTGGTAAAACATCCATTTGTAATTTATGCTGATTTTGAAACAATACAAGAACCAATAGCAACATGTTTTCCAGATTTGAATGTATCAAATACAACACATACAGCTAAATATAAAGCATGTGGTTTTTCATTAAAATTAGTAAATATTTATGAAAAAAATAATTCAGAACTACATTTTTATCGAGGTGAAGATGCAGACCGAAAATTTATTCAAACACTTCGAGAGTGGGGAGGAAAATATGATCCAATCTTAAATAATGAAATACTAATAAAGGATCTTACACCAGAACAGTAACAGGAATATGATAATACTTTAAGTTGCAGATACTGTAATAGATATTTTTAATTCCGATTATCCAAAAGTTCGACACCACAACCATTTTAATGGAGAATATATCCATACAATTTGTAATTCATGTAACTTGCAAATACAGAAACCTAACTTTATTCCAGTATTAATTCACAATTCACAAAATTTTGATTCACATTTATTTGTCAAAGAATTGGGATATGATACAGAGAATATAAATATTATACCACGCAGTAAAGATAAATATATTGCTATAAAGAAAACTATCAAATTAAAAAATAGGGGAAAAGTTGTTCTTAGATTCCTGGATTCATATCAGTTTCTTCCCAGCAGTTTGGCTACTCTGGTGAGTCAATTAACCAACGAGGAATTTGTTCACACAAAATAATATTTTGGTGAGGATAAGATAGAATTGCTGAAAAGAAAAGGGGTCTTCCCATATGATCACATGGATGATTTTGAAAAATTTAAAGAGACACTGTTACCATCGAGAGATAAATTTTATAACAAACTTGAGGATAAAGAATGTAGCGAGGAATATTATAAATAATAACATAGAGTCTAGACAATACAAGGTTGCAAAACAATAGGAGATTACCATGACAACTACATGATTTCGGATACTCTCCAGTTGGCTGATGTATTCGAAACTTTTCGAGAACGTTGTTTTAAATTATATGAACTAGATCCTGTATTCACGTATACAACACCCAGTTTATCCTGGCTGGCTATGCTTTTAAATACAAAAATTGAAATTGGTCTCATAAATGATATCGACCAGTTCATGTTTGTTGAATCTGCTAAACGTGGTGGTATAGTGCAGTGTCCTTTAAGACATGTTATAGCAAACAATAAATATTAGCCTAACTATGATCCTAGCAAACCATCTAAATACATATTTTATGTTGATATGAACAATTTATATGCTTATGCGATGACTCAATCACTGCCAATCGGTAATTACGAATGGATGAGCAAGAAAGATCTTGAAGATAGAGATTTCCTAAATTTAGCTGAAGATTATCGAAAAGGTTGTTTCTTGGAAGTTGATTTAGAATATCCATCTGATCTCCATGACTATCACCACGGATTAGCTATGGCACCAGTTTCTCAGAAGGTTGTAGGTACAGAGGAAACACAATTAATATTATCATTTGAGAACAAAAAAAATGTTATTCACTATCGACTGTGCAATATTACTTGGAGCAAGGTATGAAACTTACAAAAATCCATAAGGGGTTAAAATTTGACCAACAAAAATGGTTAGCTCAATATATTACGAAAAATACAAACAATCGAATACAAACAAATTCTAAACTTGAAAAAAATCTTTTTAAATTAATGATTAACTCTATATTTGGAAAATGTATAGAGAACAAAAGAAATCGAGCAAGGTGTAATTTGGTGTGCGATCGAAAAAAAACTCAAAATGTATAAATTTCATTATGATATTATGAAACCTATATACATAGATAAAATTGAAATAGCATAGATGGATAGTGAAAGTTTTGTGTATGTGATAGGAACACCTGATTTGAACAGAGATTTGCTTTCTATGAATAAATATTTTGACTTTAGTAATTATCCAGAAAAAAAATCATTATGCAGTCTTGAAAACCAGATGATCCCTAGGAAAATGAAAGATGAGGCAGCAGGGTCTATAATATCAGAATTTGCTGGTCTAAGACCAAAAATGTATTGCCTAAATATTAATGGCAAAGAAGAAATTAAAAGAGCCAAGGGTGTAAGTCCACCATGTACAAGAGAACTTACAATGGAAGATTTTAAAGAATGTTTATTTGAAAAGAAAACAAAAAAACATGTCTTCATATCATCTTACTAGTAAATTGGATGGTGTCCATACAACAGAAAAAATAAAGTAGCTCTTTATGGCAATGATAATAAATTGCAAATATTAGATTGCAATGTCCATACTAAAGAATATGGACATTATAATACAAGTAAGCATTGTGATAAATGTAAGTGGAGCTTGAACAAAATAACTTACAATGAAAGATTTTAAAGAATGTTTATTTAACTAGCAAATTACCTAGTGTGTATACTAAAAAAAACTCTTCATAGCAATGATAATAAATTACAAAAATTAGATTGCAATGTCCATACTAGAGAATATAGACACTATAACAAAAGTAAAATTGTGATAAATGTAAAATAATACATTAGTATTATATATTTAATATTAAAATAGTGTTAAAAATTATTCTATTATCTATTAAAAATATATACAGGGTGATTCTAAAGGTATAGTACAAACGAAAACCACAGATACCTCCCATGAAATAGAGACGAAAGTTCCCCTTCCACTTTGCCGAGAGATGCCTCCGTGAGGAGCTAGACAACGCCGAAAACGTGTGAAAATGAACTTCACACCTCTGTACAGCCAGTACCAGTGAAGATAGAAAGGCGGAACAAACGAAGTCAAAAGGAACACCAAAGTCGCCCATCCGAAAAACACTAGGCGGCAGCTGCGCAACGCATGCGCATGGGGTTCCACAAAGGAAATAGGAGTGTCCCGCAAGACAAGTGAAGGGAAAGGGTAGCGATCGACAACGGTAGGGACAAAAGAAGCAATGAAGCATGAAGTAACAATTGCACAGCGGGAAACAAACACATGCAGCGCGTGGGGAGTCCCCAAACACAGTGGGGAGACACCGCAGCAAGAACAAAGCACGGTTCAACAAAAGAGAAAGAGGACCGGACGGGGAATGGTACCTGTCAAGGAGACAACAAATGCGGGACGAGGGATTCCCCGTAGCAGCACCGAGGGGATGTCACACAGAGGTCGTGCGCCAGCAGGACAAACACAGCAAATACGGGCACAGGAAGTTTATTGCCACGCAAAAGTGCACTTACAGATAGGAATAGTACGTAGTACGTAGTCGTACCCCGGACTGACGTTGTTACAAAAGTTGCTCAAATTGACGACCACCACATTCAATGCAGGCATTGCAGCGTCGCAGAAAATTCTGGCGAACCCTATCAAAAATCCCTGGCATGGTACACACCTCGGCCGATGCTGTAAGTATCCGCGCTACCAATGTTTCCTTGTCAGGCACCGGGGTCTCGTAGACGAGTGTTTTCACATGGCCCCACAAGAAGAAATCCATTGGTGTGAGGTCAGGCGAACGGGCGGGCCAGGGGACGGGGCCCTCTCTGCCGATCCAGCGCTGTGGGTAGGTACGGTGCAAAAGGGTTCACACTGTGCCATCAAAATGTGCAGGCGCTCCATCCAATTGAAACCACATACGATGTCGCACGTTGAGGGGTACATCTTCTAGCAGCTCTGGAAGGACTGATGCAAGAAAGGTGCGATAGAGGCGGCCATTTAAACGTGGTGGCAGTTGGTATGGACCGATAATCTGTTCATCGATGATACCTGCCCAGATATTCACTGCAAACTGGGTCTGATGGTGCACCTCGACTGCTGCATGTGGATTTTCATAATCCCACACATGGCTGTTTCGGCAATTGAAGATGCCCTCACGGGTGAATGTTGCCTCGTCCGTGAAAAGCACATGGCGCAAAAATCGGGGATCGTCGGTACAAAACTGCAACAGTCGTTGACAGAATTCCACACGTCGTGGGTAATCCCCAGCCTGCAACGCGTGGACTCGCTGTGGATGATAGGGATACAGCAGATCATCATGAAGGACACGCCACACTGTCGACTGTGATACTCCCACTGCACGTGCAATGCTACGGGTGCTAGTGGACGGTGTGTCGTCCACGCGAGCAAGTACGTCCTCCTCGACCGCCGCGGTGCGCACATGTCTTGGGTGACCGACATGATGGCCTGCACGTAACACACCCGATTCACCAAGGGTACGGTGCACGTTCGAAAACAACCTGCTGTCGGGTTGTCGCCTCTCCGGATACCGTCCGCGATAAAGGCGTGCAGCTGCTCGGCCATTGCCATCTGCAAGGCCGTAGACAAAATGCATGTCCCTCAGTTCTACAAATGTGTAGCGTTCCATGGTACGGTGAGGATAGTGCCAATTATGGAATACTGTACTGCAGTGCACAGGTGGCACACACACACACACACTGGTCACAACGGCTTCGAAACAACGTACCCAATTGTCGTACGTCAAGCACACCACCACCGCACCGGCTCTTTCACTGACACGCTCCCTGACGCTGCACTTCCAATCAGCCCACACGTCCGCACGGCGCTGTGGTACAATCAGCTGACGTTCCTGAGGAACCCGTGCCTGTGCTCTTCACTACCTGACCACTGCCGTCAGGTGGGGCCATGTAATCTGGGGCCTTGTCATCGTGGAACACATGTAGCGTCCTTCATTCTTGCCCCATTCACCCACAACACGTACTTCGTCCGTCTTGCTCGAGCCGACGGGGAGCACTACGTACGATCGTGTGGTGTTTGTGTACACCAATGTGGGGTAACCCAGCTGTTGAACAGACGTGCATACCCCCACGTAGCTTCATTACACGATTGTCCCACGCAGTTTATCTGTCCAGCCTTGCTCGGCCCGGTCTCACACCCACGCGGCAGTGTGCGGCTGCGGTGGTGTGAGGCCACGCTTGGTTTCGGAGCGGAAGGCTGCGGCCGAGGAGGGACTCGAGTTTTTCGGCTGGGGTTGCGCTCGGAAGCAAGCAGCCGCGTCAGGTCTGGTGATCTGGTGGACCTGGTGATCGGGATGGAAACATTCCGACCTCGTCCATTAGTGTCGTCCACCGTACGGAGTGGTGAGGTCCGTGCGACACTCCAGCAGCCTTTCGCCCGCTCCCACCCAGCGATGTGCCTCCGGCTTCATTTCTAAGAGGCTGATTGGGCCCCATCACGACGTTTGTTACAACGTCAGTACGGGGTACGTGGTCCTATCTGTACGTGCACCTTTCATTAGCAATAACCTCCTGTGCCCGTAGTTGCTGTGTTTGTCCTGCTGGCGCACGACCTCTGTGTGACATCCCCTCGGTGCTGCTACCGGGAATCCCTCGTCCCGCATTTGTTGTCTCCTTGGCAGGTACCATTCCCCGTCCGGTCCTCTTTCTCTTTTGTTGCACCGTGCTTTGTTCTTGCTGCGGTGTCTCCCCACTGTGTTTTGGGGACTCCCCTTGCGCTGCACCGCCAGCGCCGCCATTTCTGCCCCAAACCATGTACGCGTCTGTTGCCTGTCGAGTGTCACGGACCACTTTGCTTGCATCCTCGGTGTGTTTTTACATCCTACGTCGTCCTCCCGTGGTTCTGCAACCCCGCACTACTTTTCTCGACTGCACTGCTTCAGTCATGGTGTTTGTTTCCCGCTGTGCAATTGTTACTTCATGCTTCATTGCTTCTTTTGTCCCTACCGTTGTCGATCGCTACCCTTTCCCTTCTCTTGTCTTGCGGGACACTCCTATTTCCTTTGTGGAACCCCATGCGCATGCGTTGCGCAGCTGCCGCCTAGTGTTTTTCGGATGGGCGACTTTGGTGTTCCTTTTGACTTCGTTTGTTCCGCCTTTCTATCTTCACTGGTACTTGCTGTACAGAGGTGTGAAGTTCATTTTCACACGTTTTCGGCGTTGTCTAGCTCCTCACGGAGGCATCTCTCGGCAAAGTGGAAGGGGAACTTTCGTCTCTATTTCATGGGAGGTATCTGTGGTTTTCGTTCGTACTATACCTTTAGAATCACCATGTATATATAAATATTAGATAGTATTAAAAAAATTTTTTTGTATTTCTATTATATTATACTAAATAGTAATAAATATAAATAATATTAAAATTATTCTATTCTATTCTATTAAAATTGTTCTATTACTCTCTCATTCCTTACATCATAAATATATGATTTCTCTACAATTAAAATTGCATTGCATATGGTATTTTCCGGTAAAGTTTCATGAAACTCACATATTAACTTAATATTTGTTTGATCATTAATAACTACCAATTTTCTGTTTGATGCATTTATTAAAAACATTGGTCTGTGAATTATAAAGTCATCTGGATTATAATACATATAGATATTTCCTTCAGTTACCATTTGAAATGCACTATTGGCTTCATATAACTTTAAATAATCTTGATCTGCAATGTTTAAATTGTAATTTTCACGTGGGAAAACCTCATTTCGACCATTTTTCAGACATACATTTTTAATTTTACAATTATCAAACTGGCTGCTATCTTTTTTCTGATTGTCATCTCTCCCTGTCTGAAACAATACAGCTATGAACTCTGGCATATCGTATTGTAGAGATTGGAACTGATTAGTAATATCGAATTCAAAGAATTTACCCTCCTCTGACCTCTGTTTGCATTGATATGTATAAAATTGTATCGGAATTTGAGGATTTTTCAAAATGTTGGCTTTGTATTTGAGAGCATAATTCGATTCATATTCATCTATAGGCGTGCGTAACTCCATAGACTGAATCACACATTTTGCAGCTTCGGGTAAACTGGCATCATTGGCTGTTCCATCTGGATTCAAAGTTTTGTATCTCATTATCAAATTATGATCATTGGGTGCTCTGCGAGATATGGTACTTAA
This sequence comes from Lepisma saccharinum, assembly GCF_977018435.1. NCBI lineage: Eukaryota > Metazoa > Arthropoda > Insecta > Zygentoma > Lepismatidae > Lepisma > Lepisma saccharinum. Next base: position 57,271,576 of record NC_139237.1, read on the forward strand.
ACCACCTTTCCACGTAATTTCTTTATGATCAGAGAAAAAGCCAAATAGCAATCTCATAGGGAACAGTACTGTGTGACTTTTTGCTCGAATTTTTGTTCCAGTTTCGAACACACCAAATTTATAATATACACTCTCTGATTTGGATAGTATCAATGTTCCAACTGTAGTGGATGTAATTCCAGGATAATCAATTCTGTCTATAACTGTACCATGCTTTCTGATTTCAATCTGTGAGAATAAGAATGGAACAAAATTATCTATAAGTTTTATATTAGCCCCGGGGAGGAGGCATTCTTCGCCATTATTTTTCATAACAATATCAAATTTTATATACAAATCTGATCTATGTGTATGAATAAAACCATCGCCTATAGTTATGTCAAATTGAATATCTTTATTTGGTTCATTGAGGTTAGCAAATGTCCTCCTGTTTGGAGGGAATGACTGCAACTCATAACTCTCGATATTTTCCATTGGTATTTATTTATATATTTTAAATATTAATTTCTATTATTGTAGTGGTATTAGCACCGGCAAAATCGATGATCTCATTTTTCTCATTTGTAATTGTTATCTCTATGTAATTAACTTTATCAAGAGAAAAAGGGAAATAGACTGGTGGGATTTGGGAATAGATGAAGGTTCCATAAATTCTGAATTTGGCTTAAATGAAGCAATGATACCTGTCTCCTTGTGGCTACCAACTGAAGTTGGTACCCATTTATAGTTACCCTGTAGAGTAAATTGTCTCCACGTGCGATTTTTTAATGTTCTGTTGAATCGTTCCACTATACTGGCTTTAAGATCACTGTATGTAGAATAATGTTTAATATTATGTTGTTGCATTAACATAGTAAATGTGGAATTGTAAAATTCTTTTCCTCTGTCTGTTTGCAAATAATTAGTTATCCTACCTTAATCAAAAATAATTTTAAAAGCCTCGATAACACAAGTACCATGATTTATCTTATGTAAATTTTTTAAAGCTCCTGTGCTCATTTCTATCAAATCAGCTTGAAACAAATCGTCTACTCCTTGTCTTGACATCGGGTTCTATAAGAAAATTTGACATAAATTGGATTATTTTCAGGGTGTAATTGTTTCACTTCAAATAATAATTTCTCACCAGCTTCCACATGAAAACCATATAATTGTTCATCCTCATGTATTTTATATTTATTTGCAGATTCATCCCAATATGCAATAGGTATCTGAAGTGCTCTGTACACACTATCTTTTCTCTGTATGGTGAAATTTGGTACTTCAATATGTTTCCCCTTCTTTACATAGCCAAATTAAAAAAAAATAATATTAGCATCAAGGAAAAACTCAGGAGACTGAGTGTAAGGATACAATTTGTAAACATTACTGCATTAACATAAGTCCAGTGCCCTCGTACATTTGCTACCCTCTCAAGTCTAACTATCTCAACAGTGAAAAATTGACGTAATTCAAGATCGTCTAATCTGCTTAATACTGTTTCTTGATATTCGTTTATGGTGCGTACCACTTCATCGTAGCTGGGTTTTATTTTCACATCGACATACAGTTGTTTAAATTGTTCTTTGAGATCGTGAAGTTGCGAGGTAAAACCTGATAAAGCACATTCTTGACTTGTTTCGAGGGTACTAATTTGTAGGTTAATGTTAGAAATAATCTCCTGTAAATTTTCTACAAGTTTCAATTTGGTACTCTGGCTCGCAAGATCGTGTACCTGACTTCTGATTTCTTCAAACAAGCATGAAGTTTGTTGACTATCTTGTTGGTATGCAAAGTAGCGTTGGTATCTTGAATTACAGCAATTTCAGCTTGAATGTTCTTGATGTCCTCTGACTTGAGTATTCGATTTACTCTCTTTTTACAGATCTTAACTCCTGACAAGTGGGTAAATTAGCTACAGTATTTTGAAGTGTGGTCAAAGCTTGTTTAACAGTATCTAATTCCGTAGCATCTGCACTATTGCTCAAAGCATTTTTAAGTTGTTGTATGTCATCTTGTGTAGGTGTAGATTGTTTTAATATTTGTAATTTGCGCTGTATGTCATCTATGAAATGATGAAAATGGGATAATTCTGATTCGATATTAAGGTTTTCCTGCTTGGTAATTTGTTCTTGGATTATGTTTAAAGATTCGGTTATGCTGGGCAACTTTAATTCTAAAGTTTCCTGTACATTTCTCAATTCATTTCTCATGGTTGTCAAAGTGTCTTCAATATGAGCTATGGTACCCTCTATTTTCCCGAAATCTTCACAAGTCTCCAACTGTAATTTGATACTGGCAACACTGCGTGCGATGGCATTTAATTCGGAAGATGAAGGTAAATTATTGATAAAAATCTTAAAACATTTGCAGATTGGCTTGAACTTCTGTTATGGCCCTGTGTAACTGATTTGTTTGCAGTTCAGTTTTAATATTTTCTAGTGTATGAATTTCGAAAGATATAATTTTTTCTCGTAATTCGAGAAAACTAGCATTAAGCTGTTCGTACTGCTCTGGGTTTTGATATTTTAAATAATAGAAAGCAGTTAGGTACGAATAGTATTTGCTTGATTGTTTAATTCTTGTTTCAATTGTTCTGAAGTGGTTGTTTGGAGTTGTCGAAATTTATTAAGTTCATTTTTCAACTTGGCTGTGGTCTCTTCCACGTTTAGGACATTATCTATTGAAGGTAAGTTAGTATATTTTTAGTAGGGATTTAAGTTCACCATCAATTTTGACTATGGGATTAATTAATTCAGTTTGGAGATTTGTAGTCTCAGCTTGTATATATAAATATTGAGAATTTTGTAAAATGAATCAATCTGATTTAAGTTTCTTAAGACGTTCGTCTAATCTGGCAATGTCACTGGAATTATCTGGTATCTCTTGACATCTCCTGTCTCCAAATATATCCATTGTTTTTATTTATTTATTTTTTATTTTTAATTTGTTGTTTATTTTTGTTTGGTATTTTTATATATTCATGAGAGGATAAATTATTCTTATTTCGATAAAGAGAGGAATTAACTTATCATACTCCCCAATTATTTCCGCATATACGAAATCACCTGATTCCACATCATATGTTGTATTGGGAATCATATTATTGTGTTTAATCCTGTACAAATTTCGACCTATGTGTACAACTGCTGTATTGGGCGGAGAGGTCGAAATTTAAACTTTCCCTGTGACAGGAACTTTATATGATGTTTCGTTATTGTTGAATACATGTAATTCTTTATCTGTATCCTCATCCACTTGATATCAGATACTATTTAGATGGATGATAACCAGAACTCAATTTACGATGAAAATCCCTAAAATTATATATGTTTACTGGAGTTCTTTCTATTGGAATGTTCTTCTTGAAACCGAACACATTCATGGGCATTATTTCTTTTTGATTATTTTATTATCGAGTTTGGTTTCAAATTAAAGATAACATCAAAACAAAACGAATGCTTGGTTCTCGAGATAAAGGCTTTGTAATAATTTTAATAATTTACAAACATTCGGAGAGATAGAATCAAAAGAGGTAGAGGAGAGGGGGGAATCCATTCATATACTGGTTCTCATGCTATGAATGGGAAAGAGCGATAATAATCCTTTTCATGTCTACACATTCGCTAACGCTCGAAGTTATCTTTTGATCTTTTTGCACGTCACACAGACAATGCTCAATTTCCTGTTACGAGTATTGATTAGAATATGTAAGTTACTAGCGCGCCACAAAGTTATTTGACCTTCTCTGTAAGGGAATGTATTGACGTTAGAAGCTTCCTTAATATTGTGCAAATGTATGTTTTCAACCTTTTCTTCATGATGTCATTTCTAACCAATGGGTAAGCTTTTTTAAACGGGTAAAACCCGTTTATATATATATGGGGGGCACAGTTCAGAGCTTCCTTCAGAGGCAAATAAGTTTGCATTTAAAGCTTTTGTTAGCATTAAGCTGAAAGTTAAAGTTTTTGACTTATAAAATTTTCTCTTTTTAATAGGAGTTTGTGTCATTGAAAATATTATATTACTAACTTTAACTTGTAATAATTTCAAGATTCTACAATATTTTTCTTATTCTTTCAATGTTTAAAATCCTCTTCAAGGTAGATTTGGTATATTACTGTCACTTACATTTGATATTTTTAAAGAAGAAACAATTTTGATGCACTAACACTAATTTGCTTTTGCAATTTGCTTATTATTCAATACATATATATGACAGGAAACGGTGAAAATGGAAGAATGTAAATACAGAAGAGGGAAGACATAAATACAGGATACTGAATAACCAGCTAAGAAGAGAAACTGACAGGGCAAAAGAACAATGGATGAAACAAAAATGTGAAGAAATTGAAGAACTGGAAAAAAGAAGAAGGTATGACTTGATGTATCGTGAAGTAAACTGCTTGGGCTTCCAAAAGAAGAAATGGAAAATAATGTGGATGATAGAAGACGAGGATGGATGTGAAATCACAGACAAAAAAGGAATATCGAATGTGTGGGGAAAGTAGGTTGAAGAGCTCTACCAGAAAGAGAATCGCCCAGACAGTCTGAATGTAGAAAATGAAGACGACGTGCCTGATAATGAGAAAGGATACTATATCCTGAATGAAGAATTTGAGCAAGCACTCAAAGAAATGAGGAATGGGAAAGCAATGGGCACTGATGAAATTCCTGTTGAACTTATCAAATGCCTGAGAGATGGAAAAAGAGAAATACTGCACTTATGCAATGAAATCTATGAGAACGGGAATTGGCCACAAGATTTCACGGAGACTGTTTTGGTACCTCTGCAGAAGAAAAGCAATGCCAGAAAATGTTCTGAGTACAGGACAATCAGCTTGATATCTCACTCGGCAAAAATTCTTCTAAGAATTCTGAACAGACGCCTATACTCGAAGGTCAGCGGCGAGTTAGAGGAAGAACAGTTTGCTTTCAGGAAAGGAAGAGGTACAAGGGATGCAATTGGTATACTGAGGATCATTGGGGAACGATATTTAGAGAAAGGAAAGGAGGTGTTTGTAGTATTTGTAGACCTGGAGGAAGCCTTTGATAGAGTGAATTGGATTAAACTTTCCGAAATTCTGAAGAAAATTGGTGTAGATTGGAAAGAGAGAAGACTTCTAAGCAACTTATACATGAATCAACGAGTTAAAGTGAGAACAGGAGACGAAATGACAGAAGGCTGTGAAATTGGAAGAGGAGTACGACAACGATGCTGCCTATCGCCTATTTTGTTTAATATCTATTTAGAAGATATAGTGAAAAATTGTTTCCAGGGCACAGGAGGTGTCAAATTGGGAGGAACAAGAATAAACTGCATAAGATTTGCTGATGACATAGCATTATTCGCTGAGGATGAAAGAACCATAAATAGTATGTTAGAAGAGTTAAACAGCAGCTGTGAACAGTAATGGTTGAAGATAAATGTAAAGAAGACAAAGGCAATGGTTATAAGACGGAAACCAAGGAATATGAATGTGAGAGCAAACATTGAAAGAATCCAGCAAGTGGATAGTTTCAAGTACCTCGGATGCACTATAAGCACTGACATGAGCTGCATACAAGAAGTAAAAATGAGAATCGCAATAGCAAAAGAAGCTTTCAATAGAAGAAAAAAATGTTTTTGTGGACCCATGGACATAGGTCTAAGGAAGAGATTAGTGAAATGTTTTGTGTGGAGTGTAGCACTATATGGTGCAGAAACCTGGACGTTGAGAAGAAATGAAGAGAAACGACTCGAAGCTTTTGAAATGTGGACATGGCGAAAAATGGAGCGTGTAAAATGGACGGACAAGGTAAGAAACGAAGCCATACTGAAAAGAGTTGGTGGAAAAAGATCTATACTGGAGACCATCAAGAGGAGGAAAATAAACTGGTTAGGACACTGTCTAAGAAGGAACTGCCTGCTAAGAGATGCCTTGGAGGGAATGGTTGAAGGAGGAAAAGGCCGTGGAAGAAAGAGTTATCAGCTTATGGATGATATTAAATTAACTGGGTCGTATGATATTACGAAGCGTAAGGGAGAGAATAGGGAAAGCTGGAGATTGCAGTGAAAAACCTGCCAATTAAGCAGAAAACAATGAATTAATGAATGAATGAATGAATATATTTATAAATATTAACTTCATTACTACACACAATTTTCAATGCTTTACATCTAAGATACAGATATATTTTTATATATAGCCTTTTTCTTCTAAACAAAATGCACACATGTACATTTTCAGACGTAAAAATTAATCAGAATACACACATTTAAAAATAATTGTATATGCACTACACAGCACAGCAATACTCATAACTTAAAACCAGTATCTACATTTTCAGACGTAAAAAATAGTCAGAATACACACACATTTTAAGAAATATTTATATTCACAGCACTGTACTACAATACTGATAACTTAAAACCAGTATCAACACTTCTATTTCTCTTAAAATCTGGATAATTGTAAATATACCAATTTAGCCTCAAATAGTAAATTTTATCCTATAAAAATAAGTACCGTAGTTAAATTTGATAAAAAACACATAATTATTTTTTATACTATAAAAATGGTAAAATTTAGATTTTTTGAATATTTTCCCCTATGAGTTGAGCTTTGATAATAAAAAAATAATTATTTTTCATGCTATAAAAATGGTAAAATTGGGGATTTTTTAATATTTCCCCCTTGGAAAATTAGCTAAAATCAAGGTAAAATAATAAATACAAAACAAATGGCCACCGAGGAAGCAATATATTTACTGTTTAATTAATGAAATATTTCTTTCAGGTTTATTTGCTTGAAACACACCTTACTTGTAACATATTGCATAATTCTTCGAAATATTGTTCCGGACGCTTGTAATGACGCTTAGACTAAATGTTATATTGCTGCTGATCTTACAAAATCTATAAAATCAAAATTTGCTTCACCCGCTAAACATTGCTTCAGAATCTACTGAAATTTCAGTGCCAAAACGGTAGTTTTTAATTTGAGTGAAGAATTTAAAGTTTCTTTCTTGGAGATAATGATAGCACTTTGAGGTCACAAAATTGTATTATTTTACAATTATTTACCGTTATTGTTCCAATGACAACTAATTTTATGAAACTTTTTTCTGCAGGTCTTTCTGGATATGCATGTTTGCATTCATCTCTGTTTGTGGCATTGTACTGATTCAATTGCAGTATACAGACTATGAAAATAATCCCGTGAAACATGAAACGGAGACTTTCGTAGCAGAGGAAGACACGATATTGCCTACTATATATTTATGTCCTGTGATCAAGTATGGAAAAATAGTTACATCTCTTAAATCTAAAGAAATCTTAAACTTTTCTGGAAGGTAACTTTCAATGCAAATGAAGCCTTTTTTTAGTGCAATGAAATATTCGAAATTTGATTCTGATGAAAAATTATGCTTCATAATAGTATATTTCTAAAAAAATTCAAGATTTTTAAATTTTTCTCTACTTTTAAAGTATTAAATTCAAGAATGTTTTAATCAACGAGAGGATGAAAGGTATTACAACACTGTTAATTTTCTTAGGATATAGATATTTTGAATTTTTCCACTTTCAATGTTGTAAAAGTAACAATATATGTAACGAAACTGTTAAGTACGTTTGAGTTATACCTTAGATTTGCTATAATTGGTCAACAAGAAAAGTTTCTACATGAGTTGGAAATATATCCGTGTAAACAATCAAGGTGCTGATACTGTGGTGCATGACTCCAGGATTCCGAGAGAAGGTTTAGAAAAAGTTAGACCTTGAGAGGCGACAAACAGTTGACAAGATGGTTGTGTATCCGTAGCTATTTGAGGTTTCGTTCCAAATAAACACCCAAAACTAACATCAAGGGTCAATTACCCCCTCCCAATTCCACATCGACGTAGGGCTCTCAACTGGATGTCTTTAAGATCAACGGGGACATCAAATTTCTGCTAAGGTATTTATCCCTGCTCTCAACGGGTGTGGTCAAGGTCACCGGATGTAACATAACACCGGATGTGTCAGATTTCTGCTGACTCGGTAATCTATAGAGCCTCTATTACAGATCACCAAAAATGGTTTAGTTCAACACATATTGAAGGTAAGAGGTCTGAGAAGAAAGCGTTCGTGTACAGAGCTCAAAAGGGATTTTATATCTTCGCTTAGTTTATTCAAATAAAATATGGTCAAAAATTACTGAACATAAATAAATCACCAAAAAAGAACACCAAACAAAATATTTTTTGCATTCTTTCTTTGAGGCAGAACATAGCCCAGCTGTTTTTTAGTAACAAAAACACGCTCAGCTACCAATCTCTGTAACGATCTAGCCATTTTTATTAATATGATTTGTAAGGTACTGGTAAAACCCGGGTGACAAGGTAGCCAGTCCATCCAACCGACAACCTTAACTTCCTGGTCGACATAATTCTCCGTTGATCACTATTCTTTTATTAACGTGTTGTGATTCTACAGGGTGGCTCAATAAGTCACCTAACACCCCCAGTACAAGGCCACTGCGGAATGAAACGTGAAAATGGCCATGACCAATCGTTGCCTGGCCAAGGAGGAACCACATAGACGTCACTCGCACGGTCGGCAGCCATCTTGATGTCCGCCATCTTGAATTCAACTTCAGAAATTTAAATGGGAAGGGGGTCGTACAACATATCAAAATGGGCTAGAATTTCACCAGGAAAACAACTGTGACATTTGTTTTCACCTAACTTTAAATTTAAGGGCGATTCCCGCATGGGAGAGTGACACGTCCTCTCCTTTTTGCTTAAATGTTTATTGTTCAAATTATCGTTAATATGTGATTATGTGGTATTTATTGTTTAGACTAATCACTGAAAATGTCCGCATATTGACTTACCAGTATGTACATATCTTGTAGTATTGGTTGACATGGGAATTACGATTGTGTTTTGTCTTTACATAAAAGTTTAAAAGAGTGATGATGTGAATTGATCGTGTCAAGAGTAGCACATTTCCTTTTTCACTGATCTGAACGAAAATGCCACTAACACGTGAGGAACGGATTGCCATCATATTGATATCAGGGGAGTGAAGTACGCGTGACATTACCGCAGACTTCAATAACCGCATTCCTGCAAGACAACCGGTGTCACATGTAGCCGTCAGCCAGTTGCTGGCAAAATTTCAAGATACTGGATCTGTGGACGACAAGCCCAAAATGGACGTCCGAAAACCGCCACGAATGAGGGTACTGCTGTAGCAGTGTTGATTTCATTTGCAAAGTCCCCAACCCGTAGCACACGGAGACTGGCGCTGGTAAGCGGTGTCAACAGGGATTCAATTCAAAGGATTGTACGTGACCACCACAGCTGCAGCAGCATCTTAGTGAGGACGATCCAGACAGGCGTTTGCAATTTTGTGAGTGGGCTATAGCACAACTGCAACGTGGACCTGCCGTCGGTAGCAAAATTCTGTTCAGTGATGAGGCTAATTTTTATGTGTCGGGGGAGGTGAATAAGCAAACTCTGCGGTACTGGTCAGCCGAAAATCCACATTGGACATATGCCAACAAGGTGACGGGAGGAGGGAAGCTAATGGTGTGGTGTGGTACTTGGGGTTCCCGACTTGTTGGTCCATTGTTCATTGAGGGCAACTTAAATGCAGAGGGCTACTTGCTTCTGCTACGGGAGCAGATCTTACCATCCTTACTGTCCGAGGATGGGAGCTAGCCTGAATGGTTCCAGCAAGATAGTGCTCCACCGCACTATGGGATGATAGTCCGTCAGTACCTGGATCAACAATTCCCACACCACTTGATTGGTCGCAAGAGGGACTGTGCAATGGTCTGCACGCTCACCTGACCAGACACCATTGGACTTTTACCTCTGGGGACACCTGAAAGCCATGGTGTATGCTACGAAAATCAGGAATCTGGCCCATTTGCGCACACACATTCTGGATGCCTGTACTGCAATAACTCCTGAGGTTCTTCAAAACGTGGTACGGTCATGGGAGAGACGATTACACATGTGTGTTGCGCAAGAGGGACGTCATATTGAGCATGTGTTATAACTTTGTGGTATTGTTAACTCTGCAACAATTAAAGTTAGATAAAAAAAATGTCACAGTTGTTTTCCTGGTAAAATTCTAGCCCATTTTGATATGTCCCATTTAAAGTTCTGAAGTTGAATTCAAGATGGCGGACATCAAAATGGCTGCCGACCATGCGGGTAACTTCAATGTGGTTCCCCTTGGCCGGGCAACGATTGGTCATCGCCTTTTTCACGTTCCATGCCGCAGTGGCCTTGTACTGGGGGTGTTAAGTGACTTATTGAGCCATAACATTGTGGTATTGTTAACACTACAACAATTAAAGTTAGATGAAAACAAATGTCACGGTTGTTTTCCTGGTAAAATTCTAGAACATTTTGATATGTCGCACGACCCCCTTCCCATTTAAATTTCTGAAATTGAATTCAAGATGGTGGACATCAAGATGGCTGCCGACCATGCGGGTAACGTCAATGTGGTTCTCCCTTGGCCAGGCAACGATTGGTCATCGCCATTTTCATGTTCCATGCCGCAGTAGCCTTGTACTGGGGGCATTAAGTGACTTATTGAGCCACCCTGTAGTTGCAAACCCACATGGAAGGGGTCGGATTTTGAGATATGGGTGCAATTAAAACAAGAGAGCGAAACCAATGGCAGCAAAAACGTTTCACGTCCATTTCAAAGGGGTAACTTACTAAATTTAACAATCTGTATTTTCACCAAAATTATCAAAATGATCAATGATAACTGAAAGGGAGTATAAATTAACATATTTTCCAGCGTTTGCAAAGTTGTCACTCTGGGTTATTTTTTTTCCCCAAAGAAGAAAATAACAGATTTTTACGTAATTCGATTTAATTCAACTTTAAGAAACACAGGAATTCTGATTACCAGAACACAACATGCTACATAACAGACAACTTCACATTTGTTCATATGGGACTGGCATTCCCTTTGCAAAATAACAATAAACTGAAATGTCTAAGGTTCAAGTTCGACGACGGTTTTACAGAACCTCACATTAAGTTGTATATGCTGAAGCCGCAATCTTAAGCACAACTGAGTTCAAGTCACCAGACTAGCAGGGAAAACTCCGAAAAAGCTGGGATTAACGGCCAACAGCCAATCACAAAGAAGCACGCAGTTACTCGTCAGAAACGTTGATTTAGGAAAACCTTCTTGAGATAGCGTAACCGAACAGTACAATATGCTGAGTATCGAGAACGGGCAACACATTTTTTTAAAAAACTGTGTAGTAGTCTACTGTGTCCTCTTCCGTGGCCGTGAGGTCTAAGGCGCTGTGCATTGGCTCCGACTGCGGGACGGCATCGGTTCTAGTCCTCCTGGATTCAGTCTCTGTGTTCTCGGACTGTGTATAGGGCCGGTAGAAACCCACTATCGCGAGGAAATTGGGGAGCTACAAGGCAGTAGCGTAACCCGGTCTCGGAAATCTCCAACATACTGACCCCACGTCACCACATTAACGGTTGATCTCCTGGTAGGAATGTGGGAGGGAGACTGGCAGCCGGAGATAGGCTTATTCCCTTTCCAGGGCTGTCGAGCCATGGGTTATTATTTGTTATTATTAGTCTACTGTTTTACTATTGTTTTATTTCCGGTAATAAAATGTATCATGGTCTACTGAAACTTTCATAAAATAAATAACTACACATTTTAGATTTGTTTGTCAAAAATGTTTTAAGTGCAGTTTAGCATCTAAGAAACTATCCTGACAAGAACTTAAAGGCTTTAAACTTCAAATAGTTGAGAAAGTGTGGGCGAAACCAAAAAGTGAATGGGAGCAGGCCATAAAATCTGTCTGCATTAACTCCAGGAAGTTTATAGCTTTCGCCTTAAAACTGAAATTATCGCTCAATGTTTCGAACAGTGGTCTGCTATTTCGCTTGAGCAAAATCTGACATCTTTCAAGATAATTTAGTGAAGATACATCGTTGCACAACTTTATAGAATACACTTTATATGATTTAATGAGCGAGAAAAATATATATTCCTTTAGACAATATTTGAGACAACGTAATAACAAAGTACTGGCTGTCACAATTAAAAGTAGCCTAGCTCAAAGACCTTTGTCTGTGGCAAATGACGAAGGGCGCCCGCAGTAGGCACTTGACCCCTGAGATTTCTCGAAAGTGTTAATGTACTTCGTATGGTGAAATTGTAGCAATATTTTATTTTAAGAATTATTGTTTTCTGTGACTTGCAGGTCGTAAGTTACAGGTAGGATTATTATTTTTATTATTATTTTACAGTACCATTCGACGCGTAAAAACATGAAGCAAAGGTACCGTGAAGAACAGTAGAATAAGTGGTATCTGACTCTGATTGATATCTGTGCATTGTGAAAAAGTACAAAAAGAACTGTTCATCAACGGAGTGATAGGCTAGATGCTTATTGAAAGGAAGAAAGGCGAATCCAGTTTCTATGTAAATAGTAGACTCGAGTCTGGACTTGTATACAATGTCAAAGAATTTTCAATTCAATTTGAATTATATGATTTGTAAAGTACTAGTAGTAGTAACTAATAATAATAATAATACGCCCAGATGCGTATTGATTCTACAGGCCATCATATTCAGCATTTTTTTAATCAGTAAGTACACACACTTCATTTCTTTCGGGCTACTTTTAATTGGGACCTGTATAAACGTCATACACAATATAAATGTTTCTTCTTTTTAGAATAAACTTCACATATAATAAATGTAAATAAAACCTATTTCATATACATTATTTTTCCTCTGTAAATTGAAGGTGTGAAGAAATCATCGCATATGGAATTATCGAATTTGCCATGAATCCACTTTCATTCGTAAATGTAGAACTACTAAATAATATTGACTTTCTTCATTTGGATTGTCGAGGTACAATTCGGATGGAAAATTTCTACGTAAGTATATCATGCGTTTGAAAAGATCCCAAGAAAGTAGTATAAAATACAATATTATAAACTCAACTTATAAGTGTAGAAAAGAAGAGGTTATTTGATTGAACAATCCGATTTGGCTACACTTAAAACAATTTCAAGAGGGGCATATGCCCCAATTCTTCAAGTGTGATATGCTTTCAATCCCAAGAAATTTTGAATTCTAGTGTAGAAAAGAAGAACCCCCTCAGACAGATTTGCCTACACTTAAAACTATGCCAAGTTCCCATATGATCTTATTGTTTACAGTGTGTTTTTCTGTCAAAATCCCAGGAATCTTGAATTCTAGTGTAGAAAAGATGAGCCCCCCCCCCTCAGATTGATTCCGCCATGTGTACAAAAGCTGAATCTCTCAGTTTGTTGTCTATAAGCTTCTCAAAAATATGCCCCCCTTGATATTGTTTTGGCTACACTTGAAATTAAGCGAAAAATACTTATATTCTCTTGCTCTACAACATATAGATCAATACATTAGGGCAAGGGCAGGCTCTTTCATGTTCTTTCTAATCTTTTCATCAGTTCCATGTCCTGGCCAGCAATAAATTATGCACGCCTGGGAGATTATATCTGCTGGCATGCAATTTTCCCTGAAAGGGCACAGTGTAGATTTTATCTCTTGCATGCCATCCATCATGTTATTAACTCCAAGGGAAATTCTTAGTAAAGAGAATATTAGCCTTTTGTATGTTGTCATGCAAGCCCGAACTGGATTCAGGCTTTGTCTTGTTGTGATAATATATACCCGAGTGTGTAACTTACATTGCACATTTCTGTATTTGAGCTTTCCTGCATTAGGCAGAAGTGCTGTATTTGAGTTTTCCTGCATTGCAGAAGTGCTGTGTTTTTTTAGCTTTCCTGCATTAGGCAGAAGTGCTGTGTTTTTTAGCTTTCCTGCATTGCAGAAGTGCTGTATTTGAGTTTTCCTGCATTGCAGAAGTGCTGTATTATTTGAGCTTTCCTGCATTAGGCAGAAGTGCTGTATTATTTGAGCTTTCCTGCATTAGGCAGAAGTGCTGTATTTGAGTTTTCCTGCATTAGGCAGAAGTGCTGCATTATTTCAGCTTTCCTGCAAAAGGCAGGAGTGCTGTGTTTTTTTAGCTTTCCTGCATTGCAGAAGTGCTGTATTTCAGCTTTCCTGCAAAAGGCAGGAGTGCTGTGTTTTTTGAGCTTTCCTGCAAAAAAGCAGAAGTGCTGTATTTGAGCTTTCCTGCAAAAAGCAGAAGTGCTGTATTTGAGCTTTCCTGCATTGCAGAAGTGCTGTAGACATAGTTCCATGGCTTATATGTTTTATAAACAAGAGGCCCCCCAGGTTTGAAACCTGGTAGAGTGTGTGGGCCTCCCTGACGGCAAAATGTTGGTATTATTGCCTTGTAATACAAGAGCTCTGGGTTTGAGCCGGACTTCTAGAATTGCTCTGTAACTCTCTCATTTCTTACATCATAAACATATGATTTTTCACCTATGAGAATAACACGACATATGGTGTCATCGGGGAGTGTATCGTGGAATTCACAGACAATTTTAATATTTGTCCTGTCATTAACCACAACTTGTTTTCTTTTTGAAGTGTTGATGACAAACATGGGTCTCTGTGCTTTGAATTCATCTGGTGTGTAATACATGTCAGTATTGCCAGTAGTGACCCTTTTGTATGCTGAAAATGCCTCATATAATTTAAGGAAATCATCCTTGGACATGTCTAAATTATAATTTTCTCTGGGAAACACCTCATTTCTGCCATTTTTAAGATATATGTTCTTGATGTTGCAGTTATCAAATTTACTTGAATTTTTTTCCTGATTGTTGTGTCTTCCAGTCTGAAACAGCACCACCACAAAATCCGGCATGTCATATTGTATACTGGAGAATGAATTTGTAGCATCAAACTCATAATAGGTACCAGTGGCAGGTTTCTGTACACATTGATATGTATAAAATTGTAAAGGATCTGTGGATTTTTTATTATATCTGCTTTGTATTTAAGAGCATAACTGGCTTCATATTCAACAACTGGAATTCTTAGCTCCATAGTCTGAATAATGCATTTGCCTTCATCAGGTAGGGTATTAGGCAGAGCTTCCCCTGTAGAGTTTAATGTGCTGTACCTCATCAAAGCATTATTATCATTGGCAGCTCTTCTAAATGTGATTCTTAAACCACCCTTCCACATAATATATTTGTAATCTGAGAAGAATCCTGGCAACAGGCGCATGGGGAACAGCACTGTGTGGCTTTTAGATATAATTTTATCACCAGCCTCAAATCCACCTATTTTGTAGTAAGAAGCCTCGGTTTTGGATAATTTTAGTGTGGCCAAAGCTGTGGAGGTAATACCGGGATAATTCACTCTCTTTATAACAACACCATGTTTTCTGATATCAATTTCAGAGAACAGATGTGGCACAAAATTGTCTACCAATCTTATATTTGAATTTGCCGGATAATCTGTACCATCGAGCTTTACAACATCAAATTTGATGTATAGATCTGCTCTGTGGGGGTGTATAAAGCCATCCCCTACATCAAGATCAACCTCAATCTCTGTGTTGGGTTGATTTAAATTTGCAAATGTCCTCCTGTTTGGGGGGAATGATTGTAGCTCATAACTCTCAATATTTTCCATTTTTTTCTTGTATGTATTTTTATTTAAATATTAATCTCTATGATAGCAGTTGTTGTGGCTCCAGCAAAATCAACTAATTCTTCTTTTTCATTAGTGACCATCAATTCAATGTAGTCTATTCTGTTATGACACACAGGAAAATATAATGTTGGGGATGGATTGTAGATGATGGGCTCCATAAATTCAGAGTTAGGTTTGAATGTTGCAATGATCCCAGTTTGTTTGTGAGTGCCTATGCCATTTGATTTGGTGATCATACCCTCGGCCACATTACAGTGAATATTCAGAGTCTCTATGGCTAAGAATTTAGGTATATTAATAGCAGTGTGTTTAATGGCGGGTTCAAGTTTTGTGTTGTTCTCAAAACCTAACAGCTCTCCTATAGTACCCAGATCCACTGTTTCTGTAGCAGATACAATCTCTACTCTGTGAGTGACAGAATTTTGAGTTAATACTATACCTCTGGGTAACTGAGCATTTAAAGTGGACAGATTATACTGCCCTGGAGTGATGACAATTTTTGATCCCCAACTGCAATTGTGTTGTTGTGGTGTGTAATATTAGGGATCAAGTACATGCCATAAAATGCTCTGAGAGCTATTGTTTTGAGATACACTATATCATCATGTAATTTGAGTTTCAATATTGAATTTTGGCTGGTGAGATGGAATACCCCCATGATGTTTCAGATACCACAGGGCTTTTTGAAAATTTTCAATTGATGGTTTATTTATTTGAGACATATATCTAAGAACAGATAAACACAAATGTCCACAATTAACATCTTTGAAATTTTGAACACGGGCATTATTGTAATAAAGATTAGCTGATTTTAGATATTTTACTAAATTTTCAGGTGGAACACCTCCAAATGAATCAAACACAAATGCCTCATCTTTTAAATATTTAAGATAACAGATCCAGTGAGTGCCCTGATTTTTGTACTTATCCAAATTAACAATGCCACACTCTCTGTTGAGTGGTTGTTCTGGTAAAGAATCAGACATGTACACACCTCTAAAATTTTTGATGCCCAGTGGCTTGATTAAAGCTTCAATATCTTGCTTTGTAAGCGGCTCTTGTTTTTTTTTAACTTATTCATGGCTCTCTTAACACCTTTTCCATTTGTCTCCATAGCCAGGTTATGGCGCCTCTGCTCATCTAATTCTGCCTTATTTTTCTTGGCATCTATTACTGTTTTTGCTATGGCAGCTGATCCCCCAGCCAAGCTCCCCACAGCCCCGAGAGCAGCTAAGATGGCAGGGATAGTAAATATAAATCCACCCACATGTGATTTTTTTCTTGATTGCTGTAATTTTTTTAATTGGGGGGTACTAAGTAACAATTTCATATCATGGCCCTTGGCAAGACAAGAATTTTTTTTCTTGCGCTGCTTTTTGGTTAAAAGACTGTCAATAGTTTTAAGAGATTTAAGACCTGCATAAGGTATTTGATACATAACACCCTTGGCCTTCATTGTAGGTTTATTATATATATATTCACAAACCCCACCCCAATTTTTGTTTGGTATTCATAGCTATGGTGGTCCCCAATGCTGCTATTTTTTCACTTAAAGAAGCATCTTTGCTTACAAATCTACCAAATGCAGCCTCTTCTAATTTCTTGTCTGCAACATGTCTCTTGTCAAGATCAGAATGTGTGTTGTATGCTATGTCATGGTCTCTACAAGCAGCGTCTAGGGGATTAACACCAGGGTCCCCTCTGTTTAATCTATGGTCCAATTTTTTGCCTGGACCACAATACTGATAACCTGGAATGTGTAGTTCAAATGGCAGCTTGTTTATAATGTCATTAACCAGCCCCGACCCTCAGAAATATTCCAAAATTTAGGTGGTAGAGCATTAATAATTTTTATAAGATATCCAATCCCCTTAGTGTCATTCACTATAAAATTAGACAATTTGGTGCTTTTCATGTCCATAATTCCAACCTTTTCATTGTAAAAATTGTGGTTCCCAGCATTTTCCTCCCCAGCTATGACCAGCAACCTATCTACAAGTTTCCTGACATCATCAACCCACACAAATTCTTTAGGCAGGGTGTTGTATTGTTTGATTCCACTGCCAGTCTTGATCTGTGACCATATGGGCTTGATTAAATTGTTGTATTTTGCTCCACTGCTAGACTTGACTCTTTTTTGTGTGGGATCATTGTTCTGGTATAAAGCATCTGATCTTATTAATATTTCTTTATAATACTCATAATCTTGATCTGTATAGCTGCCAGGTCTCTTCCTAGTCATCAATTCCCACAATCCAGGTGTGCCGGGATACTTAACAAAAGCACCTTTTTCTCCAAGATGAGATTCTGAATATACAATCAGATCATCTCCCATAAATGTTACTCTGAAATTGCCAATTCTATGTATGATGCTACCATCACGCTCTGTGTCAGCATATAAGCCAAAAACCTCATCTTTGTTGTCTTTAGGTGTGGTTAAATATTTTTGAGCAAGAAGACCCAATTCAATAGGATCCTGAGTAGCTTCAATTCTTCGAGGAGGAATAGGACTAGGTGTATGAATACTAGAAATTGGGGTGAATGGATAATCTAATATGTTTCTTGCAGCTACAGGTACAAGCTCTGTGATCAAATTTTGATTTTGCTCTGTAACAGTTTTGATATTTTTACCTAATTCAACAATAGCATCAATAATAGGCTGTTCTGTGCGCTTGTGCTGCTCATAAAAACCTCGGTTCTCTGATTTCCATCCCTTAAATCTTTTTACAAGATAATCTCTTAATTTAAGATCATCAATAATTGGCCTTTTCATGGTTATTTATTTATGTTTCAATGTCTAGAAAATTGTTGATTTTATTTCTATATTTGCCACTATTGGGTTTTCTTGTCATATCAATTGTAACAAAGCCATAACTGTCCTGGTTCCAACACCCGCTGCAAATCTTAGAAAAATCATTGTAGCTCAAGTCCCCACCTACATATTCATCATGTCTGTGTTTGAGGTTGATATGGTCTTGATGAAACACACATATAAAATTGCTGTTGTCTCGTATCAGCTGCTTCGGAATTTTAGAAAAAGTCTGTGACAGGTAGAAGCAATCAATGTTTTTGTGTCGGCCCTGTGTAAAGAAATGTCTAACCTTGTTTTGATTATCCAGTATAATATCATCAAACACAACAACAGAATTATCGAGACATTCATGAAGTGGCTTAACATCTGGTTCAAAAGTGGCTATATCCAATCCATCATATAGCTTCATCAGCTGCTGATATTTTAATTGTTCCAAGCTCTTAGAGAAGACATACAAGTGCCTGTTTTTCCAGTCTAACCAGTCGGGTGCCAATAAAAAATTATCAATCATTAGTGTAGTTTTACCACAAGCCGATGGCCCAACAATAAGACATCTAATATTATCAGGCAGCAATTTTCCATTTCTCTTATTCTGCTGTTCAGGTTCTGGCAGCCTTTTTATAACATCCCAGGTGTTCATATTATCACTTTGTTTGCATCGATCCAGCTGTGTTCTGGGAGTCCTAGCCGTTTGACAACTAACTTGTTGCCTTTTCTGCGGATGATTTTTTCTATGAGATATGTGTCAGGCTGTTTAGTTTTGCTGAGCTCTTCTTCATAAAACCTGCCTTTGAGAATTTCTCCTCGGTGATCTTTTATTATATATGTGTTAAGGGTCCCAGGTTTAACTTGAACCACTGTAAATAATTCAGTGCTCCAGTTTCTTGTAAAGCCTTTTTTGAATAAGTGCTTATATTTGCTGATTCTTACTTGATCACCCACCCTGTATTTGGCTTTTCTTGTTGTTGGCTGATATTTAGGATAATAAACAGTGCTGATCAATTTTTGCTCATCAGATGAAGTTACTTCAGAGGGTTTCATGTTGATTGTGGAATGGATAGAGTTGTTATATTTATGTAGAAGTTCTGGAAGAATATTAAGCCATTTATAATTACCTTGAAGTGTGAATTGTTTATACATATAATATTTTAGGGTTCTGTTGAATCTCTCTACAATTGAGGCCTTGAGATCACTGTAACTCGAGTAATGTTGTATTGCATGGCTTTTAATAAATTGTTGGAACACAGAATTATAAAATTCTTTGCCATTATCTGTTTGCAAATAGCGCGGTGATCTTCCACTCTGATTGATGATTGTCCTGAAGGCTTCTGTAACACATGCTCCAGTCTTGGATTTGAGTGGCACAGCCCAGGCAAATTTTGAAAATGTATCTATGACAGTGAGTAGATACTTGTAGCCCTTGTTGATCTTGTCTAAGTTTTTCAGCTGTCCACTTGCCATCTCAATCAAGTCGCTCTGCCATAAATCATCTATGCCTTTTGTGACTACTGGCAGTCTATTATAATTATGTCTGGCTTGTCTGTGTAATTCATCAACAATAATTTGTCTAGACATAATATGTAAACAAGAATATTGCAACTATAGGGTGTTCAGCAGCTGATACTACAGGATTTTCTAAATATAATTTGTCCCCTATTTGTATTTTAAATTCCAGAGAGCCATCATCTTCAGCATAGGCTGTTTCTAATGTATTGGGGTCTGTAAAATCCTCTAACTCTACACTGGTGATTTTTGCTTTATTATCAGCATTTGTTATTGATAAGGTAGGGTAGTGGTGTGCCTGTGGTTGAAGCCAATATTTGATCTTGATTGGTCTCAGTGTGCCCCCAACAAAAAACTGGTAATAAAATTGTGCAGGGGACAGCATATATATTTTGCCACCTGGTGTAAATGGGGAATCATATTCTTTGTTGGGGATACTGTACAATTCAAGAATTACTGTATGTTTAGGATTTTCAATTATGCCAGTTATTTCTTTTTCTGCTGTGAGCAATCTACTTGTTACAGATTCAAGATGCTCATTGATAGTCCTAACAACATCCTCATAACCTGGCTTGATCTTTATGTCCACAACAAGTTTCTTGTATTGTTGCACAATTTCTTGTAGCTGAGTGGCAAAAACAGACAAAGCATTTGCTTGATTGGATTCCATGGTCCCTAGCTGTTGCTTGATATTAGCTACAATTTGCTGTAAATTTTCAACAACTGCCAATTTTGAATTTTGAGCTGTAAGATCATGGACCTGTCTTCTGATATCCTCAAACAGGGCATGCAGTTCATTAATATGTTGATTGGTTGGTAGAGTGGCCACTGTCTGAGTGAGTTGTTTGATCTCTGTTTGGATATTCTTGATATCTTCTGATTTCAATATGCGATTCACAGCTCTCTTAATATTTTTAAGTTCCTGTGATGTAGGAAGATTTGATACAGTATTTTGCAAAGATTCAAGTGCCAATTTCACATTGTTTAATTCAGAAGCATCAGCCACATTTTGCATAGCATTTTGGAGCAGGGCTATATCTGCCTGAGTAGGAGTTGATTGTTGTAAAATTTCAAGTTTTGTTTGGATATCATCAATCAAGTTATGAAAATGAGATAGCTCAGATTCAGTGTTGAGTTTTTCAAGCTTTGTGATCTGTTGCTGGACACTAACAAGGGTATCTACAATACCGGGCAGGCGGGATTGTAGAGATTCTTGTACATTTGTCAAACCACTTTGCACTGCTGCTATTGTACCCTCAAGATGGGTTATGGTACTTTGAATTTTTCCAAAATCTTCATATGTTTCAAGTTGCAGCTTAATGTTTGCAACACTGCGAGTTATTGCACTCAAAGCATCAGAAGATGGCAAGTTGTTCATAAAATTTTCAAGTGTCTCAATTTTTTCTTTAACCTCGGCTATGGCATTGTTCAGAGGGTCCAGATTAGGAATCTCCAGTGACTGAATCTGTTCCTTTAGAGTGGAAATCACTAGATCAAAATCTTCTTGTGATTTTATGCTTTTGACAATTGTTTGGAGCTGTGTCTGGGCATTATTTATCTGTTCCTCCAATTGTTGTTTCAATTGCTCAGAGTTGGTGGCCTGGGTCTTAAATTTGGCTTGAAGAGCTGCTACAGCTTCTTCTAAACTTTGAAAATTATCCAATGTGGCCAAATCAGTATATTTCTGAAGCAATAATTTGAGTTCAGAATCAATTTTAAGAAGAGGGTCCATGCATTGTGATTGTAAATTTGTAATTTCTAATTGAAGACTGGCATTGAGTGTGGTTTGTAAAGCTTGTAAATCACTTCTTAATTTCTTGACTCTGACATCAAGCATCAGAATCTCATCACTGTGATCTTCATGTCTTGTATGGCCAAATATATCATTAAGCATTTTTGTTTTAGTGGTTATTTATTATTGAATATCTAATTCTTAATTCTATAAAAAAAGGTATAAGCTTGTCATAGGATCCCGGGACCTCAATATATAAGCAGTCACCAGCAGAAACAGTATATACAGTGCCAGAAACCATGTTTGAGTGCTTAATTCTATAAATATTTCTCCCTATTGAAATCTTGACATCACCCTCAGGGGTTGTAATAAATTGTAATTGACCCCCTACAGGTAATTGGTAATGATTTAAATTATTGTTAAATATGTACAATATTTTACCTGTTTCATCATCAATATCTGTAAGTATGCTGTTCAGATGAATAATTAACAGAGCACTTAGTTTAGATATTATATCAGAAGAGGGTGCTGGTGTTGGCAGGTCCATAATAGCCTGTTTTTTGAACCCAAATAAGTTCATAGGCATGTTTATTTATTTCAAATCATGCTCTGTAATTGGGCATTGATTGCCACTTCTCAAATCACAATGCCACCATGGTAAAGTATGTATGCCACATGATAAAATGCATCTCTTATCATGTTGTGGGTCCAGAGCCATTTTTCTTACAATATTTGTAGTCAATAAGTGATCCACACTCTGAATTCTGGATTCTGATGTTCTGATTGTGCTACATGATTTGAGGCAATTTTTGTAATCTTCAAATTCAAGCTCTTTGTCTACAGTCACTCTGCCAATGCCCTTGGCCTTTTTGGCAACAGCACCACTACATGTTTCAAAACTGTACATCTTGGCCCTTAACCCAGCAAATGCCACAATAACATCACCAAGTGTCTCATCTTTTAACTTGCCAGGCACCTTTTTGTTGTGGGGTTGAATTCTTGTATGTTCACTGCTATCAAAATATTCAAGCAATTCAGGCTGTGACATATCTTGATAAACATCTTCTGTCTGAATATCAGGAATAAAACTATCTGTATCCATGTACATCAGTTTTACACGATCCTTATAAAAAGGCTTCAACACATCATAATACAATTTTAACATGTGTAATTTGGCCAATTCCAATATCACAGCCCCTACATAAATAGGCTTATCAAACTTAATTTTTGTTTTTTTCATGTTGAAGAGTGCCATATTTTCATCATAAATTCTTCTATAATTGAAATTAGGCTTTGCAATCAATTTTTTGCTCAGGCTGGGGTCAGTAATTATTTTAACATCGGTATGTTTTCTGACATTTTCAATGGTTTTGCCATACACAGAATTGACCATCAATTTAAACAAAGATTTATCAAATTGGCTTAATGCAGATGTTCGAAGCTCTGTGTTTGTATCAATATATGGCTTCAACCATCTTGAGTGCCTGAACCTCAAAACTTTGCCAATTTTGATCACTTGAACACCATGATTCATCAGGAACTGGAGGTTTTTGTAATATATGACATAATCCTGTTTTGGCTCCAGAGTCATCATCAATTTCTTTTGTTTAGAGCCAGGTGAGCACTTAACCTCAGGAATTGGGGGCAGATCAGAAAATTTGTTGTGTAAATCATCTGGAATTGTCAGATCAACCTCTAAGAAGAGGCCATAGTCACTGTCATCAAAATCCTTAAGATCTTCAATATTGAAATCTTCAACCCACTCAAGCCCTGCATATGGCAGTTTATCCATCATAGCATAACCATAGAGGCTGTTGGCATCTACATACAGTATATAATTTGATGGCAGTGCTGGATCATAATCAGGAATATATTTGTTATTTGCTCTGGCATATCTCTGAGAACATTGCACCATGCCTCCTCTTATACATTGCTCCATAAACAGATACATATCCTGATCTTGGATTAGATCCAATTGCATTTTAGTATTTAAAAACATTGCAGCCCATGCTAGGCCTGGGGCACTGTAGAAATACATTGGATCCAGTTTATAATTTTGCATGGAAGATTTTCTGAATGCCTGAAGTATATCAGCTAAGAGAGTGACATCAAGTTTTAAATATGCCTTGTGATAATCACCAAATGTCTGGCATTTTAAATTGTTCCACATCAACTGGGCATGGTGATAATCTTCATCAGTGATTCCAGATGCCCTGATTTTGCTGTAAAACTCATGTTGTGGTGGCAGAGAACACTCATCAAATTTAGAAAAATCTGTAACATAATCATATGGATATACACCCTTCCGCCTAATTAATTTCAGGTCCTGATTTGGAAACATGGCACGTGTGATTTTGAATTGATCATCAGATAATTGAGTGGCCAGTGTAGCCAGGCTAGCGGACAAAATTCTGTAGGAATCAAGAAATCTTAAGTGAATAGGAACACCATTAACTTTAATTATTTTGCTAATAGCAATATATTTCTCATCATTTTCTGCTGAAATATTTAAATTCTCCTTGTCAAACCCCTCGTACCTGATAAAATGATGAAAATCATAATTGGATGCACCATGGCAAAATATAGGGACAAATTTTGGTCTCTGGATCTTAATATTACAGCTTTTACACAGGGCTATTAAGAATTTACCATCTGTATGAGAATGGTGTTTCACCTTGATATTTATATCTGAAAATTCAGAATCACATACCGGGCATTTTTCTGCATTGTTGAAATCTTCAATCTGTTTCTCTGTTAAAGGCAACATAGGTTTTGATTTTAATAAGACATTAGATGCTATGTCACGGCACTCATTTTCTATTCTATGTGCAAATTTTTTGATAGCATCTGGTCCCATATATAAGTGTGGTTCACTAGCTACACCATCCCTTATAATTATATAACAAAAGCTAGAAGGTTCATGTAACTGGTATGGTGTAATTGAAGATTCATCAGGGTCTGGGCTACAGAATGCAAGGGGTTTGAGGTTTGATTCAAAATCACAGACTATATATGCTGGGTGTTCCAACAAGGCTTCAAACTTTTTGAATTTGACATTTTCACTTGGATTAGGCATCACCATATGAACAGGTTTATGGTTGCCACAGTATTTCAGATGCTCAATTAACTTGTTTTTAGCAATTTCTGCATTCACTTCCCGAACCCCATTTATTATTTTTTGACCATCAAATACAGTTAAACATCTTCTGCACAACTTGAATATTGTATTGGATTTGTCTAGTTGTTTTCTGACTAAAGCTTCAAGACTGTGTATCAGAGTGTAATGGTGTGTTCCATCCCCTTCAATTAAGAGCAGATCAATCGGAACAGCAGAATCATCATCAAATGTACTGATTCTGAGAGGTGCTATCAAGCAATTGCCACGACCAGTGGAACAAATAAATACATTAATAGATAATTGTTTACCATTAATATCCCTGGCCTTTTTTTTCAAATTTATCAATATTCTGAACAGACATTGGATATTCTAAGCCCTTCATTGCTTCATTAAAAATGTGTTCACGCTGTTTATAATAACTTATTCTCTCAGGATTCCTTAAAACTGGAAACAAAGCAGCTAAAATACACCACAAAAAGCATTTCTGGTCGGTATTTTCTATGTTAACCACGGCTCTTTTGTTTTTAATATTGACAGGTAATGGCAGATATGTAGAACCTTGTAATGGGCTGAATTCAGAAATATTAACATAGAGCTTGTGTGGAGAACCGCATAGGCTCCATCCAGACTCTTTTGCTGCAAATTCAGAATGTTTAATATTCAATTGATCTATCAAACTGCTTATTATTTTGTCTAAATTTGTATTTGAATATACCGGTACAGTTTCTGTTATGTGGGGCTGTGTAAATTTTGTTCCATTTGGTTCCTTATATTGTGTAAACAATTTGAGGGACAGCTTATAAGAGCCATTTTGTGCATTTAGAATTGCCTGCACATCAGGATTTACACTGTTCAAAAAATTCTTAATACCACATTTTTGCTCTGATACAAACCGGTAATCCCTAAGTTGCCCATTAAAACTGCTATGGATAGGTAGTGCATAGCGTGGCTGTTTTGCTGCTCTAGCATTAACAGGTGCTTCATGCTTCCTTTTCAGACCAGATGTAGATGGTTGTGAGGGCAATGTTGATGACTGTACATAAGAATTACACTTGTGCCATTTGTAATATGCCTTGCTTAATATTTTATGGCATCTTGGACACATTTTTGTGGCCTTTCTGCATTTCTTACGGTCACAATTAAACCGGTGCCTAGCCCAATTAGAACTAGATATATTTTTATTACACTGATTGCAATATTTTTGATTTGGCATTTTTATTGTTTATTTATATAAAATGTCTTGGTCCAAAAAAACAGAACTATGCCAAAACAATTATAACAGCAGTTAGTGGCTGAGCTGGTGCTTTTATACCCAGACAACAGCAATAACTAGGCTCTGGTAATCCCCAATATAAAATAATTTTGCTCTATTATGCTGTTGTACAACACACTTTACCACGTTTCAGATCTGGGAGCTATCAGTTGTATATCAACTAGCAGTAATTATTCTCAAAATCTCACGTGTGGAGATATTATTTTACCACATGTATTTCAATCTTACACATTTTATCAGGACTCAAACCCGAGCCTCTTGTTTACAAGGCAACAATATTAACACTTTGCAATCAGGGGAGGCTTCACATTTTATCAGGACTCAAACCCAGAAGCCTCTTGATTACAAGGCAATAAAAACTATGGGGCTATGCACCACACTCTACTGGGTCTCAGAACCAAGGAGCTATGCGTTTTATATTAATATACACATGGCGGAATCAATCTGAGGGGGGGCTCATCTTTTCTACACTAGAATTCAAGATTCCTGGGATTTTGACAGAAAAACACACTGTAAACAATAAGATCATATGGGAACTTGGCATAGTTTTAAGTGTAGGCAAATCTGTCTGAGGGGGGTTCTTCTTTTCTACACTAGAATTTAAAATTTCTTGGGATTGAAAGCATATCACACTTGAAGAATTGGGGCATATGCCCCTCTTGACATTGTTTTAAGTGTAGCCAAATCGGATTGTTCAATCAAATAACCTCTTCTTTTCTACACTTATAAGTTGAGTTTATAATATTGTATTTTATACTAGAAAGCTACGTAATATAACCGAAGTAGAAATTTTAAACCTTACCAATGTTAATGTTGCACACACACACACACACACACACACACACACACACACACACACACACACACACACACACACACACAAACACACAAACACAAACACACAAACAAGGAAGCAAACAAAAAGAGTGATGTCACAGACTTTCACGAGACGTAGAAAACGTCAAAGCAAGTAAATAACTAACTATACTAAGGTGCAACCTATCTTAACAGAGACGTCATAACAGCATTGCAAACCTACAGCGTTCATACTTTCACTGTCTGCACTCGGAAAAAAGAAAAACAAGGGAATGAAATTCAATAGATTGAGATACAAGGGAAGGAATTTCAAAATGTCACAATGCGAGGATTCTTGCAGCATATAATAACGTATAATACATAACCATTAAAATGAGCACGAAACATAAACATAATATACTGTACGAAACTGATTTGGATTCAGATAATGAATGCGGGATGGTAACGCGCCTTCGAACAGCAATTTCGCGAGACTTGAGCACAAAAATATAGTTCCTTACTTGAAGCACGTTGCATCGCATACAGTACATGGAAATGAATTACAGATTCTAGATTCTGAAATACCTGTTGACATTAAGATTATCTAGTACAATTGTTTGCTGCAAGTCAAAATTTTAAAAAAAATATTCGTGGGTTCGTTGACCCGAATCTCGGAGCAGGGTTGCAAGTCGAAATGAGGGTAAGAGCGATTCTACATTTGTCTACTGGTTGCCTCAGCGAGCGAAATCCGGACAAGTGTTAAGCTTCAATCGCTTGCGTGTTACTTTAAATCGCATTCTGAGGGGAAAACTTTGAATAGTCATATGGGGGGATGTGTAAACGTATTCGTATTTTCGATGTACTTCTGATGAAACGCCGATTTCAATTGTCACAAAAATGTTTAGGGGCAATGTGAAAACTAAATTTCCAACAGTGGAAAAAGTGGCTGCCGCAATTGATTGAGATCGTGATCCATAAGCACATCTACAATGAGGGGTATTTTGTACGACCTGGGTTTGTATTGATTGATTGATTGATTTAGTTTATTTTACTTCGCGTTTTGTGCCTCTTGGCTAATTTGCGAAGATGGGGATGAGTGATGAAATGATGAAATTGATGAATGGACATTCACAAAGAACCAAGCCCAACCGGGATTCGAACCCGGGACCCTTGGCGTCGTAGCGCGATGTGCTAATCACTCGGCCACAGGGTCGGGCTGGGTTTGTATTGAGATAACGAAGCGTTCGTAGATGACATTGTTGCTTGGCTCCACCAATATCTGCACCAATAAAGCGATATCGGATTGCTGTGAAAGAATAAGACATGAGTTAATGTCGGATTCGACCATTCTCTAAACAAACACAGCATTTGTTTCACATTGCAAGTATCTATTTAGGGGGGTCCATGGGAATCGGATACCCACCCCACGGAAGGCTTAGCAAGTACTAAAATTAAATATTCAAAATTGTTTAACATTTGTTGTACAGTCGATGGTTATACCCAGCTGAACTTATTGAAAGGCAAGGAATTTGGCTCATGCGGCTTCCAAAGATTTATGCACACTACTACGTATGATAATATGCATGAAATGTTAATCACGCAACTTTTCGTCAATTCCAATAGGCAATTAAAAGCGATCACAGTACAATTATTTTTGCCTATTACAATACGATCTAAGTCCTTTTTTTGGTGTTATTCAATAAAAATACAATTCTATGTCTATTTGACATAAATTTCTTTACCAGGGCTGTTGCTTTTACAGAAATTTTGGCGATATTAACTACACGTTAGTTACATAACGAATGAATAGATGTTATATATCTTTTAAAAAAAATACCAAATTCATGTAATGACAACAATGCAATATTAATTAATTTACATATTCAATTACTATTATTTTAATTCAATATAATTATTCTAATTATATTATTAGTAGTACTGAGAAACTTGGTCGGAAATGCCCCCCCCCCCCCCCGAAATGCATTTCCAGATTCGTGCCTGTCACATTGGTATGCTTTCTGTCTAGGCTCAGAGTTCAGATCTAAGCTAAAACTGGAAGGTTCGTTGTTGTGTATGTAGGAAGTGAAGATGGTTTTGTGGAAAGTATTTATTTGTTGTTTCGTTCGAGAAAAGGAGTTGAGGCAGCGTTTTGAGACGTGGTTCGTCGATATTCTACTCAAACTGCAACTAAATAGCGTAATTGTCATGGCTAATGGATTATCCGTATCATTCTGTTCGCAATGAGCATGTACCAAACAATTATTCGAGAAAGAAGTACTTCAAGAGTGGCTTTCGTGGAAGACTGGCAAAGACAAAGTTTACTTTATGTCAGTACTTCATTTATTATACGTATTCAAAACATTACGACTATATTTACGTGAATAAATGTTGAACGTTTATCGTTAGGATTATTCCATTTTCACCGGCTAGTGGGGTGTATGTTTACGTTTATATTGCACGTTTAAATTTACAAACTCTGTACTGCAGAATGTGCACAGTAAACGTCTGCCAAAGTATATATTTAACAACATACTATATATTTCTCGCATTTTGCATACGCAGTTTGAGTCTATTACTTCCCATTTTATATTTATTTAGTTTTGAAATTCTGAAGTGATACATTACCGGTTGCGGAAGGCAGCCATTATTATGCTGCGCTTGGGTCTACTCCGCTATTACTCGCCGATCTCGGAGGATAAAGTTTTTACTCCCAGCTTACCCGGCGTTTCTGTTGGTGCAATAGATAATCAGCCGATTCGTGGGTTAACACTGAGTTTACTCTTACTCGTGAGTAAATCGACGTTGGTGCAAATGGGCATGAGAGTCTCAATTAATTTAGCAATTACTAAATTATGATAATTGGCTTAGTCAGCACTCCATATAACTCGACAAATCGAAATATCGCCAGAATTATGCATCGAACTAAAAATGTTCCATATGAAAGTATAATAGTATTGTGGGGGCAAGTCACCTACGCTATAATGAACCCACCCCGCCTCCCGCGGAGAGACTTGGCGCAGGGGGCAAACTTGAAATGTTAAAAGGAACATCTATTTCTTATTGCAGATGCGAATTCGACGTCCGGAAATACGAAAGTTTTGTTAGACACATTTTGTTCCTTTCGCGATAGATAGATGGCGCCGTCCGTTTGCCTCTCACCATCGTGGTGCTTCGTTTCGGTGAGTTCCCTCGCCTCTCACTATCCAGGTGCTTGTTTTGGGTGAGTCCTCTCGCCTCTCACTATCGGAGTGCTAGATGCAATCATTCCATGCAATGCTCGAAATGATGTTCTCGAACTTCAATGCATTTGTTGATCCGTTGTTCAAATGATTGAACACAACGAAGAAGTGTATCTGCATCAATGTGTGCGCCAGCATTTCTTACTAGCTCGATCATGTTTGCATGGGTTGTTGGCACACATTGATAAACACGCTCTTTCAGGTATCCGCACAAAAATAAATCCGGCGACGTAAGGTCTCGCGATCTGGCAGACCAATGCACCGGACAGACTCTACCGCTCCAACGACCATTGTATATTGGGCTAAATTCCTCCCATGCTACTATTGCATTATGTGCCGGACGATGGTCATGTTGGAACCACATGAGCTCTCGCAGTGCAAGGTTTACGTCGTCAAGCAATGTTGGTGATTCCTCATGCAAAACGTTCAACATTTGTGCCCGTCCAAAGTGCCATCCGTAACGTAGGGACCAATCAGTTTGTCGCCTATGATTCCACACCACACGTTAACCGACCAAGGACGTTGACGTTCAACTTGACGCAACCAATGTCGGTCTCCCACACTCCAACAATGCATATTGTGACGGTTAAGCAGACCTGATTTGTGAAGGTTGACTCGTCGGAGAAAAGTACTCTACGATAGAACTGCTGATCGACTAGTATTTGTTCGCGTGCCCATTCACAAAACACCACTCTATTGTGAAAATCGTGAAGCCATGAACTTCCTGATGCATGGAAACGTGATAGGGATGAAATTTGTGACGTTTCAATACTCTTCAAACACTATTGCGAGAAATTCCTGACTGCGATGATATTACTCGCGTACTCGTCTGGGGATTATGAGCCACCGCTACTAGGACTGCCATTTGTTTATGCTCTCCAGTGGCAGTTGCTCTACGAACCCTTCTTTTAGGCTGTAATCTTCGTTCGGTACGAAACTGTTTGATAACTTGAACAAACAAAGAACGCGATAGTAGCCTGTCAGGAAAATGTTCCGCATAAAGATTCACACGACAATCCCAGAAAACTGAGAGCATGACCTTCCCTGCCGACTTCTGCACATTTGCCTTCTTGGGTGGGGGGAATGGGAGTGATTCCAATCCTTGCTCATGGTTTTGGTTTCTGGATCGTACTGGTAGGCCGAACATTCGTCCATGGTTACCAGACGACCAAATAAATCATCTTCATCCTGCTCCAAAAGGGTCAACATCCGCCTCGAAAGTTTGCACTGTGTGCGTTTTTGAAAAGGAGTCAGCAAGCGTGGAACCCAGCATGCAGACACCTTTGTCATGTGCAATTCTTCGTGAATTATTTTTGACACTACCATAACTAAGCCCCGTTTCGTTTATTATTGTTTGGATGGTTGCACGTCGATCTTCCAGGATAAGACACTCCACTTTCTTCACACTGACAGTGTCGTCTGTGCATGACGGTCTCCCACTTCTTGGCTCGTCTGTCAGTGACATGTGGCCAGTTTGGAAATTCCTTTTCCACCTCGCAATAGTCCCATATGATGGGCAATCATCACCTTAGACAGCTTTCATTTCATCATGGATCTGCCGGCCATTATTCCCCTTCAAATGCAGGAACTTTATCACACTTCGGGCTTCAATTTTATCCATCTCACACTTTCCTCTTAACTCATGCAATTTCTGAAAAAACGAAAAAACACAATCACTTGGTTCTTGCACCATTAGCTACACAGGGTTTAATACGTTTACTGACAAAAATTCACGCTTATAGCTAAAAAATTTCATGGTGATTGTCAAAACTTTACGATACCCCCTCGTATATACGTAGGTTGGAAATTTAATAGTGGCAACTATTTATTTTCAAATGATACAAAAGAGATACCTCTGTGAAAATTTTACACCCCTTCGATGTAGTCACCAGCATTTCTGTGTACAACCCGTTGCTAGCGATGTGGAAGTCGTAGTATTGCTGTAGCAGTGCCTGTTCTGTTGATGGTTTGAATGGAGCGGTCTATTGTCTGAAGAATCTCCGGAACAGTTCGGAAACTTCATCTTTGATCATCAAATCAAAGTCACAAGGTACATCTGCCAGCCCCATCAAGCTAACAGATCAGCCAGAGGTTGCGCTACATGCGCCCGAGCATTGTTCTGCAAAATGATGGACGAATTCAGCAGAAAATGTCCCCTCTTCTTTCGCAACGCAGATCGCAGGTTATATTCCAAAAATTAACAGAAATAATGCGCATTTGCGGTCTGTCCTGGAGCTACGGCGAGAACCACCTGAACTTGCACATTAATGGGATTCTGACTACACAACTTTAGACCGCTAACTCCAACGATGCTCTATTCCTCTTATCACTGCGCACGCGCCTAGTGTTGGAAGCAAGGGCCCATTTACTGGAAGGTAGCTTAGGTATCAAACTAACATGTGATATAAGCCAGAAGCACCGGTTCCGTATCATCGAGTATATACAGCAGTGTTGTCACTATAAAATTTCCAATCCACCTATAGTTTATAAATGGAAAAGTAAGAAGTACCTACACCGGAATTATATATGTTTTCCTATTTAGCTTATTTTACATCAGGTATTGTTGCAACATTATCATATCATTAATAGTAATAACAATGAACTTCAGTGCCTTCACAAAAATAGAATTCAACATTGATATAATGCACATGAAATACAAATTTAAGTTAGGAGTTAATGTTATAAAGAGGTATTTTGTTTGTGGACAGACACTGCCAAATATGAACAAAATGTATCTGATTAAACATTGCCATTTCTTTAAGGATAAGCTAAATTGCAGCACATTCATGGATTCTTGTTCCATAAATGGATTTTCCATCGACTGTTGCCAACACTTCAAATGGATGTTAACGGAAACTGGGGCTTGTCTTGCATTCAATTCTATGTAAGTAATTGAAACTTAGTACAATCTTGAGAAATTCTAAAGTGACTATAGTAGGTACACAGGTATTTAGAAGTAAGATAATTATAGTAGCATGACTAGAAATGTCAGTAATTAGTGTTCTACGAGTGTTAACAGTTGTTACATGAGCACAAACTTCTACTTTGTTTGTAATTCCCTATACTTGAAGATGGTATACAAATGATAATGATATTGTGCACTTGACTTACAATCGTTGACGACGTTACATATCTGATTTTCTCCGGAAAGTAAACATTGTACCGTGAGTTCATTTGCTTGCGAGGCTGAGAGATTGTGAGAAATGTGGTGCGAATGGAGTGAGGAACAGACCTTGAACCACGAGCGTGTTAATTTCGTACTGCGTGAAAGAATGTGGTTTTTTGTTACTTGCCGTGCTACGTCCTTGTGTAATTGCAGTATGGGTGTGTAGTGTTCACTTTTGCGTGGGAATCAAAATTTCATCAAACGATGTGTGAATGTGTGAATGTAGGTGAACCTCACTTTGAACAACTATTATAACACAGGTTAGTACTCGTTTTGCAATATTAATATAAATATCTGCATGTTAAAGATATGTCTTTAAAAATAAGCGGGACGTTACTGATCAAAATGTCGTCATCTCCGCTAGAGCCGGCCGTCACACTTCTCCCGATCTCTCGGCTTCGAAAGGAAATGGACGCATTGTATATGAATTTGTAATGATTTATTCAACTTGTCTACCTAACAAAAATGTTTCATTGTCTGCTTATTTATTATATTTGCTTATTTATTATATTGTATTTTCTTCCTCTTCCATGGAGTTCAAGTATTGTTCATCATGTTATGCATATTCTAGCATAATAAAAAATAAAATAATTTTGAATATTATAAACGACAATATACTTGTATTTTAACAGCTTTACATAATTCAGTTTCATCTGATTGATTCTGCTGTAACCTATTCGATTAAAGTACCATCACAATATAAAGGAAGTGTTGTTTTCACTCAAGAGTATATAATTATTATATAAATAAAATATTCTACTCACCATTATACACTTTCTCGATCTAAGGAGTGTGCTGGCACAATGACATAGGCTTACATAAAATAATTCAATTAACTTTCTTAAATTATGTAACAAATTATAAGTACATTTCATAATATACCTTAGTCATCAAAATGTTCAGAAAGTAACGAAGGACTTTTTTTAAAAAACATACTGAAATATCATTACATAAAAAATCTAAAAACTTGGCATAATGCATGACAACATCCTTGTAACTTTTGTACAAAATTTCAGATTTCACGCTGAAAACGGATTTAGTGTAGAATCTAAGATCCAGAACTTCCTAAGAACTACCACACACATCCTATTGGGATAGACTACTTTCGACAATACTCATTTGTACCTGCGAAAGTGTGCTGAAATAGTAATGCGATCATATGAACCGTTCCTAACATATATTATTACAACCAGAATTTAGAACCTTTCTTTAAAACTTTGCAGGCAAATTGGAAATTCGTCTCTGGCATGGAGCAGCACCAGCAAAGAAGCGGAAATCTTCATAGAACACAACTACCAACACCGTGTCAATGTAGACAGATATGAGGTTTGTGAACTCAATTTCTTAAGAAAATAATTCCAAGTTTTTTTTATTATTGAACCGCGGAATCCAAAGGGGTATGTTTGTATCCAAAATTATCGTATCATGCTGCGTTTTAAGTTTCAATCCAAAGGTAGCCTATGTTACTCTTCCAGCTCAGTTTTTTGGCACGACACTAACGGCAAATAATAATATGTACTCTTTTTATAAGTTCTCTTCCTCCCCTCTGGTGGATGTATCCTTATCTACTAAACAAGAAAATATGTACATTTCCATATAACTTCGCTGAGTTGTTTTTGATTTTACAGTTTTCATTGTCTTAATCTAATGCACGTTTTAGTACTATCCTTGTTTCAAATTCGAAAAATCTACCCATTTTGCTTCGTTTATAATTTACTTGAGAAATAAAGGTAAAGGTAAAAGTGTAAAGTGTTCCCCTGTGCATAGCACCACGCCATGAAGGCGTATAGGGGGTGTGGGGGTAACGCCCCACACTTTACTTGAGAAATACTAGTTGAAAACATTGCTCAACATGAGAACCCTTTACACTTGTTGAACAGTAAGTAGAATAAATGCAGCCTCTCACAAGCCTTTGAATTTTTGGAAAATCCTTTACTAATGATAATACCAAACTTGTATGGGCACGTACATATGATATTTTATTTTAATTCAGCACGTTATGCATTTCAGATTACGGTGGAAGACAAGTATGCAATTCCTCTTTGGCCCGGTAAGGATGTATTACATGAAGAAATGAATTTGGTTAAAATTTTCTCTCAACTGAGGAGGAAGAAAACTTACAAGATACGGAAGTACACCACTGAATCAAACGTCAGAGACATAAATGTTGCTAAGAGACGTTGTCGATTTCCAGAAGAGGTAGACAATCCATGGCCGTACAAGTACTACAGTGAAAGTGCGTGTATTGTAAGGTGCAGGTCCATGGAAATGGCCAGGCTTTGTAACTGCACAATGCCTGGCATTTGGAAAGGAAGTAAGCTTTGATTGTTGTTTATTTCGATTAGAATAAGTTCGTATGGAGAAAAAACGTAAATTCAATCCCATTCAATAGTCTTTATTCTTGGACGAGGTTCAGAATGTTGATCTACCTAACCCCATTAACAAAGTAGCAGCAGAGTACATTATTATACATGAAAATTATCAGATAATACATAAATAAAATAACATAAAAGAACTAATAAAAACTACTATTAGTACTACAAAAAGAAATGAAAAAAGAAAACGTATTAAACATATACAGTGTGTGTGCGTGTGTGTAAATAAATGAAAAAATAATACATATATTATTACTTAGTTTGTTATGTTTTCAGTAAGACACCATCACCCACCCCCCTATTCGTCTCGCATTTACTAATCTCCACACTTCTTACTAGACTTTACTAATTCACGGTGATGAACTTTTATCAGATAAAAATTATCAACTAATAGAGGCTCTTAAAGTTCTTACCACTCACAATTAGTAACTTTGAAATTGAAAGTTTCGAATAATAATTGGCTTTTTCTCTGGTATGTTTGTTTGTTTGTTTGTTTTACTTTTTCGTGTTTTAAGTCAACTTTATGCACAGTAAGGCGACGACATTACCACTGCGCACGGGAGGAGGCCCTTTTCTCTGGTATGATTAATCATACCGTCATGTATTAGAAAAATGGAAATTACTAATAACGGATAAAGAACAGATACGCGGGGGAATATTTCGCGTAACTGACGTTCCGGTATAATTTGATGCAACGGGACAATAGTGCATAGCTCCGAATGTATACAGGTGGAGGAGGGCATTATCAGGGGGTTTCCCCATACTCGTGTGTGTGTGTGTTTGTGTGTGTGTGTGAGTGTGTGTGTATCTACGTATGTATAACTCTGTTTTTATTTACAGAAGAAGTTTGCGATACTATCTCAGAACTAGAGTGCCTTTTAAAAAATAGAGGTAAGATATACTATATACATATATAACAGGTTCCGGCTGGCTCTGAACGTTCCAGTTTGTTGGTACGTAAAAAACAGTGCAATGTTTTATTCCCGACGAAAGGAGGTGAGAAATGGAAGAGAAATGACAGTTCGTTCTAATTTCTATGTTCGTAGTGTTTTATCCAGTTTGGAATGTTTTTAAGTAACTGTGTTTAAATTTGAATATACCAGGAGACAGGTCCGTACCCAGGATTTTTTAGGGGGGGGGG
Source organism: Lepisma saccharinum (assembly GCF_977018435.1). Taxonomy (NCBI): domain Eukaryota; kingdom Metazoa; phylum Arthropoda; class Insecta; order Zygentoma; family Lepismatidae; genus Lepisma; species Lepisma saccharinum. The sequence goes on from NC_139237.1 coordinate 57,308,310, forward strand.
GGCAAGCCCGAAACCTTTATATATATATAAATTGTCATGAAATATAAGCCAATTATTAATTAGTTAATTAAAATGATAAATTAAGTAATTAATTTATATATACATATATTTATAGACATATATAAACAAATTAATTTGCTAGTTTATAAACTAGCAAATTAATTCCTTAAACGACTCGTTCAAAATAGTCAAGGAATTAGAAGATAGGTGAAATGTTTTAATAAGTGTTAGATATTTTTTAATATTTACTTTTTATTAAAAATGATTATTAAATTTTCATACTTTTATTGTGTTAAGTTTTTATAATGGTGGAAATCTATTAATGGTCTCAGGGAAGGAATTATTTCCTTATCAGAGTTGTAGCTAGATATTTCAGCGCCCAGGACGAGAAGGATTTTCGGACTCCCTGCACCGAATTTGCAAATTTCATGTAAATGGATGTTTGAACTTTGGAAAAACTGAATATGAAATATAATGTGCAACCTACAAGTTCGTACAAATGTACTATATGTTTTAAAAATCGAAATGACTCCATTCCCGTTACTGCAACCCCAGGAAAGCAAGTTAAGAACACATTTGAAAACATTGACAATCTGTGTGAGTCTGACAACGATGAAGAAGAATGTGATTTAGAAAATTCAAAATCAAAGGGAAGAAATAATTACTGCAACAGAGAGATGAATTGAAAACAATTATACTGAAACTTAGGGATGTGACGAAGCTGAAAATTTACCGATGCCGATGTACTCACCGATAATTTTTGGAACCGATACCGATGCCGATATTTAACCGATTCCGATACATAAGATTATTAAACAGAAATGGGATGTTATTTTCAGCATGACAAAAATAAATTTGCTATGTACATTTGTATTGCATATCATATGTACATACATATAACACATATCCACAAGAGATGCGAATGTACATTTGCATCTACAAAAGGTAGTTATGTGAACCTTTAAGAAGAACATGGATTCTCAAGAGATTTTACGTTAGTACACAAGCAGTTCTTTGAAATGCAAAATGAATTCCTGTTCTTAATGTTGGAAATTTACTGCTGCCAGATTCAACTTCAGAAACACGAGTTTTGGAAGCACTTCAGGAAGTAACCTACTTCTTATCTTATCGCAAATCTGTTCAGCAACACTGAACACTCAATCACTGAATACTGATGCAGCAGGTATGCCCAAGTATTTTCCCAGGACTTGCTTCAGGTTTGAATATTAATTTTTGAATTTCCAATACAACAGCAGATCCTGGTTCAGCAATGTACTGTTTATTTCCGATTTATAGTTGTGTTTGTTGAATGAGAGTTTGCAATAATTTTATTACAAAAACTCTACAATAATGACGAATCATAACCAAATTTTCAATAAATCTTACAAATCTAGAATATAAAACTTATTAGAAGGTAAAACTCTAGTATAATCTGTACCGGTTTAAATATCGGAATTTTGCTGATTCCGATACCGATGCCGATATGTCAATTTCGGCCGATTTTCATACATCTGTAATTGGCTTCGGCACATCCCTACTGAAACTGCCATCCTCGCATAACAAACTATGCGACGAAATAAGCACATTTCGTGCCGAGGTAATTCACCTAAAAGACTTAAATCTAGAACTGCATGCGAAAATCAATGCTAGCTACCAGAGGTTGAACTCTGAGCCCCTTGATTATATGGTGACAGAGTTACCACTACGTTATCGGAGACTACATCAGTTCAATAAAATCTTATCGTTGCGATTAGCCTGGAAAGTTAGAGAAGAGTTTGTACCCTCTGGCAGTTTCTTGATCAGTCAAAAATCCAAATAAATTAAAAAATACCTTAACATGGGCTTGCAGCATCATCCACACCGCCAGAACGAACTGATTGGTTTGTTCACTTTCGCCAACTCCTTTCGGTAAACAGTCCTCATGGAATTGATTTCCCTTAATACTGTATTTCTGTTCGTTGAAGCATCAACCTCTTTATATTTTTGTATTAAGCTCTCGTAGGCGTGATACTTCTTGCCCTGGTCACTGTAGTTCTTTGATTTTACTCGCTACACACATAGAAATTTCTTGTAGAGTTCAATTAACTCCGCTAAAAACTCGCGTGAACACTGACGAAAATTGGTCATCGTTATAGAAAAAGGAATTTATCAAGGAAAAAAATAAATAAAGATTTTCGAATTCCGTTAATAGTGGTTCAGCACTAGGGTCGAAGGAAACCGAGCAACAGAGGCACAAAAGGCTGAGAGGAGCGTCCACACGCACAGACTTGTTTTGCGCAGTCCTTTGACATTTGCTCAGATATGTATGCTCTTAGGCTCAGTTAGGGATGTGCTGAAGCCGATTACAGATGTATGAAAATCGGCCGAAATTGACATATCGGCATCGGTATAGGAATCGGCAAAAATCCGATATTTAAACCGGTACAGATTATACTAGAGTTTTACCTTCTAATAAGTTTTATATTCTAGATTTGTAACATTTATTGAAAATTTGGTTATGATTCGTCATTATTGTAGAGTTTTTGTAATAAAATTATTGAAAACTCTCATTCAGAGGATCAACCTAACTATAAATCGGAAATAAAACAGTACATTGCTGAACCAGGATCTGCTGTAGTATTGGAAATTCAAAAATGAATATTCAAACCTGAAGCAAGTCCTGGGAAAATACTTGGGCATACCTGCTGCATCAGTATTCAGTGATTGAGTGTTCAGTGTTGCTGAACAGATTTGCGATAAGATAAGAAGTAGGTTACTTCCTGAAGTGCTTCCTAAACTCGTGTTTCTGAAGTTGAATCTGGCAGCAGTAAATTTCCAACATTATGAACAGGAATTCATTTTGCATTTCAAAGAACTGCTTGTGTACTAACGTAAAATCTCTTGAGAATCCATGTTCTTCTTAAAGGTTCACATAACTACCTTTTGTAGATGCAAATGTACATTCGCATCTCTTGTGGATATGTGTTATATGTATGTACATATGATATGCAATACAAATGTACATAGCAAATTTATTTTTGTCATGCTGAAAATAACATCCCATTTCTGTTTAATAATCTTATGTATCGGAATCGGTTAAATATCGGCATCGGTATCGGTTCCAAAAATTATCGGTGAGTACATCGGCATCGGTAAATTTTCAGCTTCGTCACATCCCTAGGCTCAGTCTTTCGTTGACAATTTCAACGTGTGCGCAGTTCTATAATTTGCACAGTCTTCCGGTCCAGACGCTACGTCTTGCATGCACAGTTCGTGCATGCGGAAAACGCAATATACAGTCTATAATTACAAGGTTAACAATGTATCAATACAGATTGTAAACAATCTCAAAGACCTACGTGTTATATATGATACTAAGCTTACATATAAGCCACACATAAATATGACTGTTAAAGCAAGATCAATTATGGGAAACCTGATACGAAAATGCAAAGCAAACAGTAATTTGGAACTGTTCATCTTTATGTATTCCATCATGGTTAGGCTATCCTTCGAATATGCTTGCTTGTTAAGTATGGCACCCGTTAAAGTGATACATCTCTAATTGAAAATGTTCAACGCACGTTTTGTAGATTTATATACAATAATTTTAAAATGTATCATGTCTATTATGAATACAGTAATCTATGTAAAAAACTTAAATTATGTAACCTTGAATGTAGAAGAAATATATTCTGTCATAAGTTTATAGATAATATCTTAGCAGATGTAAAATAAATCTGGAAAAACTACATATAAAAGTGACTCATTATAATACCAGAAGCCATCATAATAATAATTGCAACTACACTCTTCAAATCCAACAGTAGGGTGGACAAATTTCTATCGTTGGTACAGGTAAATGTTCCAATGTATGGAAATGAAATTCGACAATAATATAGGTTATTTTAAGAACAATTATATTTTAGCTTTTATATATGTTCTTTTTCTAAATTTCTGATTTTTCTGTTGAATGCATATTATTACAATCCTTTTCTTTGTATCTAACCTTACTCTGTAAAATAGTTTTATGCTTATATGTTAAACACACAGTGTTGTATAAAAGTGCAAATCTGTTCACAACACTAAAAATATATATACATATATATGTATATAAGATAATAATATGTGTAATGATATGTTTGCCTGAAAGTAAAATTTCTGCAGCTACGAGTAAAACAACTTCACAATGTTTATTGTCCAATTAGTCAATTATAAAGAACACAATTTTCATTCCAAATCTTGCTAATTGAATAATGCAGTGCTCACTAATTAGCACAAAATATGGAGTTTTGGTAGACAACTTGTCTCAAAGTGTAAAATTTCATTTCAAATCCATTTGGTTCACATGCAGACTAAATAAACAGAACTGATCGTAACTTTAAAGTAGATTTTCAGCTACTGAAGTGTATTTATTGCCAACAGACATTCTTTGTACGCTCTCCATGCAAAACAAGCAGAATGAAAAAGTTGACAGATCAACGAAAGCGGAGTTTAGTTACAATTTAATATAAGTGTCGTTCCGTCTTGTTGTTCTTCGGGACTGACCTCAACGTCTGCTATCCACAGTCATACTAGTTCCAGCAAATCATCTGAAGTCGTACAGAGTCTTGTGGACGGCTCGGACAAGAAACCTTCTTCTGACAGAAATGTCTCTCTTTAACTAATGCCGAGACCTGCTTTCGGCAAAAGCACTACCGGCACATTCTTCTCCAACGACATGATATAACAAATTTCCATGCATCACGTGTATGAACACCGATCGGTGTTTTGGTAATATGGTACCATCTGATCGATTACGTTCATATGTAGTTTGTGTAACCTAATTTCATTCCCAAGGCATGACTTTACTTACAGATAAGTTCACAAATTAATAAACGATACTTTACGCGCGCGCGCGTGTGTGTGTGAGAGTGTATGCTTTACCTTTAAAATGTTTTGTATTCTAATATAAACTAAGGCCCTACATTAAAATATTAACGATACAAAACATATGAAAACAAATATCTCAGTACCCTTTAAGTTTTTCACCACTCGGAATCACCACGACGAATATTTTATCTTACAGATACTTTTGCAGACACACTTGAAATGGCACGCCTTTGTTCGTGCTATCCAGAATGCGAGAGAAACCAATACATTATGATGACTAGCACAGACGAGATGTAAGTATATTGACTCTGACGTGGCTTATTTCCTCTTACTCCTAGATGGAGGTTATCGAGGAAACTCCTTCATCGAACTCCGTTTCGAACCAGAGCCTTCTCCCCTCCCCAGGTGTTCCTCACTTTGTGCATTTTCTGATAGGTCTTTTAGATGATTTCCTCGGGCACATTCTTCTTCTATTCTCTTGAGGTTCAGTCCCAATGGTTCTTTGGGGAAGCTGATGTCTCGTCAAAAAGTATGGCCTATCCACACACATTGTTGTATATTTTAGTTTCTATCTTCTAATGTTTTTTTTTCACTTTTCATAAAGTTATTCTCAATTTATATAGTTCTTCAATTCATTTATACTTTTCTATATTCTCTTTCATGCAAGATAATCGTCTAAAATAAACTGGTTAAATTACAGTAACGGTATAAATTTAACCAACTGTAGTAGAGTAACGTGTTAAGTTGCCCAACTGCAGAATTTCAAAAAAGAGATTAAATCAAAAATTAATGAGATTGAAGAAAAAAGGCAATCAATCTGTCATGAATTTAAAAGACACAAGTGAAAATTTTAATTAATTTAAGTGACATTTATACACAGATGTATTTCTGTAATGACTTGTTAAATATTAAACTAGAAGTTGAACCTGTATTTCCAGATTCCAGCACTGATATGCTAAACGATGTTATTAAAAATTCAAAAAATAACAAAGCACCTGCCATTGATTTAATAGCAGCAATATTAGCTAAATATAAGGGAATGAATTAATAACAAAATTTCACAGTTTACTTTGTCCATTATGAAATAAAGTGTAAATTCCTCAACAATGGAAATATTCTGTTTTCATTCCGGTGTTCAAAAACAGTGATAAACTAATTGTAATATCTAGCGTGGAGTTTTCGTCTTTCCAACATCAACTGAACTCGTATTATCTAACAAAGCTAATCCCTTATGCTAATGAAACGATTTCAGATTATTACAATTAGTTTATCTGTGTACTATGTTCCTGTTATCTATGACAAGTACTCCACGATTAGTTTAGTTCTGAAAGCCATCTTTGTATACTAATTTCATTTTCTGACTTGAACAATTATTAGAACACAATGGCAAAAAACAACTTGATCATATGGAAAAAATGAATAATCATCAAATAAAATTCTTGTTTCTCTTGCAGTATCAGAAGGGGAAAAAATCATATCCTACATCTCAAATTTTATAAGACTGACGATGGTATAAAGTTAAAAGTTATTCGTGGACCATTAGATATTTTCAGTAAGTACTCACATCTAATTTTAACATAAAAATATTATGTTTGGAATTCACTAGCCAATCAATCAGCACATAAAATTCAATGTCGACATTAGATAATAAGATCACATTACCAAAATTTTATCATTCATCCTAAATAGAACAATTCTTAAATCTTCAATGAATTCCAATGGAAAGAATTGCGTACAATATATACATACATAGATACATACATATATACATAGATACATACAAACGTACATACATACATACATATATATATATACAGGGTAACCTGTAATTAGATGTATTCCCTGAAAGGAGATAATATGCAATAAATTTGACCTTATGATACCCCGTCCGAAAATTAATAGAATTTAGAATTTAGAATTTCTATTGTTTTTTTAAAAAAAAATGAGAATTTTCCACATAAAAAGATGAATTGAGAAAAAACTGCTCATTTTATGGCACATACTTCAGCGTTTTCTGATAGCTAACAAATAAGTGGTTCGTTGAAAAAAAGTTTTTTTTCAAAATAACATTCACATGTAAGTGGCGGGTGGGTTTAAACTTACAAGTGGTGATAAAAAATACACTCTTAGTTTACTAGACAACGTATTAATAACAAAAATGGTATGACACGAAGCGTACGAATTACTTAAATTACTTCCTTGAGTCTTCAGCTATCCAACAAGGTAAAAATTTTGCTAACATTCACATTTTTGTATAAGAAATAATACTTCATCCGTCTGCATGTAAATGGAATCAATGAACAATACAATTAAAGCACATTACACGTCTTGCTCAAAGTGAGCACCTCCGTTACGAATGCAGGTACGCAGGTTTTTACGGACATTTGGTCTCATAACTCGTGATGTTATGGTGTCCTTGATGTGTTGTCCAGCTGTTAAGATCCTCTCCTTGAGCTATTCTTGCGAGTTTAACGGTATCTTGTAAACTAAGTCTTTCATGTGGCTCCAAATGTAGAAGTCGCAAGGCGGCAAATCGGGGGATCGAGCCGGCCAGGGAATCAGGCCTCCTCGGCCAATCCATTTCTTTGGGTAATTTTCATCCAGCCACTGTCGCACGCCCAGGCAGAAGTATGGATGGGCGGCATCAACAATCATTTGATCGAGCCATTTTTCCTGACCCAAATCTTAAATTGCATCACTTATGAACATTTTTTGAAGAACGGGATGGCAATGTTGTTGGAGGATGTGCCTCTAGCTACAAGATGTGACATGATTTACCAGCATGATGGCTGCCCAGCTCGATCCCCCGATCGATTTGACGCCTAGTGACTTTTACATTTGGAGCCACATGAAAGACTTAGTTTACAACACACAATAAACTCGCAAGAAGAGCTCAGGGAGAGGATCTTAACAGCTGGTCAACACATCAAGGACACCATCACATCACGAGCTACGAGACCAAATGTCCTAAAAACCTGCGTGCCTACATTCGTAACGGAGGTGCTCACTTTGAGCAAGACGTATAATGTTCTTTAATAGTATTGTTCATTGATTCCATTCACATGCAGATGAATGAAGTATTATTTCTTGTAAGTTTAAACCCACCCATTTGTTTGATTTTGATTTGATTTAGTTTATTTTACTTCGCGTTTTGTGCCTCTTGGCTAATTTGCGAAGATGAGGATGATTGATGAAATGATGAAATTGATGAATGGACATTCACAAACAACCAAGCCCGACCAGGATTCGAACCCGGGAACCTTGGCGTCGCAGCGCGATGTGCTAGCCACTCGGCCACAGGGTCGGGCGACCCATTTGTGAATGTTATTTGGAAAAAAAAACTTTTTTTTCAACGAATTGTCTCTACTTTAACCCCTTTCAGGGAATACAAACGGTACTTTGCATACGATTCAATACCACAGAAATACATGAGTCAAATTTGATGTATCAGACAGAAAGATATCTCATATAGACCACTCTCAGTAAACAACAATGTATTGAATTATTTTTTTCTGTTCTGTTCATATCGTATTTTAATGGTATACGCAAATAGTAATTCGTATGAATGTGTAACATTACTTTGAAAGCATCGTTGGCAGTAGAGTCAATGGTGTTTGTTCTTTGTGAGATTGCTTTGAGTGTATGAAATGATAAATCGTCCTCTTTTTCGCGGTTAGCCAAAAGTGATAGGATTCATTGATTGATTTGCTTTATTTTACTTCGCTTTTTGTGCCACTTTTGGTTAATTTGCGAAGGTGGGGATGAGTAATGAGATGATGAAATTGATGAATGGACACTCACAAACATCCATGCCCAGGCCAGGAATTGAACCCGGGACTCTGGCGTCGTTGTGCGATGTGCTAACCACTCAGCCACGGCGGCCGGAAAATTGGCAGGAAAACGACGCCAAATAACATTATACAAATTTAATGTAACTGTAGTTTTATTATTCTCTTTGTGTTAGTATGGCATCTCTCCATTTAGAGTGAGATAATTCGTAGGAAAACAAGGTATTTTTTTCCGCAGGTGAAATTACCTTTGGTTTCAAGTTCACCCAGTATTTTAATTCAAAACATATAGCTCGAGTTTTCGATTGCTTATAGTTTTAGACTTTTAGAGGGGAAAGAAATGATCTAAACGCCCGGCCATGAAATTAGACGGGTGGCAGAAGTTCGGGCTGTTGCCACGTCGGGGCAAAATCCTGTGTGTTCGGAGGTTTAACAGAATGAAGGATCTCGATGTAGAGTTGGTCTTTGTAATCCACGTTATACAAACTGATAGTATTTGCTCGAAAGGTCAGGGATGACACAAAAGTGCACTGGAGTGTGGTTGGTCTGACGCTAGGACTAATCAACGCAGCGCGGTTGACGTTGACACACAGTGCGCAGGAATCATCAACTTTTGTCCTTCTCAAGCTTTGCTTTTCCTACATTTGGCACCACCGCAATTCTGTCCAGCCGCCTATTTTCATGGCCGTGCGTTTACATATTTGTTTCATGTTATATGCTTATTATACTATTTCCCTTTCAAAGCCAGTCATTAATTTGCTCATAATGTCGCTTATCTGATGTACGTGCCATGTAAAAACTTTGCACACTCATTTATAACTGGAATTGATGTAAAACCCCCACAATATAGTAATAATATGTGACCTAATGTGTGGATTTTGTAAATTGTGTGGCTATGAAATAAAGAAAACTACTGAGTCTTACGACTTATGTTAGATAAGCGATTATAATTTCTATACAAAATGTCGATTGTTTGTATAATTCACCTTTCATTTAAGGCAACTAACTCAAGATTAACAATATGTTGTCTTTAGTTTCTCTTACAGGTATCATCGGTCTATTTCTCGGAGTAAGTGTGATCAGCGCAGTTGAATTTGTGTACTTCGTTCTGTGCAAAACTGTGGTATACTTGTTTAGCAGCTGCTGGAAATAATCAGTGCTTTAATTTACCACCTTATACATTTGTCAAAGTGTGTAAAGTGTTACACTCGTGTGACATGTTTTAGAGGGATTCTTTAAGTGTAGATCAGGCTGCATTTCCATGGATTGCATTAAGGAAAATCATTGCTTGGCAGAAAACAATTAATTGTTAGATGAGCAACGTTAGGATACTCGATATTTCGTTCTCCATTTTGAAGCAGATGGACCGAACATGAGGCCTGATTGAAGCACAGGAGCAGAAAACAACAGACATAAGCCAAAAGATAACTAGTATTTTCCTTTTTGTATTCTTAATGTCTTGTTATGTTATAATGGTATCCTTTTGCGTTACTAATCAGCAAAAGCTCAAAAACGGTGTATTTATGTGACCGTTGTGTCTGTTTGTAATTACCCAGCACCTCAGAAACAACCAAAGGGAAAAGGACAAAGTTTAGTCGACTTATAAACCTATCAAATCTGATCAATGGAGCAAAATTTAACATCTATTCTGACAGTGAGGGAGAAATCGATCTGAATGTACTTGAAAATTTAAAAAAATATGGAGATCTGAAAATGTATGTTGTTCAAAACTTAGCAAAAGGTACTTTTTAACTCGACATAAAAGTTGATCAGTTCTTGTGTCAATCCCAGTAATAACAAAGCAATAGATTAAGTTTCAATATGAGGTTTATTAAATTGAAATAGCTCTAAATTTTCAACTTGACAAGTTATGCACATTTGAGACTGACCCGTGTCAGTTAAGAATCGAACTCAATCTATTTTATCGGTGTCTCAGAAACTCCTTATAATTATGATAAAGAATTTAGTGCAGCGATAAACCTACTTGGTACTGTCTCACCAACACGGAACCATCTATGTGTAGGACTATAGTTTAATGGACACATGTACAATACAATTTCAATAATCGGTAAGTATCAAGCGCTTGGTATCTCAGAAAGAATTCAAACTACAAATATTCAATTTATATGAACAAATTACCTACAAAGTAAGATATATATATATACCGGTATATATTTTACATAGCCTTGTTAAACAGTTCCAATTGTGTTACCAAATCAACAATATGGCATAAGTCATAAGTACATACTTTATTTAATAGTTTGAGACTACTGTAGAAGAAATGAAAAAATGTATGGCTATCAAACTAGTTAATTGCGGTATAAGGTGACCCAAGCGGCTGGTGTGTTGAAGAAAAGTATGTAGGCATGTAATGAAAGTAGATTGAGTTTGAAGTTGGAATTCATTGAACAAGGATATCGCTGATGCACTTTAAACGCAATTGCAAGTTGTTTGTCATTGGGCCGACCCCCGTGGCGGAGTGGTTAGAACATCGACTTCGACGCCAGGAGTCCCGGGTTCGAATCCTGGCCTGGGCATGGATGTTTGTGAATGTCCATTCATCAATTTCATCATATCATCACTCATCCCCATCTTTGCAAATTAGCCAAAATTGGCACAAAAGGCGAAGTAAAATAGATCAAATCAAATCAAATGTTTGTCATTGGTTCACTACATTTTACGAAGGTATAATTATACTCTTGTAGGATCAAATTATAGTAAATGACCTAACCACTTTTTATACAATCATTTACTTAATTCCAATACATATTAATTTACAATAAACTCCATTCTCACAAATGCTTTGCAGATTAATGTAGTTACACATTATTTTGTTTCATTCATTCACATCAAGAGTCACAGGAAACTCACTGTTGTTCTGTGTGTCATCTGTTATTTTCACCTTTATCAAGTTCTGCTATGCTGAGTATATATTACCCTCGTTAGTAAAGCTTGCAAATATGAGCATTGTAATAAAGTATATCCCACATTTCAACAGAATAACTCCATATTTGGAACGTTATTTCCTTCGTCGCTGACCAACTTATTTGCATTTATAGTATTTTTGTTATTTTACTTAATTTTTCTGCCACTTTTGGATAAACGCGACGATGAAGATGAGTAATACCTATGTATCGGTATCGGCCGATACCAGTAGTATCGGTATCGGAAAGTATCGGTTGGAATTCATCTACCGATACCAGCAGATACTTTTCTGTCCCATTGGTCTTTCATGGGGTACACAAACATGCCCCGCGACACTTTAGCAGTGTCCAATTATCCTAGAAGTTATGCAAAATTCAAACTTGATTTTGATTTTGTACCAATATTGCACGAAAAACTATATTTCGTGATTGCATAACATCTATTTTAATATTTTGATGTAATTCTTGTATTATAAAGCAAATGTATTGATAAATTGATGCACACAATTGAAGAAGAATATTTACGCACAAATATTTGATCAAAATTTTGACTAAATTTTAATTATTATAATTTTCAAGTATCGGTAACAATATCGGTATCGGTTGAAAGTGGTATCGGCTCAGCCATAGTAATAAATATATTAAATTGATGAAGGGACACTCACAAAGGACATGCATGACTGGTCTCGAACCTGTGAATATCTGTGGCGAAATCAAAAGTCTACCACTCAATGCAATCGGCCACTGAGGAGCTGATTAACATAAATACCAAAATTTCTAGTATGTACGACATGAGCATAATCTGCAATTGAATTGTCCATCTAGTAAGCTAGTAGAATTTGTAATAAACCAAATATCCATGACTATTGATTAAGAATGCTCATCACCAACATCTTCTCAGATCATTATGGGCAAGCAAGATGCGGAGAATCAATTACTAAAATTATATTTCCCATCTCGTACTAGATTTCTGTGCTCTCATTAATATATTATAAAGTTTTGCATGTAACACTCCAATCAATGCTCATTGTAGTATAATGTAAATTTTAATGTCTCATGAAAAAGTGAATTTGTACATGATCTTAGTATGAATAAAGTCGTGATCCAAGCACTAATATAATATTTTATTCAATTGTTACATTGCATTTGAATAATTAATGTGATAAATTGGAAGTAACTAATCACAGAACATGGTTATTCCCAAAAATGTGGTGTTGGTAAATTGCCAGGGCATCAAGAACTTGTAGCCTACATCGTTTCTATTAACGTCGATTATATGTCCCTTCTAAGAGCGATTACCGAACCGAGGCACATGAGAGGAAAGGGGTGTAGGAAAGAGTACACGGCCTTCAATAAAGGTATCACACCAGCGACTGACTTGAACAACTGGCAAATTCACCCAAAAAATTCAACTCAAGGTATCCTGTTGAAGCATCTGAACATGAGAGAGTCCGGTACTACTACTACTACTACTAATAATAATAATAATAATAATGATAATAATAATAATAATACGAGATGGAATAATGCAAATGCATATTGAATTAACGATGGTATTTATTATTATTCTTATCACCGCTTTTTTTCCTGGGGAGAAAGTTTTCGGTATTCTTGAAGTTGATTTGTTACTATTATTTGTAATTGTTTTTCATCTTAAGAACTACTCTAAATATTGTGGTATGTTTATAAATGATCGCGCATTCACACACAAACACACACAATGTATTTCCTTAAAATACAATATTTTTAGTTCCATTCCCACCTATAAAAAGATGCCGGTGAGGTGTGAAGCATATAGCGAGAAAAAGAACACTGATAATAATAATAATAATAAATATTATTATTATTATTATCATTTCTGCATACAAAGTAAATATATAGACCTAAGATATATCACATCTGTCATTTCAAAATATTAGGTTCTCATATCTTAAACGAAGAGCATTGACCGAGATATATTATTTCTCCAAATTTGAGGACCGCCCACAGACAGGAGATAAATTTAGTACAAGAACTATGTTTTCCTCTATTTTTTACAAGAATTAATGTAAGAAATTGTGGCAATTTGGTTGATTTGCTTTCTTTTAGTTCGCCTTTTGTGCCATTTTTGGCTAATTTGCGAAGATGGAGATGAGTGATGATAAGATGAAATTGATGAATGGACACTCACAAACATCCATGCCCAGGCGAATACTGTACTAAATAAATTAAATAGATATTCGGTGTCGTAGCAGGAAATGAGTTCCGGCACAAAACTGATTTGCCGAAACCGAGTTGTAGTGTGTTCCAGCTCACTTTAAGCTCGTTAAGATTGTAATAATTTGTAACAAGGTGTGTTTGAAAATTTGTATTTCACTTATAGAATTCCGAAGCAGCCCCTTCCACATTTATAAAAGCACTCCCTTGGCGCCGCCTTTGATATGGAGACACATTAAAAGAGTTTGTTTGGAATAACCAAAAGATAGTAACCAAATAATTGTTCACCAGAAGCAATTCCTTTAGTAATTGTGTACATTTGCTAAGAGTTTCCAAAATATTTAGTCAAAATTACCAAATTTAGTAAATGCAGGGGTATGCGCTTTTGTTCTGATACCTCTGAACAAAAACAAGGGCATCAGTTTTCTCTGAAAAGCTGTTCCCCCGTTTTTGTTTTCAAAAACATTATTTGAGCTTACGGATAAGTGAATACATAATACAGTAACTGTATTCATCCTCAAGATTATATAATTTTCTTTAAATTTTAATTATAAACTATTCTGTATCCCTACATTTATGTAATGAATATTTTCTGCAATTTGTGACTGGATTTCATATGTATCTATTGTAATTGTAGTTCTTTGTAATTCTGTAATTTTGTATTTACTATTAATTGTTATTATAATTATGATGTACGCCTTTTGTCATTGGAGGATATACCTCTGTTGAAGGCAATAAATAAATAAATACAATATGTTACAAAGATGATTTTGTTCCCGGACTGTTCTAGGATTGAGAACGGGTCTGTCTTACACTCAGTTATGTACTAACTTATCATTATTTTAATCTTAATTCTAGTTGCAAATTTGAAATTAGAGATTATGGGTTAAGTGTTTTAGTTTAGTTTTCCAGTACTAAAGTTCGTTATTTAGGTTCATGTTTAGTTTTATTTATTAAAGAGTGAGAAGTTGAAATGTGATGTTCCGTTTAATAGATAACTCTGTAATTTAATTCAATACACTAAAGTTGCTGACCAAGGCAGTTTATTAATTAAAAAAATACACGTTACTATTCTGCCATATATAGTTAAAAGGCTGTGTGTTCCATCATTTTAGTATAGTTCTCCGTCTGAGGAAGACCCTGACATAGGGTAGAAACATAACGTGTAAGTGATCTTTAATTTTTAATCAACAACCTTCGTCAGCAACTTTAGTGCATTTACGAGGATATGGAAAAAAGGCTTAATCTTGTTAGTTTGATTTATTGATGGAGTTGGTGTTTTAAGTCCACTTTATGCACAGTAAGGCTAATCGGGAGTGGACCTACAGTTTAAAGTGGAATCGGAACCACTATGTGCCTCCACCGGGTATCGAACCCGGGACTCCTTGATTACAAGGCGACGATGTTAATCGTGTTACTATAATTGAAATTTAGAGTATCCTGTATTGTAGATTACTGTAAATGGTAGCATGTGTAGCGATATAGTTTAGATTTATGAACTGAAGTAAAATAAAGTGGTTGAACTAGAGTAAGCTTATTTAAGAGATGGATAGCATTTATTTACTTAGGTATAATTTGGGGATTACACTAGGGTAAAATCGGGTAGCCCCGGACATCGGGTACCATCGGACAGTGTGAGTTCCGAAACTGCGGTATGAGCTAGCAATACTGTATCAGCAGAAAAAGAAAGGACTTTGTTCTACCCTGCACGTGCAAGTAGTAGGAGTTGGTCGGTGAAGAATAGTGGACGTACTGCAAGCCGCTCTGTTTCTGCGTATGCGGTGTTCGTCCCGAAGTAACTTAAGGAAGGTCATTGCTATTATAAAGGTAAGTAAATGAAACACAAATAGTTGTCAGTATACTGGTTAGGGTTTGAACAAATCGTGTGTGGAACAGCAAGTATATATTTGACTGTGTGATAGTATGAGGCATGTTATTGTCGAATGGTACGTGTCGGGTAGCGCCGGACAGGCAATTGGAGGGTAACACCGGACAAAATGTAGCAGTTCTTGACACTGTGTGATAGCGTTCCAGTTCTGCTACTTGTTGACGGACATTGCAGTCATAAGGATTTGAAAGTGATCCAATATGCGAGGGATCACAGTATTCATATGCTCAGTACTCCTCCACATACCACGCACAAGACTCAGCCCCTTGACAGGTCTTTTATGAAACCGTTTATGATGTAGCACACCTTGTTGCAGAGGCATACCGTAAGGTGTGTCGCATGGACATTGCTCTCAATAGATTTTCGTGCACTGGAACATATCCATTCGACCGTAATATATTCACAGACATTGACTACCTGACTCGCGTTGAAAGATGTTAAACTCCGCAAACCTGTGAAGACCCAGAACCTTCAACTTCAGCAGCGCTGGAGGCAACGGGGGCTGCTTCTTCTCCGTCGTCTGCAGTGGATCCACGTTCTCTACATGTCACCGAGGAACCTGAATCTCCTCGTCCATCAACTAGCAAAGGGCTCTCCATTATTGAAAAGTTATCACCATTACCAGAAAATCCTAAGGGACGTTTAGCGTCACGAAAAAGAAGAACTGCAGTGAGCGAGATACTAACATCTTCACCATATAAGAAGCAACTTGAAAGAAAGGTGACCTCAACACATGTACTAGCAAAGAAAGGACGCAAATGGATCAGCTTGTGACAATAACAAAGAGGACATACGACCAGACGAACAGGAAAGCACAACTGAATGCATCATTTGCGGTGAAACGTTCAATGAAGGCTAGGTTCAGTGTCAATCCTACGATGGCTGGGCCCATGACTGCTGCACCGATATCGAATCAACTGATATCCATTACACATGTGATCACTGTAAACTTCGTGGATAGGTGTTCTTATTGTTCCTTCCAAGTGCAGAATATGATTTTTTTTCAATTATCTTAAGTGTCCGGTGGTACCCGCCAATATGTGAAAATATGTAAAATGTAGCGATCTGTATTGTCATTTGTTTATGTACTTCTTTTTGCATTTCTTTCGATAACTTTGCTTTGTCAATAAAGATCACATTCCAAATAAATATTTCAGGCTTGCTTTAAAACAATTTTGCATCTTCTTACCAAGAAGCACATCACTGTGTGAAAATGTCCGGGGCTACCCCATTTTCCCCTATTTATTTATTGAAATTTCTAGCCCAGCAAAAGCCATTTTAAACCGGAAAGAAACAACAGTGAAACAGTAGACTAGTGTTAAAAAAAAACACAAAAATGTAATAATGATAATAATATTAATAATAAAATAAAGAATAAAATAAACAAGCTAAAACAGTACTAAGGTAAACAGATCATTTTCACAACTGTGAGAGTAGTTTTAGAATTGTAGGAGATGAAAGTGGTCATCTCTTTTCCTAGCCGGAGATCCGAAATGAAACAGGAAGAAGATTTAGCTCGCCTAGTAACGATCCGTCCCCAGCATCCGAAGTGTTGTCTCCCTTCCCCTCCAGATGGCAGTGCTGTTCTTCTCCGCACCGCATCCCGCAACTCAAAAAGCATTCCGTTTAAACAGATGCACTGCAGCAAAATATCCGCTATCTTGTCAGTACGTGCCGAAATGTCAGTAGTTTAATCTTGCCGCAGATAAACAGGGAGCCACGTTGCCAGTGAAAGCTTTGGAGAAAAATCGAAACGCGATGCGCTCTTCAAATGTCTTTTCCTTGGAATCTTCTGGGTTCTATGGAAGAAGAAAGGGGATTTTTCCGGAGTCGTATAGGTGAGTCAGCTTAAACAGCGTTTAAACTCATTGACAACCTCATAGCATGGTCTCAATCGGTTCTCAGGTTCAATATTGTCTAGATGCCGTAAAAATGTTATGTGCCTTAAATGTCAGTATAGTCAAATACGACATTAGGGCGTTTTCAAGCACCCGAAACTTAGTGCGTCAAATATTTCTTTTTCCGTACACGTAATATCACTAATCTGTAAAGAATAACAAGAATAATGTGCGAATTTTAAAGTAAAATTTGGAAGACGGTACTTCTCGTAGAGTATTTCTCAATGCTACATACGTGCCAATTTCGTGTTATCTTTATTGGCCAGCCATGACCTAGTTTTTTCAAGGTCACAGGGCCACTCCCACCTTCTCATTCCGATCGAAATTTAAAAATATGATATTGAAAGTTTATTGCTTTTACAAAATGTTACACTCAATCTGGAAACTGGAGAATTTATATTTTTACGTAGCCTGAGTATTTATATTACTAAATACATGGTGAAATACACAAAAATAAAACTACGACTTTACATGAATATTGTTACGCTATCGATTGCATTAGCTAACTGCTGAATGTTATTATAATTACTTACTCAGTATTAAAAAATGACGTAGAGCATTGAAACCTTGCCCATAGAATTCCTGAGTGTACTTACGTTAAAGCTTTTGTCTGAATTTAACTTTCTAAGAATAGTTATGCCATATAGCTAAAAAATATATAAGAAATAAAATATATTAAATGAAGGGCGGCGGTTAGTGCACGAACAGGAACAACGATGGATTTTTTTTTAAAAAGTAACACACTAAAAGTGAAGATAAAAAAACAAGTAGAATTACATGTTAGGAAATGTACTTTGTGCAGAAACTGAAAGTATTGAAGACAAGGAAAGTGAACAAACATAAGTCACAACAATAATAACGAGCAAAACGTATGCTAATAGTGCTATTTGATACATTATTTTAATGGAAAATACATAGTAAGTAATATAAGGAAAATTATTGCATATTGGGATACAGTACATACATGTACAACATATCTGTAGAAGATAGAATGATAGAAGATTGGATGATGAAAAGATAGGAGATTTTTATTTCGTTAGTCTCTCGATTATAAGTTCTTAATAAATTTAATTAAATCAAATTTTAACTCTAATTCCGTTCTTATACTAGCTTCTGTGGAACAACTAAAATATGTATTGGCAAATGTAAAATCCTATAATATTTTTTAATCGTCAGTCGCATAGTTCACAATAGTTTTAGTTATATGAATATTTTTTTCGTAATTGAATCTTTTATTTCAGAAATGCTTTATCCATAAAAGTATAAGTGGTGTGGTATCCATACAAAGTACTTAATCAAGTAAACTTTTCAGATAATAAAAAGTATATCAATTTAAGAGTAGAGAAAAAAGCAGTGTAATGGTTTTATTATATCTATTGTTCATGCACATACAGATATTTGGATCGAAAATTAATCAAATCATCCGATATGGATCTATAATGTTTTCCTGATATAAACGATTCAATAGTATTCTTAAAATTTACCATCGTCTTGAATATTGTTCAAACACCTACAGGAAAAACTGTATGTGTGTGTGTTTGTATACACACACGCTTCACTATATATATATATATATATATATATATATATATGTATGTATGTATGTATATATAAAACACGCTCTTTTTAATATGCGCATGATCACTCTACGACGCCAGGGGTCCCGAGTTCGAATCCTGGCCTGGGCATGGATGTTTTTGAGTGTCCACAGGCTGAACCTCGCCCTTTAATAAAGGAAAATTGAAATTGAAATTGAAATTGAAATTGAAACCCCATCTTCGCAAATTAGCCAAAATTGGCACAAGAAGCTAAGTAAAATACAGCAAATCAATCAATCATTAACATGTTTTGTTCATTTTTAATTGTACTTCGAATTGCTATTCGATAATGATGACTGTCCATCTTCTTCTGTCCTCTCTCTTTTATACTTCTTTTTTTACCTTGTTCTCCTTTCATATTTTTCTTACTTTATATATTCTTTTGTTAGTCTTTCATTTATATTTCATCTGTTTCTCCATCTCTTTCTTTTACTTTCTATCAATGTCTGCCACATTCTTCTTTTTCTCTGTTATTCTCCTCTCTCCACATTATACAGTGTGTTTTAAAAGTTCTGCAGGATTCTAAGAAGCTACAACTTTAAAGTAAGCAGGAATCTCTATACCTAGCCAGGTGCTTACCTGACTAGGTGCACTGTACTCAATCCGTTAGATGAGGGCAAGGAAGAATTAGGGGGAGGGACATATCACAGATAAAGATAAATCTGTGGACATATCGATTAGAATGTTCAGTAAAGCTAAAAAAGGTGGCTTTGAATAATAGATTGACTGATTGATTTGTTTGTTTTATTTTACTTCGCTTCTTGTGCCGCCTTTGGCTAACTTGCGAAAATGGGGATGAGCGATGACATGATGAAATTGATGAATGGACACACAAACATCTGTGCTCAGGTCGGGATTCGAAGCCGGGATCCCTGGCGTCGGAGCGTGATTTGCACTGATAACCATGCCGCCAAGGGGACTGGTCCTTCCAATAATAGGACAGTAGTAGACACGCTGTCGAAATGAAATATTTTATAGGGATTATGACATGTTATGGTGGTATACTCCATTGGCTTTGGGAAAATGGCCACCCTTGCCCGCTATTGAACTTGTTACTGGAACCTGAGATTTTATATCGGGGAATCTCCTTCTTCCAAAACTCGATTGAAAAATCAATATCACTGCAAAGTCGCCAAAGTTTTCACCCACCGTCCCCTTATTTCAATAGTTACATCCCCCCCTCCCTCCGGGCAGACCGGTGCGATAGAACTCAAGGAGAGAATAGTAGTTTCAAATATCAATAACAGATTGCATTGAAGGATTAGACGAAGCCGAGTTTTTACACATTTTGCATTATAAATAGTTTATTGAAGTTGTAACAAAATGAATCGACAGTTATGTAATACCTAGAAACTAAAATAAGCAAAGAATTACAAAAACTAACAAGAGCAAAGAAATTATTAACAAAAAAATTACACTAAATTTCCAGGTAGAGTGAGCAGATTGTTTCGGTGCATTCCAATAGATGACTCTAGTACAAGCCGACATAAGTCGCACCTATATGTAGGTAATTTATATTGAAAATAAGGTATCTCTAGAAGAGATAACAACTAACGTTGAAATAACGTAAGTAGTTAGTAGTAAGTAGCTTGATTAACACAATTTCACGAGGAAAGTGAAAAGAATCTAAGAGTACATTTAGTAATTGCACTGGACAATTCGCCTGCTATTACTTTTGCTGTTGGATGTACTGTAGTAAAAGCAAGGAATATAATGCTGGACCTTGTGGGTAGTCATTGTTCATATCATCGTCAGGTAAGGCAGAAAGTGTGCTGATACTTCAGCCAATCTGGGTAATCATACGCATCGCACACCTGCAGGGTCAACGAAGTTAGTAATACGTTGTCTCTTATACAGCGTACAGTCATGGACACTTCTGGTTTGTAAAAATAACATTGTCTCCCAATGGAATCGTTACAACCCAGAAGTGTCCGTGACTGTACATTGATACACTTATATGTTGAATTGTATCTTCTGCAAATATGCTGTATAAAGAAACAAACTGCCGGAATACTAAGTGAAGTGAATGTACTAGGAGAACTTACAGCAGCAGTGCGCAAACTCATATGGGCCTGTAGGGCTCGAACCCACACAATGATTTGCCTACTGTTGCATTTTATTTTATTAAAAAATGTCCCCGCGCTTAAGAAAACAAAATGTCTCAACGTTATATACCTAAAGAATTTCCCCAGCTTAATTACTGGGTGTTATTAAAATGTTTCGTAATAATTTATTACACCTTCAATATGATACTATTAGGTGTCCTACATTATTTACCATATCCCTGGTCACATCGTTACTAGGGTAGTATAAGGAGAATAAGGGCTTATAACCATGATGAGGATCCATATGCACTAAGAACTCTAAACAAATGCGCGCAAAAAAGCACCGAAATAAACACTAGAGTCTCGATTAGGCTTTCAAAAAGCAGTTATCTTCGAAATAGGCACTTGTAACTAAAATAGGCAAAACCAGCCTATTCCTCTCATAAATGGCCTAAAGTTACATTTTTCGCCAAGGAACACAAATATGCCTACTAGGTATATTATTGCAGAAAATTGTAAAACAAATCTCTGAGTTCAGCCCACCCAATGTTTCTCAAAAGTTGGCACCACTATATAGGAGCATCGACCGGCTGCTACTGTAACCGTCACAAGTAAACTGGGTGTAAATAAACATAAATGCAACGCTACACAGAAAAGAGAGCACTGTCCAATCATCCAACTTCCAAGTGTTTTACGAAGCTCTATTGTGTTTGTGCCCGGCTAGGTAGTGAACAGGCAGCAACGATAGCCACTCCCGATATCACGTATTGGCTAAAACTGCTCTTCCGAAGGCCGCCAACTTAAACACTGTTTATCGAATTTACGAATTACGACAACCTGCAAGAAGAAAGGCAACTACATCAAAAGGCGACATTGGAAACCGAAAAATAGATATTCCACTTACCTTATCTGCAGCTTTCGTCAATCTTCATTCTTGAACTTCCATGTTCGTTCCATCCATTGTTCAGCAACGTGGATGCGCCTTGAAAAATTTTCATGGTGAGGATTAAGATCGAAAAATGGTGACGTCATGTTTACCTGCAACCAAAAGGAGCGAAGGGGTCATTTCGTGTCAAATCATCCAGGCCAGTCACCCACCATCTCCCATTTTGATGAAATTCGGTATACTTATAGAACTTTTGATGAAGACCCCAAAATGTCAATTTTATATGTAGGTAGCTCAGAGTGTTTACTAATGCCTGATGAATTAATTATGGTGGCGCCTAAGAGACAGGATGATAAAAAATCATTGGCATCAAATGATATTAAAAATTAATCTTATTTTAGGATGAAAGAAAATAAGATAGAAGATAGAAACAGAAGGGACAAAGTAAAGAGAATTATTTCAAAAGCCCGACAGAGAGAGAGAGAGAAGATAAAAAGAAGCAAGAGAAGGGAAGATAGAAGATAAAATTAATAATGTAGCGAAAGACGTAGGGAAATGGAAACATAAATTAACAAGAGAGAGAGAGAGAGAGAGAGAGAGAGAGAGAGAGAGGGTGAAAGAGGAAGAGAAGTGTTGAAGAGGATCAGAGACAGAGAGAAAGAAAGATACAGAACAAGAATCAAAATAAGATAGAAAACTGAATAGAAATCATAGAAATTGGCGTCTATTTACAAGTATTGTTATAAAAATTAAAATTACTTCCACTAGTAACAATGCTTATATTATCAAGTCAGAAAGGTTAGAATTGGATCCTTAGCTATCGGCTGGCGCAGAAAGTTTCCAATGGGCGTCAAAATAAAAAAAATAACTCAAATGGATTTATTGACGTCATATTTAGGTGTCATCATTGGAAAGAACGCTGGAAAGAATACATAAAAGAAGCGGCAGAGAAATAGAGAGAATATAAGAGAATTAAAGAAGCCAGAAAGATAAATAAAAAGTATCAAACAAAAAAGAGAGAGAAGAGGAAAGAAAAGGGGAAATAAAAAAGGAAAACATAGAAAGAGAGATGGTAAAAGCTTGGGTTTGATTGATTTGCTTTCTTATGTACTTCGCTTTTTGTGCCACTTCTGGCTAATTTGCGAAGATGGGGATGAGTGATGACATGATCAAATTGATGAATGGACACTCGCAAACATCCATGCCTAGCGTGCGATTCGAACCTAGTGGGGAAAAGCTTGGGAAAAGTGAGAAAAAGATAAAAAGAGAGAGGAGTAAAGTATCAGACAAAGAGAGAGTAGAGGAAAGAGAAACGAAAATAAAGAAGCGGAGCTAAAGAGAGAGAAAAAGAAGCTTGGGAAAAGTTAGAAATGGAAGATAAGAGAAAGAGAGAGGGAAATAAAGTTTCAGACAAAGAGAGAAGAGGAAAGAAAAAGGGAAATAAAGAAGCAAAAGATAGAAAGATAAATATAAAGAACCTTGGAAAAAGTGAAAATAGATAAAAATGGAAATAAAGTTTCAAAGAGTGGTAAGAGAGAACGAAGGAATAGATTAGTAATAACAATGAGAGAGAGAAATATAAATAAAAAATCAAAGGCGGGATAGAGAGGGATAGAAAGTAATAGAAGCAGACTATAGGAGAGAATGGAGAGAGAAGGAATAGAATCTGTAACAAAAAAAAACTGGTACAATCAACAGCAAATGAATTAGGAGAAAAAATATTTTCTCGACGAAAAATGAGTTGGCAATGCTGCGAACACCGAGGCATTTGCGATAAGACGCTTGAGGAGCTTCAAGCAAAGTTTTCTCAACGCACAACTTCAGTACAGAAGGTCATGTCGATTGGCAACTTTCGGGAGTATGTTGTCTGTCTACCTCTACACAGTTCTCCCCAAATGCCTGTTTGAAAATGATCTGGTGTTCACTTTTTTTTGCCAACGTAGTTCTGACATTGCAGTAATGTTACAATATTTTTTTTCTTATTTTGCTTTGTTTTTACCATGACACATTTATAATTTGTCGCAACTATGAGGATGGATGATAATTACATTAAATTGATAAGGAAACACTGCAGAGATAGAACTCCATGCTGAGACCAGGAAATGACAATTTTTCCATCCCATGAATAAGCTATAGCGTCCCTGGGCTAGTGTGCGGCATAATTTCTACATTTAATTTGAGAAATCATTTTAAAAGATCTATATTTTTGTTCCTCAGGTCCCAGGAGCTTAATAAAAATATCCTTAACTAGTAAATGTTAACAAACCTGAAACTTTTGGGGCCAAGTGTCCCTCTTTCAGATGCCAGAATTTGAACCCTAAAATAATAATTCTGAATTTACGAATAGTAGCGTGTTGAATGGCAGTGGGTAATTAGAGGTGCTGTGCGTATTATTGCTTTACGAATTCATTTTCGTTCTGAAGAAAGTTGCCATTCCGATACAGACAGAATATTTCGAAAAGTCTTTAATCATTCTGAGTCTGAGTTTTATGCACAAATAGGCAAACCGGGACGAGATCTACAGTTTAAACTAGAATCCGAATCACTATGTGCCTCCACCGGGCATCGAACCGAGAACTCCTTGATTACAATGCGGCGACGATTTCCTTGCGCCATCGTGGAGGCTCTCTTAATCAGTTGCATATGAATAAATTAGTATAAATTAAAGTATATTTCTCATACTACATAGAATTCATTATCACCACAGTCGGGGAAAACAGTTATAGAGAAAATTGAAAATAGAGGAATATCTATCGCTCTTCCCGTTTTACTATTTCTTATAAAATCAGAAGTATTTCACATCACTGTCACAATCTAGAGCCGCTATTGAATGCAAAAACAGCAATACTTCAAACTTTGAAATCGACACCGAGGGTGATATTTTTGTTATTTCACGTCACTGTTCTACCAGTCTCGGATAATCGCAATGATGAAGGTTGAAGATGTGATACATGGAAGTGGGATGCAGACAATGACACATCTTCACCTTACTTCGAAGCGCGTGCGCTAACCAATTAGCCACGGGGTTGGCTTTTTTGTGTTTATCAGTTCACCAAATTAATTTATTCGTCATTCAAGATCCAGAGGTAGAAAAGCAATTTAAAATAACGAAAACAGAAAAAATACCATTCACGTATCATCACCCAACAATTTCATGCTGACCAAATCCACACACGAACCTCTTTTGGCATTAGTTTTGCAGAATGGCCTTGGGGATTAAACATCGCCCATTTACTGGTTCAGCTCGAGACAATCCAGGTGACCATCTTATCGAAGCTTATCTTCAATCCTTCACACAACTTCGCTATTTGCTTCTTACAGGTTTGACATCTTAACAGAACTTCTATCGACATCGCTCATAGAGTATATTTTACCTATCAGCTCTTAATTAACCTTCTAATTTTCACATATTTTTTTATTTTTATTTAGCGTCGCTTTTCTTCCACTTTCGGGCAATCGCGACGATGAAGATGATTGAAGATAAAATAAATAGAACATTCAGAAACAACACCAATGCCCAGACCGGTATTCGAACCTAGGATCCTTGACGTAAAACCGTCTAGTGCTACCACTCAGTCAATTTTCACATAGAAACTTACACTTACACACCTCTTCCTTACATATGTGTTTTGTTTTACCTGCTGCACTTCTCTTATGGTGAATTCTAACCCCTCATTTCAGGTTTATCTCATGTTTATAGCTATTGCTTTGTAGTGAATGATAATCCTATTACGCCATGTGAATCTTACTCCAACAAAAACCCTGTTAGAGGATGGAAACGTTACGTGTGTAATGTTGTTAAAAGTCTGCTTTGGTTAGCTTTTTTAGTGTATTGAATGAATATTGCATTTTCATTTCGTGTTGAGGCAAATTTTCGTCACCTAGATTTTGCATTTAAAATATGTAGGTCCAGTATATATTAGTCATTGTGAATTCGAGTCAATTAAAACATTTTGCGTTGTTGCGAGATTATCTATGAGGCATAATGAATAAGTAGAGAAAATGCAACTTGTATATCAAAATTGCTATGTCCAACTGATCTCCGAAAGTATTGTTTAGCACGTCACATTTCAAGTATAGTCCATGATTGTATCTAGTATATGAACGAGATGTGTCCCTCCTCTCAAACAATACGTGGCTTGTCCCCACCGAACGAAGTGTGTCACTTATAAATTAAGTGTCCGAAAGCAGGTATTAGTAGGGGCAATTAGAGAGTTCACAAACCTCATTTGGGGCTCGAATCATCATGTGGGGCTCAGTGTTGCCAACTCACCCCACGAAAATTTCACCAACTGATATTTTGAAGCTTTTTATGATGTATTTGAGGGCAGAGTTGGCAACACTGTGGGCCCTTACTGTAGCTTTTCATGTCTGGCAACACTGCCGTAGACAGTTGGTAACACTGTGGGCCCACTGTAGTCTTTTATGAGGGGTCCTGCCCTGTTTACATCTGGCAACACTGCCGTATGACAGTTGGCAACACTGTGGGCCCACTGTAGCCTTTTATGAGGGGTCTATTGCCCTGTTTATATCTGGCAACACTACCGTAGATTTTCTGACAGTGTTGCCAACCTACTGGGTTCACTGTAAACTTTCATAAAAGGACCTGAGGGGCCCATGTACTTTTTATGTCTGGCAACACTGTTGGGGGCACAGAGTTGGCGACACTGTGGGCCCTTACTGTAGCTTTTTATGAGGGGGGTCTATTGCCCTCTGTTTACATTTGCCTACCCACTCTACAAAAATTCCACTATATGATCTTTCACAGGCTAAGCTAACCTACAAATAGGAATTGGCAGCACTGACTTATAAACCCACTGGGTTCTCTTGGCATGTTTTTTCATGATGTGTTGCTAGGCTATTGAGCATCTTGGCGTATACAATGTATATATTTTGAGAGGGGGGTTATGGTTTTTTATGCTGTACGAATACTGGAAGCTTGACAGTGACAACCAACAGAGTAGGTAAACCTACATCCAGGAACTGGCAACACTAGTTTCTGACAGTGAATTTGAAATAAAATATTAAACAAAATACATGAATAAGTACTGTGAGTACAAATAGTACCAGTGTTATGCCCCCAACTCCAACTGGGCAACTGGGGGGAAATAATTGTACAACAATTTGTACCTAATTGTACAATACTTGTACCTAATTGTACAACTTAGGCCGTGTCCGGATTGGCAAGCGCTCCGTACTGTTCTCTCCTGTTGTTCTCGAGTGCCGTCGAAGTCACGTGCAAGTCGTCCCAATCTACATGCCCCCTTGTAGTATGGTTGTTATTTTTCCCGCCAGGTGTCAGCCCGAACTTCACCCACAGTGCTCTGGGGCGCAGGCGCACCGCACGGAAGCAGAAGGTAGACGCCAAACAAACGTCACAATGATTTTCACCTATTTACTAGTTATATTAAAAATGTAACGTGCTACTTCATCATTTACAATTTTTCTACATTCAGTATTATCGATAAACTGTTAAAGTATCATTGAGTTTTACATCGTCTAATCAGTAAATGTTGTCTGTACAAAGTGAAAGTAAGAATATGGCTGCCAAGCGCAGGGTCACGGCGAGTTCAAGCGTGCATCTGTCGCGCCTCTTTGCTCTCCCCTCCAACTCCACGTTTGTCGCGAATTCGGACAACAATGAAAGCACGTGTTTTTACGTTCTCGTAATACTAACCTTGCTCCACTGATTTTAAATTGCTTCCATCCGCTTTTTTTTTTCCTGTGTTATTTCCGTATGCACGCAACATTCGCTTTCAATTCAACCTGTGAGCTGTATAATGAAACACAGGAGTGTTAGTATAGCAGGCTTCGAGTTTACAATTTATTAAATTAAACAATAATTTATGTAAGAATATACTTGTACTTACCGAACACAAAATAATAAAAGCACATGTGAATGTTTGCGTGTGTTCATGTTATATGACGACTGAGTAAAAAAATAATGTTGACTCCCCGAAAGATAAAGTTCCTAGTTCGACATCAGATGGATGCAAATTTTATGTTTTGCTCTCCAAAATCTTAATTTTATGTTTGTGCTATTTGTCATACAGCAGAGGAGAAGAGGGGAGAGCCATCTATTAGCAAACAATAGAAATAAAAAGTAGGTCAAATTTTTTCAACACCCAAACATTTTAAACGTCCTCGCGTAGTAATACGATCTAGCTGAAGACGTTTAAAAGAGTACTCTTAGTCGACGAAGCTAATTGCTAGGGCCCTTATATTACTAAAATATTCTTTAATTTGCATATTTCTCATACCGCCATATGTTGTTCTAGTTGACTTCTTCCAAAAAAATGCTAATTAGCGAGAGTTAATTAAGCAAAGCAAGTAAAAGAAGCAAAATAGAACAACATATGCCGGCGTGAGAATATGTAAAAAATCGATTCAGAGGTGGATCGATTTAAAATTGGGGGGATATTTTGCATTTTTCCCCCCTATAATGTACAAAACATTTACCGTACATAATTCTTTCTATTTACAACAGTATAAAATAAGAGGAATGTGTGACAATATCCATATTAACCCATTCGCATACCTTAAATGACAATTTTTTTGCCATGAAATACTATTTAAATTTGGCTATCTCCCGCACAGCTAGACAAGATGTCAAATATTGTGAAAACTATTCAAGCAATTTTATATATTGAAGTGGAAGTACAGTAATAAGTTTGCACATATGCAGTTTACTTGAAAGATAATTAGAAACTCACCTAATAAATTTGATCACACACACTTTTGCATTCTATTTTTATTCCTCAACCTATATTTTCCCTGCCACAGCCACTTTTTTCTCACTTTCACTATATTTTTTAGTTTCACTAACACAATCAATCACAGAATCTTCTACAACATTCTTATACAACATATTTGCAAGACGTAACAAATGAAGGTTTGTTTACATGAGAAATTACTAAACAAAACACGCTTGAAATGGTATGAAAAACTTAGCAGCGCAAACATACGCGTCATACAACCTCTGCCATCTATTGAATGAAAAAGGAACTACGTGATGAAAATCGGGAAGCCGTCGATTCTGTATAGAGGGAAGATGGAAAAAGAGAGCTCTACGGAAACTGACGCTCTTGACAATATTGTACACCCGTAAAAATTACATATAAATAAGACTTAAGCGTATTATTCTGGTTTCATTTCAGATTTTACCAACCTGTCAGCTGTAGTGTTTAAGTGACAAGCGACTTGCTCAAATATGACGCTCTTGACAATATTGTACACCCGTAAAAATTACATATAAATAAGACTTAAGCGTATTATTCTGGTTTGATGTGTGAAATTTTACCAACCTGTCAGCTGTAGTGTTTGGGTGACAAGCGACTTGCTCAAATATGACGCTTTTGACAATATTGTACACCCGTAAAAATTACATATAAATAAGACTTAAGCGTATTATTCTGGTTTGATGTGAGATTTTACCAACCTGTCAGCTGTAGTGTTTAAGTGACAAGCGACTTGCTCAAATATGACGCTCTTGACAATATTGTACGTATATTGTATTGTATAGGAGACTAGAAGCATATAATTTGGTGAAAAAAAAACCCAAGTAAGGTCATAGAGAATAGTTAAAAAAAATAAACAATTATATTTTGCATTGCACAGCATTGGATATTAAATAACATACCCCCAAAAAATCTCTGCATTATGTGTTCTGTAAAAAATTGCCCTACGTGCCAAACTGCTGTGTCAAGTAAACATTTTCAAAGACACTGTCGCACTTGTGTGCCGGAAAAGCGAATATGTGCGACCAAACTGTGCTCTAAGTGTGGAAAAAATATTTCTATTGCCAACTTCAAGCGACACCAGCTTACTTGCAAGAGCACTGGAACATCTCTACCGCAACCTTCCAAGCGAAAGGTAGAAGTAACCTCCCTCGATGCATCGCCACCTGCCAAACGCGTCAAGCTGGCGAAGAAAGCAGACCGATTTGCGTTTGAGCATTTATTAGAAGACTTTAAAATAACATCAGACAGCTTCTGCGATGTGCGTAGTTTTCTGGAGAGCGAGCGAGCTAAGATAATATCCATCCTCAACGATGCATTGGCTACACACTCCACTAAATTCTATGCTGTGCTACGCTGCAAGTATAAGAAACCGTCTGATGAAATATATAAATTCTTCCATGCCACAAAAGCAAAAACACTGCATCAGGCAGATGTCACTGACCTCGACAGCATCTACGGCAAGTTTGTCGAGGAGCTTGTGGCAAAGCACGAGGAGCATCAGGCTGAAGGCTCGGGCGGTTCGCTGTGTGGCGACCCCCACAAACTTTATCTGAAACTTAACAAATTCCTGCCACTGGCAGGGTCTAGCTATATTGCCCTGCCATCCGAGGTTAAAGCAAGGAAAGCTGTTCTCAATATTCAGAACAAAGACACC
This sequence comes from Lepisma saccharinum, assembly GCF_977018435.1. Taxonomy (NCBI): domain Eukaryota; kingdom Metazoa; phylum Arthropoda; class Insecta; order Zygentoma; family Lepismatidae; genus Lepisma; species Lepisma saccharinum. Next base: position 57,338,778 of record NC_139237.1, read on the forward strand.
AAATGCTTCCTCTGGTCGGTGCTGGCAGCACTGCACCCTATACCTTGGGAAAACGGTCCACGCCGTGTTGCACACTACAAGCAGTATGAGTCGGAACTGGAGGATGCAATGGCCGAGATTGCCTACCCTGTAGAAGTCTCGCATATTCGCAAGTTTGAGGTTCGTGCTCGTGACTTGTTGGGCCTGCAATTAAGCATCAATGTTTACGGTCTCACCAAGGCAAACATCGTCTACCCTATTCGGGTAAGTGATGTAGATGATGATAGTGCACAGCAAATTGACCTTCTTCTTATCAAGAATAACACCTGCCACCATTATACGCTTATTCGCTCTTTTTCCAGACTTGTTTCAAATCAGAAAAATAGACATAATGGTCACATCGAGGTGTGTCGCAGGTGCCTGTCCACTTTCGACAACCAAAAACAATATAAATTCAAACACTCTCGAGGACCCAACATTGCTGCTGAGAAGCTAGCTCGCCACATGCTCTACTGTGGTACCAACAAGCCTGCACGAACTATCCTGCCCGAACCTGGTGCAGTAGAGTGCTTTCGCATGCACAGTGCTATGGTGAAGCATCCTGCCTATATTGTAGCAGACTTCGAGGCCTTTCTTCAACCTCTGTCTAACTGCGAGCCCAACCCCGAAACATCCTCTACCATTCCTTTCCAAATCCACGAGGCCTCGAGTTACTCCTATGTTGTGGTGTGGCGAGACCATATTGCCTCCGAGCCCTATGTGTATCGCGGCCGCGACCCGGTCAAACACTTCCTGCAGAGAATGCAACAGGAAGCCATCAAGATAGCGAAGGTGCTGTTGGCCCCCAAGCCCATGCTGCCTCTGTCTCCGGAAGACAAGCATCAGCACGAAATAGCTCTAAATTGTCCTGTTTGCAACTCGGTCTTCACTGACGATAACAAAAAGGTCCACCACCATGACCATTATGGGACCGGAAGCTACATTGGCCCGTGGTGCAACAGGTGTAACTTGAGAGCCAGGGACCCGCGCTTCATACCGGTCTTTTTTCACAATGGCTCGGGATATGATTTCCATCACTTGGTCACACATCTAGGGTACGACGATGCGAGAATCAATGTTCTGGCACAGAACGAGGAGCGTTATATTAGCGTCAGCAAGTGGGTGCCGATCCCCGACTCAAACAAGAGCATCGAGCTTCGGTTCCTCGACTCTCTGAGGTTCCTCCAGGCAAGCCTCGATGCTCTTGCTGGGAAGCTCAGAGACGAGCAACTAACCATTACCACATCAAGTTTCCCGAACTTAGATGTCACACTCATCAGACGTAAAGGGGTCTACCCCTACGAATACGTCACCGACCGTTCCAAGTTCGAAGAAGAGTTGCTGCCTCCCCAGGATAAGTTCTACAGCCAGCTGAGAGGTTCAGGTATTACCGACGAGGAGTACAAGCATGCTCAGTTTATGTGGGTCAAGTTGGGTTGCCGAACTTTCGGTGATTACCACGATGCATACCTGAAGCTTGATGTGACGCTTCTTGCTGATGTGTTCCAGGCGTTTCGGGCGACTGCGATAAACATTTACAACCTGGACCCTGTATATTTTTACAGCCTTCCTGGACTGGCATGGTCGGCCATGCTTCTGCTGACTAAAGTTAAACTTTCACTTATCTTCGATGTTGATATTATGCTTTTCATCGAGAGAGCTATCCGGGGTGGCATGGTCCAAGTGTCGCAACGCTTCGCACACGCCAACAATCACCACATGGCCACTGGTTACGACCCCTCCCAACCATCAAGCTACATCATGTACACTGATGTGAATAATCTTTACGGGCACTCCATGATGCAGCCACTCCCAACAGGACAGTTTGAGTGGGTTGATCCTTCCAACTTCGACGTTAAAGGTTTTGACGATTCGGAACATGGGTTTTTTGCCGAGGTGGACCTTGACTTCCCCGAGGAGTTGCAGGATACATTCTGTGACCTTTCGCCTGCTCCGGAATTCAAGTGTCCACCTGGCTCGGATCAACCGAAGCTCGTCATGGACTTGGAGCCCAAAAAGCGTTATGTGCTACACTACCGGAACCTCCAGTGGTTAATACAGCAAGGGGTCTCGGTCAAAGCAGTTTACCACGTGCTCTTGTTCAGGCAGTCTCCATGGTTGAAGCCGTACATCGACCTGAACACCAACCATCGCACTGATGCCAAGTCCGAGCTTGATAAGGATTTTTTCAAATTAATGAACAATGCGGTATTTGGGAAAACCATGGAGAATGTGCGAAATCGCGTTGATGTGAGGTTGGTGACGAAGAAAACAGAGTGTCGTCGACTTGTTGCAAGCCCGCTGTTCAGGTCTCGAACAATTTACAATGAACAGATGTCTCTGGTTCACATGAACCGGTGCGAGGTGCTACTCAACAAGCCCATCTATGTGGGAGCTGCAGTTTTGGATCTGAGCAAGTTGTGCATGTTCGAGACATATTACGACATACTACGTGCACACTACAAGCACAATATCTCGCTCCTCTACACAGACACAGACAGCTTGGTGTACCATGTTCGCACGGCCGATGCGTATGGTGATATAGCCAAAGTTCCAGCTCTTGAAGAGCTCTTCGACACATCGGGCTATCCCCAGCTAAACCGGTATGGAATTCTGCCCCGGAACAAAAAAATACCCGGCAAACTCAAGGACGAGAAAGACGGGGATGTGATTGTGGAGTTTGCTGGACTTCGTGCCAAAGCCTATGCGATCCGGGCTGAGGGTTCTGTAACAAAAAAGGCAAAGGGTGTAAGCAGGCAAGTGGTTCGGGAGCACCTCAAGTTTGAGGATTACCTCGAGTGCCTCAGAACAAAATCGCCCATTCTACAAAAAGAGCATCGTATCCAAAGCGTCGATCATGTGCTTACTACTAATATTGTCAGGAAAGTTGCTCTGGATGCACACGACGACAAGAGGTGTATTCTTGAATGTGGGGTCCACACACTTCCGTGGGGCCACTATCGCCTCCAAACTAGTAAGGCCTGCCCAGAGTGTAACAAAGAGTAATAGGCAATGCGAAAAAAAAAAACAATTTTAATTTACTTCCACTTCCTCGATTACATGCATGCATGGCACAGCAAAATTAAACTTCTGGGAAACTGCTTATTGTAGTTTGTACTTGTGTATATAAAATTACACATTTCTTATTGTGTGCTATTTTTTTTAATTTTTTTTTTTGTATCTAAAACTGTTCAGTTACTCTTTCATTCTTGACGTCATACACAAATGTTTTCTCTGCAATAAGAATGACACTGCACAGAGTATCTGCAGGCAAGGCGTCGTGGAACTCGCATACGATCTTGATGTTGGTACGATCGTTAACAACCACCTGTTTTCTTTTAGATGTGTTGATGACAAACATGGGTCTGCGAGCTATGAACTCGTTGGGGTTGTAGTACACGTCCACATTGCCGGAGGTCACTCTCTTGTAAGCTGTGTACGCCTCGTAAAGTTTCAGGTAATCGTTGTTCGTAATGTTTAAGTTATAATTCTCGCGTGGAAAAACTTCATTCCTTCCATTTTTGAGGTAAACATTTTTAATTTTGCAATTATCAAACTGGCTAGAATCTTTCTCTTGGTTATTATCTTTCCCCGTCTGGAAGAGCACGACCGTAAACTCAGGCATATCGTACCGGATGCTGTTGAACTGCGTAGTAACATCAAATTCAAAATGGCTGCCGGAAGCAGGTTTCTGCACACACTGGTAACCGTAAAATTGGATGGGTACTTGGGGGTTCTTCAAAATGTCGGCTTTGTACTTGAGACCGTAATTAGATTCGTATTCCACCACAGGCATGCGCAGCTCCATGAACTGGATGACGCACTTGGCTGCGTCGGGTAGTGTGTTGGCAAGTGCTGCACCGTCTGCACCCAAGGTGCTGTAACGCATCAGCACATCGTTGTCGTTGGCGCTTCTGCGAAAAGTGACGCGCAAGCCACCCTTCCACATAATCTCCGTGTAGTCGGAGAAGAAGCCTGGAAGCAAGCGCATGGGAAACAGTACTGTGTGGCTTTGAGTTTTGATTTTTGTATCTGCTTCGAATCCCCCTGCCTGGTAGTATGCTGCATCGGTCTTGGAGAGTTTCAGTGTTCCCACAGCTGTAGAAGTAATCCCAGGGTAGTCAACCCTATCGATGACGGTGCCATGCTTTCTAACTTCCACTTGCGAGAACAGATGCGGCACAAAATTGTCCACAAGTCTTAAATTTGCATTGGCGTGGAATGCTTCGCCGTTGTCTCTCTTCACCACATCAAACTTGATATACAAATCAGCTCTGTGAGGGTGAATAAACCCATCCCCAACGTCCACATCGTATTCGATCTCCCTGTTCGGCTCGTTCAAATTGGCGAACGTGCGGCGATTGGGTGGGAAAGATTGCAACTCGTAACTTTCGATTCGCTCCATGATTGTTATTTATTATACGTTAATCTCCACGACGGCGGTGGTAGTAGCTCCGGCAAAATTCACCACCTCATTTTTTTCGTTTGTCACTGCCAATTCTATGTTGTCTATGCGATTACGAGATATGGGGAAGTATATCGGTGGTGAGGGTGTGTATATAATCGGTTCCATGAATTCAGAGTTTGGTTTGAACGTAGCGATGATACCTGTCTGCTTGTGGCTGCCTGGGATGCCATCCGAGGATTTGGTGATCATGCCTTCTGCCACGTTGCAATGTATGTTCAGAGTCTCGATGGCTAGAAATTTAGGAATGTTGGCACCGATGTGCTTGATGCCAGGTTCGAGCTTTGTGTTGTTCTCGAATCCCAGAAGCTCTCCAACAGTGCCTAGGTCTACTGTTTCCGTAGCAGACACAATTTCAACTCGGTGAGTTACAGAATTTTGAGATAGCAGTATATTTCTTGGCAATTGAGCTTGCAAGGTAGACAGATTGTACTGTCCTGGCGTGATAACTATTTTTTCATTTCCAACAGTAATTTTGTTATTGTGCTCCGTGACATTGGGTATTAGGTACATGCTGTAGAATGCACGAAGAGCAATAGATTTAGGATAGATGATGTCGTCATGCAACACGAGTTTCAAGACCGAAGTCTCGCTGGTGAGATGGAACACTCCCATGGTGTTTTAGGTACCACAATGCTTTCTGAAAATGTTCCACTGAGGGGTTATTTATTTTAGACATGTATGCGAGAACGGAAAGGCATAGGTGGCCGCAGTTAACATCGGTGAAACCCTGGATGCGTTTGTCATTGTAGTAGAGGTTGGCAACACTGAGATACTTCACCAACCTGGCAGGCGGTGTGCCACCGAACGAATCGAAAACAAATGCTTTGTCATCGTCAATTTTGAGGTAGCATATCCAATGTGTACCAGGATTTTTGTAACTGTCCAGGTTGACCACGCCATACTCCTTTTTCTTCACAGCAGAGGGTAGAGAATCGGACATGAAAACACCCCTGAAGTTGCTTATTCCCAACGGTTCGATCAGAGATTCAATATCGAAGTTGGACAGGGCTTCTTCTTTTTTTTAAATTTCTTCAAAGCATCGAGGTTGTTTTTTCGTTTTTTGGTCACACCTTTCCCCTTCTTCTCCATAGCCAGGTTGTGACGTTTCTGTTCTTCCAGCTCGGCCTTGTTCTTCTTTGCATCGATGACGGTTTTGGCAATGGCAGCACTGCCTCCAGCCAAGCTGCCCACTGCACCCAAAGCTGCCAAGATGGCCGGAATGCTGAATATGAAACCTCCAATCTTCTGCTGCTTCCGCGAATGCTGCAACTTTTTCAATTGTGGAGTGCTGAGCAGCAATTTCATTCCGTGTCCTTTGGACAAGCATGAACGTTTCTTCTTGAGTTGTTTCTTGGTGAGTAACCCATCGAGGGCACCCAGCGTTTTCAGATTCGAATATGGTATCTGGTACACGACGCCCTTGGGCTTCATGATGTAATTTTTTTTTTACGGTATGTTATTTTATATATATTCCGAGATTTTTTTGTTTCCCTCTTGTATAATTTTTTTACGGTATGTTATTTATATATACTTTGCAGCTATTAAACAAATTCGATTATGTGCTTTGTTTTTTTACCA
>NC_139237.1:57344941-57418321 GCF_977018435.1 Lepisma saccharinum
CACCGACCGTTCCAAGTTCGAAGAAGAGTTGCTGCCTCCCCAGGATAAGTTCTACAGCCAGCTGAGAGGTTCAGGTATTACCGACGAGGAGTACAAGCATGCTCAGTTTATGTGGGTCAAGTTGGGTTGCCGAACTTTCGGTGATTACCACGATGCATACCTGAAGCTTGATGTGACGCTTCTTGCTGATGTGTTCCAGGCGTTTCGGGCGACTGCGATAAACATTTACAACCTGGACCCTGTATATTTTTACAGCCTTCCTGGACTGGCATGGTCGGCCATGCTTCTGCTGACTAAAGTTAAACTTTCACTTATCTTCGATGTTGATATTATGCTTTTCATCGAGAGAGCTATCCGGGGTGGCATGGTCCAAGTGTCGCAACGCTTCGCACACGCCAACAATCACCACATGGCCACTGGTTACGACCCCTCCCAACCATCAAGCTACATCATGTACACTGATGTGAATAATCTTTACGGGCACTCCATGATGCAGCCACTCCCAACAGGACAGTTTGAGTGGGTTGATCCTTCCAACTTCGACGTTAAAGGTTTTGACGATTCGGAACATGGGTTTTTTGCCGAGGTGGACCTTGACTTCCCCGAGGAGTTGCAGGATACATTCTGTGACCTTTCGCCTGCTCCGGAATTCAAGTGTCCACCTGGCTCGGATCAACCGAAGCTCGTCATGGACTTGGAGCCCAAAAAGCGTTATGTGCTACACTACCGGAACCTCCAGTGGTTAATACAGCAAGGGGTCTCGGTCAAAGCAGTTTACCACGTGCTCTTGTTCAGGCAGTCTCCATGGTTGAAGCCGTACATCGACCTGAACACCAACCATCGCACTGATGCCAAGTCCGAGCTTGATAAGGATTTTTTCAAATTAATGAACAATGCGGTATTTGGGAAAACCATGGAGAATGTGCGAAATCGCGTTGATGTGAGGTTGGTGACGAAGAAAACAGAGTGTCGTCGACTTGTTGCAAGCCCGCTGTTCAGGTCTCGAACAATTTACAATGAACAGATGTCTCTGGTTCACATGAACCGGTGCGAGGTGCTACTCAACAAGCCCATCTATGTGGGAGCTGCAGTTTTGGATCTGAGCAAGTTGTGCATGTTCGAGACATATTACGACATACTACGTGCACACTACAAGCACAATATCTCGCTCCTCTACACAGACACAGACAGCTTGGTGTACCATGTTCGCACGGCCGATGCGTATGGTGATATAGCCAAAGTTCCAGCTCTTGAAGAGCTCTTCGACACATCGGGCTATCCCCAGCTAAACCGGTATGGAATTCTGCCCCGGAACAAAAAAATACCCGGCAAACTCAAGGACGAGAAAGACGGGGATGTGATTGTGGAGTTTGCTGGACTTCGTGCCAAAGCCTATGCGATCCGGGCTGAGGGTTCTGTAACAAAAAAGGCAAAGGGTGTAAGCAGGCAAGTGGTTCGGGAGCACCTCAAGTTTGAGGATTACCTCGAGTGCCTCAGAACAAAATCGCCCATTCTACAAAAAGAGCATCGTATCCAAAGCGTCGATCATGTGCTTACTACTAATATTGTCAGGAAAGTTGCTCTGGATGCACACGACGACAAGAGGTGTATTCTTGAATGTGGGGTCCACACACTTCCGTGGGGCCACTATCGCCTCCAAACTAGTAAGGCCTGCCCAGAGTGTAACAAAGAGTAATAGGCAATGCGAAAAAAAAAAACAATTTTAATTTACTTCCACTTCCTCGATTACATGCATGCATGGCACAGCAAAATTAAACTTCTGGGAAACTGCTTATTGTAGTTTGTACTTGTGTATATAAAATTACACATTTCTTATTGTGTGCTATTTTTTTTAATTTTTTTTTTTGTATCTAAAACTGTTCAGTTACTCTTTCATTCTTGACGTCATACACAAATGTTTTCTCTGCAATAAGAATGACACTGCACAGAGTATCTGCAGGCAAGGCGTCGTGGAACTCGCATACGATCTTGATGTTGGTACGATCGTTAACAACCACCTGTTTTCTTTTAGATGTGTTGATGACAAACATGGGTCTGCGAGCTATGAACTCGTTGGGGTTGTAGTACACGTCCACATTGCCGGAGGTCACTCTCTTGTAAGCTGTGTACGCCTCGTAAAGTTTCAGGTAATCGTTGTTCGTAATGTTTAAGTTATAATTCTCGCGTGGAAAAACTTCATTCCTTCCATTTTTGAGGTAAACATTTTTAATTTTGCAATTATCAAACTGGCTAGAATCTTTCTCTTGGTTATTATCTTTCCCCGTCTGGAAGAGCACGACCGTAAACTCAGGCATATCGTACCGGATGCTGTTGAACTGCGTAGTAACATCAAATTCAAAATGGCTGCCGGAAGCAGGTTTCTGCACACACTGGTAACCGTAAAATTGGATGGGTACTTGGGGGTTCTTCAAAATGTCGGCTTTGTACTTGAGACCGTAATTAGATTCGTATTCCACCACAGGCATGCGCAGCTCCATGAACTGGATGACGCACTTGGCTGCGTCGGGTAGTGTGTTGGCAAGTGCTGCACCGTCTGCACCCAAGGTGCTGTAACGCATCAGCACATCGTTGTCGTTGGCGCTTCTGCGAAAAGTGACGCGCAAGCCACCCTTCCACATAATCTCCGTGTAGTCGGAGAAGAAGCCTGGAAGCAAGCGCATGGGAAACAGTACTGTGTGGCTTTGAGTTTTGATTTTTGTATCTGCTTCGAATCCCCCTGCCTGGTAGTATGCTGCATCGGTCTTGGAGAGTTTCAGTGTTCCCACAGCTGTAGAAGTAATCCCAGGGTAGTCAACCCTATCGATGACGGTGCCATGCTTTCTAACTTCCACTTGCGAGAACAGATGCGGCACAAAATTGTCCACAAGTCTTAAATTTGCATTGGCGTGGAATGCTTCGCCGTTGTCTCTCTTCACCACATCAAACTTGATATACAAATCAGCTCTGTGAGGGTGAATAAACCCATCCCCAACGTCCACATCGTATTCGATCTCCCTGTTCGGCTCGTTCAAATTGGCGAACGTGCGGCGATTGGGTGGGAAAGATTGCAACTCGTAACTTTCGATTCGCTCCATGATTGTTATTTATTATACGTTAATCTCCACGACGGCGGTGGTAGTAGCTCCGGCAAAATTCACCACCTCATTTTTTTCGTTTGTCACTGCCAATTCTATGTTGTCTATGCGATTACGAGATATGGGGAAGTATATCGGTGGTGAGGGTGTGTATATAATCGGTTCCATGAATTCAGAGTTTGGTTTGAACGTAGCGATGATACCTGTCTGCTTGTGGCTGCCTGGGATGCCATCCGAGGATTTGGTGATCATGCCTTCTGCCACGTTGCAATGTATGTTCAGAGTCTCGATGGCTAGAAATTTAGGAATGTTGGCACCGATGTGCTTGATGCCAGGTTCGAGCTTTGTGTTGTTCTCGAATCCCAGAAGCTCTCCAACAGTGCCTAGGTCTACTGTTTCCGTAGCAGACACAATTTCAACTCGGTGAGTTACAGAATTTTGAGATAGCAGTATATTTCTTGGCAATTGAGCTTGCAAGGTAGACAGATTGTACTGTCCTGGCGTGATAACTATTTTTTCATTTCCAACAGTAATTTTGTTATTGTGCTCCGTGACATTGGGTATTAGGTACATGCTGTAGAATGCACGAAGAGCAATAGATTTAGGATAGATGATGTCGTCATGCAACACGAGTTTCAAGACCGAAGTCTCGCTGGTGAGATGGAACACTCCCATGGTGTTTTAGGTACCACAATGCTTTCTGAAAATGTTCCACTGAGGGGTTATTTATTTTAGACATGTATGCGAGAACGGAAAGGCATAGGTGGCCGCAGTTAACATCGGTGAAACCCTGGATGCGTTTGTCATTGTAGTAGAGGTTGGCAACACTGAGATACTTCACCAACCTGGCAGGCGGTGTGCCACCGAACGAATCGAAAACAAATGCTTTGTCATCGTCAATTTTGAGGTAGCATATCCAATGTGTACCAGGATTTTTGTAACTGTCCAGGTTGACCACGCCATACTCCTTTTTCTTCACAGCAGAGGGTAGAGAATCGGACATGAAAACACCCCTGAAGTTGCTTATTCCCAACGGTTCGATCAGAGATTCAATATCGAAGTTGGACAGGGCTTCTTCTTTTTTTTAAATTTCTTCAAAGCATCGAGGTTGTTTTTTCGTTTTTTGGTCACACCTTTCCCCTTCTTCTCCATAGCCAGGTTGTGACGTTTCTGTTCTTCCAGCTCGGCCTTGTTCTTCTTTGCATCGATGACGGTTTTGGCAATGGCAGCACTGCCTCCAGCCAAGCTGCCCACTGCACCCAAAGCTGCCAAGATGGCCGGAATGCTGAATATGAAACCTCCAATCTTCTGCTGCTTCCGCGAATGCTGCAACTTTTTCAATTGTGGAGTGCTGAGCAGCAATTTCATTCCGTGTCCTTTGGACAAGCATGAACGTTTCTTCTTGAGTTGTTTCTTGGTGAGTAACCCATCGAGGGCACCCAGCGTTTTCAGATTCGAATATGGTATCTGGTACACGACGCCCTTGGGCTTCATGATGTAATTTTTTTTTTACGGTATGTTATTTTATATATATTCCGAGATTTTTTTGTTTCCCTCTTGTATAATTTTTTTACGGTATGTTATTTATATATACTTTGCAGCTATTAAACAAATTCGATTATGTGCTTTGTTTTTTTACCAAGAAGTTCTTTTGTCCCCTTGTACACGATTCGAGTTGTGTTCTCGATTAAAATGGATAGCTTCTCGTCGGATAACATGCTAGCGTATCGATCTGGTAAAAATAGGCTGTATTGTCCGTTGAGCAACAGACGTACTTTAGGACCAAACTGGGTTGCAACAATTGAACCAGAAGTTATTGCATAAGGTTTGTCCACTTCCAATTCCTGAATTTTTATATATTCGACTGACAAATTTAGCATTTGTTTTAATGCCTGGACGTCACTAATTTTTTCACTCATATCGAAGAAATATTTTTTTTGGTCTCGTAGATTTTTTTACAGTGTGTTATTTATAGAAAAAAGTTTCGGCATTGCCTAATGCGATCAAGTGATCGATGATCCTGCTGGTTTCAGCATTTGAAGCATACCAGTCGTCTGTATATCGTCTCCTCCCCTGTCTCCACTCGTGAAGTTCGTCCATCTTATCAGCCAATTTTTCATCAGCAGCCCGAAAAAAAGCATAGGGAGAAGAAGAAGATTTTACATCGCTTATTTTTCTCAGATGATCCAGAAGTAGCATTTCACAGGGCAAGCGAAATTGTGGTGTTATTTTAACTAAATCAATAAGCTTTTTAACATCCTCGTGACTATTGTCGAAAGTAAATGTAAATATTTTGTATAACACTTCTGTTGGTAAGTCTGTTATATGCGTAGACATTTTTTACTGTATGTTATTTAATTACAGCCCCCATCCCAATTTTTGTTTTGTATTCATGGCAATGGTTGTGCCCAATGCTGCAACCCGTTCACCCAGCGAGGCGTCTCTGCTGACGAGTCTCCCGAACGCGGCATGCTCCAATTTTCTGTCTGCATCGTGACGCGCATCTAAATTCATATATGTGTTGTAAGCAATGTCGTGATCCTTGCATGCAGCATCCAGCAGATTTACCCCCTTGTCTCCTCTCTCCAGTCGCCGTTCCAGTTTAGTACCCGGTCCGCAGTACTGGTAACCTGGTAGGTGCATCTCGAAGGGTAGCTTGTTGATGATGTCGTTCACGAGACCTCGACCCTCGGCCACATTCCAGAATTTGGGAGGCAGGGTGTTGATGATTTTGATAAGATAACCTATACCTTTGTTGTCGTTGACAATAAAGTTGCTAAGCTTGGTGCTAATCATGTCCATGATGCCCACCTTCTCGTTGTGGAAGTTGCGATTACCTGCATTCTCTTCACCTGCGATAACCAGCAAGCGATCTACAAGCTTTCTTACGTCGTCTACCCAAACAAACTCTTTAGGTAGGGTATTGTAGAGTTTGACACCGCTGCCAGTCTTGAGCTGGTTCCATATTGGCTTGATGAGGTTCCTGTATTTTTCTCCACTGCTTGATTTTACGCGATTCTGTGTTGCATCGTTGTTTTGGTACAGGGCATCCGTCATAATTAAAATTTCTGTGTAACTTTGGTAATCCTCGTCTGTGTAATCTTTAGGTTGCTTTTTGGTGATAAGTTCCCACAGGCCCACAGTGCCAGGATACCTAGTCCAGCTGTTCTTCTCGCCCAAATTAATTTTCACGTCGTCACCTTCGAACGTAACTTTTGACTTTCCAATTTTCCAAACCACACCCTCGTTAAGTTCCACAGAGGGGTACAATCCAAACACCTCGTCCTTTTCAAATTTCCCGGTGCTCAGGTAATCTCTCGCCAACGGACCTAATTCAACTACCTTGTCCGAAGAGGTACTGCTTAGAACCTGACGTCTCAGAGGTGCAGCTCCAAGTTCGAACGGGGTAGTGTGAATACTGGATATCGGTGTAGGCACAGCATAATTTCGAGCAGCAAGTGGCACGAGCTCGTTGATTAAATCTTTATTTTGCTCGGTAACATTTTTGATGTCTTTACCTAGTCCACTTATAGCATCAATAATAGGTTGGTCCTGTCGCTTTTTCTCTTCGTAAATTCCGCGATTCTCTGATTTCCAACCCCTGAAGCGTTTGGCCAGGTAGTCGCGCAGCTTCAAGTTGTCGTCTGCGAGTTTGCGTTTCATTATTTGTTATTTATAATACGTCAAGACGTTTCTTGTAACGTCGCAACGTTTAGAAAGTTGTTTATTTTGTTTCTGTATTTTCCGTCATTGGGTTTCCTCGTCATGTCTATCGTGGCGAATCCGAAATCATCTTGATTCCAGCATGAAGAGCAAAATTTGGAAAACTGATTGTAGTTCATGTCCCCGCCTACATAATCATCGTAAGCATGTTTTAAATTGGTGTGGTCTTGACGAAACAAGCAAATAAAATTAGCGTTGTCTCGGAGAAGCTGCTTGGGAATTTTAGAAAAAGTCTGAGCAAGGTAGAAGCAGTCCATGCCTCTGTGCCGCCCCTGTGTAAAAAAATTGCGAATTTCGTTATGGTTCTCCAGGATGACATCGTCGAAGACCACCACCGAATTTTCATGGCAGCAGTCTAGTGGCATTACTTCGGAGGCGAAAGTAGCTATGCTCAGCCCTTCGTACAGTTTTGTCAGCTGTTGATATTTTGCTTGCTCCAAACTTTTGGAAAAAACATACAAGTGCCTGTTCTTCCAATCTAACCAGTCGGGAGCAAGAAGAAAATTATCAATAAGTAAAGTTGTTTTCCCACACCCTGAAGGTCCGACAATAAGGCAGCGAATGTTGTCCGGCAACAGTTCGCCGTTTTTCCTAGCCTGATGCTCCGGGGGAAAATCTGGCAGTCGCCTCACCACATCCCAAGCACCCGTTACACAATCACCTCGTTTGCATCGATCCAACTTTTTTCCTCGAGTCCCAACCATTTCACCAACAGTTTGTCACCTTTTCTACGTAATACTTTTTCGATAAGATACGTATTGGGGTATTTTGTTTTAGAGAGTTCCTCCTCGTAGAATCGCCCTTTCAAAATTTCGTCGCGATTATCTTTTATTATATACGTGTGACGGTTACCGGGTAACAATCGAGCAACAGTGAAAAGTTCCGTACTCCAGTTTTTGGTAAAGCCTTTTTCAAACATGCGCTTAAATTTACTAATTCTTACTTGGTCTCCAATTTTGAATTTCGGTTTTTTGTTAGTGGGCCGGTACTTGGGGCAATAAACAGTAGAGATCAATTGTGCCTCACCAGACTTGCTGACATCGGCAGGCTTCATGCGTATCGTGCTATGCAAACTGTGATTATAGTCGTTTACGAGTTCCGGAAGCACATTGACCCACTTGTGGTTACCTTGAAGCGTGAATCGTTTCCACATGCGTGTTTTGAGAGTACGGTTAAAACGTTCTACTATGCTGGCTTTGATGTGACTGAAAGTCGAGTAATGTTGAATATTTTGCTTCTGAACAAACTGTTGAAATATCGAGTTGTAAAATTCCTTTCCGTTATCCGTTTGAAGAAATCGAGGTCGCCTGCCACTTTCATTGAAAATAGTTTTGAATGCTTCCATTACGCACACACCTGTTTTAGCCTTGAGGGGCAAAGCCCACGCAAATTTTGAAAATGTATCTATAACAGTAAGAAGATACTTGTATCCTTTGTTGATTTTATGTAAATTTTTTAGGTTGCCGCTACTCATTTCCACAAGGTCAGCCTGCCAAAGGTCATCCACGCCTTTGGTCACCACCGCCAGTCGTTTGTAGTTTCGTCGTGCAGGTTTATGCAGCTCGTTCACGATACCCTGCCTAGACATGGCGCGAAAATAAGAATATAGCCTGGATGGGATTTCTGGCTGCAGACAATGCTGGGTTTTCTATATACAGCTTGTCACCTATTTCTATGTCGATAATTTGAGTGGCATCTTCGGCATAGGCAGTCTCGCGACTTTCGGGGTGTGTGAAATCGACCAGCTCAACTCCTCTTATTTTAGGCTCATCGCCAATGTTCGTCACGGTCATGATTGGGTAGTGGGTTGCGTGAGGCAAAGACCAGTAGGAAACCTTGACGAACTGAAGTGTGCCAGCGAGGAAAAATTGATGATAGGCTTTTGCAGGAGTCAACATGTAGAGTTTGTAACCTGGATTGAAAGGGGAGGAGAACTCTCTGTTTGGTATGCTGTACAGTTCGATGACAATCGTAGACTTGAGATTGTCGATGCTGGCATTTAGAGTGTTTACGTTGGTTCGAACCTCAGTCTCCACATCCTCCAATCTGCCATTCACCGATTCCAGGTGTTCCTCGATAGCATGAACAACAGTGTCGTAGTTTGGTTTGATCTTTACATCGACAATAAGGCTCTTGAATTTTTCATTTAAGTCATGTAGTTGGGTGCTGAAATTAGCTATAGTCGATTCCTGACTTGCCTCGATACTCCCAATTTGCTCTTTCACGCTGGCAATAATCTGCTGCAGGCTTTCTACAAGCGTCAACTTGGAGCTCTGTATTACAAGGTCGTGGACCTGGGTTCTAATTTCCGCAAACAATTCATGCAGCTCGGTGATGTTCTGGTTGGTAGGTAAAGTCGCGACAGACCCCCGTATCGATTCAATTTCGGATTGGATGTTTTTGATGTCGTCGGATTTGAGTATTCGGTTGAGAGTTCTCTTCACGCTTTTCAGTTCCTGAGAGGTAGGCAGGGTGGCCACCGTGTTTTGGAGCGATTCCAAAGCTTTTTTCACCGCGTCCAACTCGGAGGCATCGGCAGCAGCACGTATGCCTTCTTGCAGTTGTGTTATGTCATCCTGGGTGGGGGTAGATTGTTGCAGGGTTTCCAACTTAGTCTGTATGTCGTCGATCAAGTGATGGAAATGAGACAACTCGGATTCTGCATTCAGATTTTCCAGTTTGGCGATTTGCTGTTGGACGTTGGCCAGTGTATCCCTGATGCCCGGCAGTTTGGTTTCCAGCTCATCGTGAACGTTCGCCAGATCATTTCTAATGACAGCAAGAGCATCCTCAATATGGGTTATGGTGCCTTGCAGCTTCCCGAAATCCTCGTAGGTCTCAAGTTGGAGTTTGATGTTGGCCACGCTACGGGCAATCGCGTTCAGTTCGCTGGACGACGGTAGATTGTTGATAAAATCCTCCAGCGTTTGGAGTTTAGTTTTTACTTCGTTGATGGCCGCATGCAAAGCATCCGTTTGAAGCTCAGCCTTGATGCTTTCCAACGTAGGGATTTCGAAAGATTGAAACTGTTCGCGCAATTTAGCAATACTAGCGTTCACGCGATCGTAGTCGTCTTGTGTTTTAATGCTTTGGATGATAGTTTGCAGTTCGGTCTGGATGTTGCTTGTTTGATCCTGCAAGCGTTGTTTCAGCTGTTCAACGTCTGAGGTTTGCGTTTGTTGCAGCTTCAGAAGTTCGTTCTGCAGATTGCCCACACTCAGTGCCAGCTTGTCGAGATTGTCTATCGACGCGAGGTCGGTGTATTTTTGCAGCAGCGATTTTAGCTCTGCATCAATCTTGAGTACAGGGTCCAAGCACTGAGACTGCAAGCTGGCTATCTCGGACTGGAGGCTGGAGTTGAGCGTGGACTGGAGGGCCTGCAGATCGCTTCGCAGCTTCTTGACCCTGACGTCGAGCATGAGAAGCTCGTCGCCATGGTCGTCGCGTTTCGTATGGCCAAAAATATCGTTAGGCATTATTGTTATTTATTATAGGATAGCTAATTTTCATTTCTATGAAAAGAGGGATGAGTTTGTCGTAGTCGTCCAAGAGCTCTATGTACAGGCGATCGCCAGCAGATACATCGTACGTGGTGGTACTGTTCATCCTATCGTGTTTGATGCGATAGATGTTCTTGCCGGAGGAAATTTTGGCCTCTCCTTTATTCTCGGGATTCATGTCAAACTGCAGTTTGCCGGAGATGGGGAATTGGTAATAATTCAAGTTGTTGTTGAATATGTAGAAAGTCTTGCCCACATCCTCGTCGTACTGGGTCAGGATGCTATTCAAGTGTATAATCAACAAACCGTTGAGTTTAGATAATAGGGAGGGTAACAGGTCCCAGCTTGCAGGTGGCGATGGTGCGCTTTGGGCAGATGCCTCCATAGCCTGCTTCCTGAAGCCAAACAGGTTCATAGGCATTGTTATTTTATTTTATATTTAGCGATTCGATTTCGAGCCTCAAATAATAATTCGAGCGTCAAATAATAATTCGAGCCTGAAATAATAATTCGAGCCTCGTTAGTGTTGCCAATTCCTATTTGTAGGTTAGCTTAGCCTGTGAAAGATCATATAGTGGAATTTTTGTAGAGTGGGTAGGCAAATGTAAACAGAGGGCAATAGACCCCCCTCATAAAAAGCTACAGTAACACAGTGTCGCCAACTCTGTGCCCCCAACAGTGTTGCCAGACATAAAAAGTACATGGGCCCCTCAGGTCCTTTTATGAAAGTTTACAGTGAACCCAGTAGGTTGGCAACACTGTCAGAAAATCTACGGTAGTGTTGCCAGATATAAACAGGGCAATAGACCCCTCATAAAAGGCTACAGTGGGCCCACAGTGTTGCCAACTGTCATACGGCAGTGTTGCCAGATGTAAACAGGGCAGGACCCCTCATAAAAGACTACAGTGGGCCCACAGTGTTACCAACTGTCTACGGCAGTGTTGCCAGACATGAAAAGCTACAGTAAGGGCCCACAGTGTTGCCAACTCTGCCCTCAAATACATCATAAAAAGCTTCAAAATATCAGTTGGTGAAATTTTCGTGGGGTGAGTTGGCAACACTGAGCCCCACATGATGATTCGAGCCCCAAATGAGGTTTGTGAACTCTCTAATTGCCCCTACTGGTATTAGTCATGAACAGAACAAAAAATACTCCTGAGCAATTACACATTTTATACTACAGTTCATGGCCGGGAGTTATTGACGGTCTCCCCACCTTATCCGCTTTAGGTTCCGGGTTCGAGTCCTGGTCTGGCAATCTCTTTTTTAAGTGTCTCTTCATCAATTTAATCTCATTATTATCCATCTTCATAGTTTCGATTAATTGTAAAAGTGACATAAAAGCAAATCAAAATAAGAACAAATACAAATAATTGTAAAATGACTACAACGTCAGAACTACATTTGAAAAATAAAATGCGAGCAGAAGGTTCATCTTCAAACAGGCATTTGGGGAGAATTGTGTAGACAGACAGCATGCTCCCGAAAGTTGCCAATCCACGTGTAGCATGACCTTCGATACTGGAGTTGAGTTGTGCTTTTCAGGAAAGTTAGCTCGACGCTCCTCAAGCCTCTTATCAAGATTGCCTCGGTGTTCGCAGCATTGCCAACTCAATTTTCGTCGAGAAAATCTTTTTTCTCCTAATTCATTTGCTGTTGATTGTACGTGCTATCCTGCTGCTTCAAGGTGAACCCGTGCTGCACAGCACTGTTCATTCCGTTCTGTTTTCTTGGTCAGTCTTACGAGATATGGTATCTATCCTATTGAACTCTTTCTTTTCATAACGTTTTTATTATGTCACGCACTGTACTATTACACATTTAACATTTGTGCATCTTCCCTATACTAGCGCCCTTTAGCATAAATAATGAATAGCTGCCGTTTCAATGCCTCATTTGCCTTACACTTCAGTCAGGAGGAAGCACAACAACTCTTTTAACACGCGTGATAGCAGGAAGTAACATCGACTTGTTCTTGCACCTAAATCCTCGCGGACTGGTAGGGAGATAACACGGTCGTGCCAGGTTCAACCATAGGATATTAATAGCCATAAGAATATATTTATGTCAATACAAATTGAGAATGAGTAACATGAGACTGTATATTGGTATACGCGTGATACCTCCCAGGGCACGGGAAGACATTAAGATTTGCAGTAAATAGAAACAAAGAAACAGAACTTACGTTTTAATATATGAATTCGGAATCTATTTATCTTGATTATGCAATTTAAAAAGAACCAAAGTTGAACATCATAACGAAACTCACAAAAAAAATCACAGTAACAGCACAATTTTTCTCTCTGCACTTCCATTAATCCCGTAACTTCCAGCTCCAAGATTCATATATACTAGGCGGGATGGTGTACTTCAACAGTCTGTTCATACGTCCGCGAAGGACATGTCAGAGATACGTACGTAACAGAAATAGAAGACATTCACAATGTGTGGGAATATTAGTGGCCTCTTTTCTGATACCAAACCACAAATATGTTTAATGAAACTAACTTATTTCGAGATTTACCCGGTAAACAGCGAATTTAACTTTATTAGATATGTTTTACCCATAGGCAAGGCGTCCGATCATCGGCAGATGCGGCGATGACTTATCAAAATAATAAAAATACTGCATTTTAAATATTTTAGAGAAGAAGTAAAAAAATAAGTCAGAATATTCTCATATTTGTACGAAATAAGCCAGCGATACCACGAAACGGCTAGAAATACGCAAGTGATTCGCTAAGTTTAGCGCATCGGAATGAGAGCCCAGTACTATTCCCGTGGCCAACACTCGAGCTACGTTCCTATTGAAGGCAATATTGTTCGCTGGCCCAGAGGTCATCGCAGAAAATGTGCGAATCTCTCTACCTGCTCGGAAGACACCCGACGACCGCTTGAAGGTCTGATCATAAAAGGTCTTTTTTTCAGCTCCCATGTATACGGCAGGATTTCTCTGACGTCATCAGGATTAAAATTTTTCCGAGTGCTATTTCCATCATTGTAAAGCATGCAATGGGTTGATCTAATACACGCAATTAGTGATGTCGTGGGTGAAAAATTTTAAATAAACTGAAAAATCAGAATTTCTTTCAATTATGTTAGACGAACCATCTAATGTTAACAGTAGGTCTCAATTGGCAACAGTCTTGAGATCTGTGCATAAGGAGGAGGGCTTATTGGTTTTACTGATGTGAGTACCGATTGTATTACTTGTATATCTGACGGGTTATTTGTTCATGCAAAAATTGTCGATGTGTAGAAACTGGAGGATAAATTATTATTGCTCAAACTTATGACGGGTCGGCAGTTATGTCGGGGCATTTAGCGGATTTGCAAGAGAAGGTCCAGGACGAGTACCCGAAGGCGTTAGTCACGCATTGCTACGCTCAAGTATAGATTTAGTGCTGTCCCAGGTAATGAATGGAATACCATGTATTCTTATCCACTTTGCCACAGAAGAACGTTAAAAGAAAACCATCCCATCCTTTTCACAGCCCAGATGGTGTTATAAATCACGCTTAGTTAACACAGTTGAACAGTACAGGGAGCCAATAGTTGACATTTTTTCTAATACTTGATGTATGTTGTACGGTTGTGACTATGGACGTCCAGGGGGCAACGAGGCAGAATTTCCTTCATAATAGTACCCCCTAAAAAAACAATGCTTCTGTTTCGAGTTAAGATGTTCCTGCAACGCCCTTGCAATAATTAACATATATTATTGTGACTGAAAAGAAATTATGTATGAAATATGTAAAGTTTTGGTTGACTTTCATTTTCCAGGGGGAACGTGCGCCCCCTTGCCTTGCCAACCATCCGGACGTCCATGGTTGTGACTTATAATTGCGTCTGTCAGATTTGAGAGGAAGGAAGAAAGCAATGATGTCAGTAACATCCGTTATCTATTCTCTGAGAAATGACACGGTTATGGTTATGTACTTTTTCTTTCATAATTTTTTTGACGCATTCCTGAAGATACAATCACAAAGGGACACACAGGAACAGACCGGGAGGAACTTGAACCCGGAACCTCTCCTTGATGCCTAAGTTGTTAAGTAAGTTGCCTACTTAAGTAAGTTGTCCATTCAGGCACTAACTTTATAGGTTTTGCAATAATGTATTCTACTTACCATTTACCGCGACAAGTCTAAGAAATGATAACACATACAATTTCTAAAGAAAGATGAAACGTGATAAAAAAAATTGCATAAATATTTACCACAAGGAAATCTACTCATTGCTTCAGGCCAGAAAATAAGTTTGGAAGATGGAATCACCGTAACATGCAAAATGTACTTCTGAGATCTGAAAAAAATGCCAAAAAAATATATAGCTATTTTGAACCTAAGAAGAAGACAGCTGCACGACAACGCGCGACCACACATCGTTGCACCCATAGGAATTCTGCCACAACAGTTTTGTTGAGATGTAATTCATCAGCTGCCTTTCAAAGCAGGGTGGGAACTCCAATTTAGAGTTGGAGTGTGATTTTGAGAACTGCCCCTGCTTTCAGGTTTTTAACGCGATAGCTACAGACATTCTTACCAGTATATGACAGGAGCCCCAATTCAGAGGATATTTGCTAACAGAAGCCTAGATGTGTAGCTAACTTTTGCATATAATACTTGTATATCCTTCTTATCTTTTTTCCAACAGCACATTTTGGTATAACTATTGTAGGTTAAGATATTCCTAAATGCAATTTGCCAATTCAGCGCGCTTTTCAAGTTCCCATGCAAATGAGTTCACACTAATTTACTTTGGTCTCTTTTGTAGGCTGACTCCATGTTATGATCGCCTGGAGTGAGGGCTGTTTAAGGGATGGTACTTTTCGATTACAAGGTCACCTACGATTTAACCATTTACGACAAATGTTTCATTGCTAAAACTGTAAATCATGTGGATACATATGCTTATTGAGTGCACTCTCATCTGCTTCCTCAATGGTAAGATAACCATTATATTATTACTAATAGTAGGGCTACTGCCATTATATACGACTACATAGTGTAGATAATCATAAATATCTGGTGTACTTTGGTTTCGTTATTTCGTCGGTTTCTATGTGTTTGTCACGTTTTGTTGAAACGTTTAAAATTTTAGATTGAACTTTATAAAGAGAAAATTTTTGAATGTTGATAGTTCATTTTCTACCTCAGTAGATCATAGTTCAGCCACAGCTTTTAAAGGCAGGCAAGTCCTAATCACAAATCTCCTTTGCTTCAGTTTATGTGACGCTAATTCGACAAGAAATCGTCGCAAATCGTTCAATCCCGCACTATTTTTCCTTCAGTATTCGCGGCGAATGAAACAGCAAGATATAGATGAGATTTATGGAAATAGTGCTGGCAATACTCGAATGTTGTAACAATTTTAGCAAAGCAATTAGTAATCAAAAATTAATTGATTTTTATGTAATCCTATCCCCCATTGGGATGTAAGAACAAAATGGATAGACATGTCACTTTTAAATTTTCAGTATATTCAATGTAATCTATTCTTTTTATTGAAATTAGATGTTTTATGCCATTAAGATTTAAAATGACGTAGATAATTAGTTGTAAAGTTGAGAACATAAATATAAAATAAACTGAATCTAGAATCGTATTATTGTTTATTTTATTCTTTTAAATCATTTCTTTGAGTGTCTCCTTGTTCTTTTACAGTTGCTTATGTGAATTGCGTCGATGCTAAAGATGCGGTTGTCGTGGGAACAAGTGAAATTACAGACAGAAGAAGGGAAAGTAAAACTTTAGGGGTTTATGGTATGTACTCTTAATGCTATTAACAATATCAATTTTCACCCTAAAAATATACATAAATAATTTAGCAACCATGGTATTTCAATAAGTGTTAACACAATAAAACATATTTCTGAAGTGTGATAAATATCTCATAATAATATTTAAAGCTTGTTTATAAACGAGCTGATATCGTAACTAAATATCATATCATAACATAAAAATCGAACAATCAATTAATTACTAGGTGCTTATAGGATTAATAAAATGACAATTATGTAATAAGAAATTACAAAATTTAGTGTACACAGTTTATGTAACAAGACTTAGTTGTAATTTAGTTATTTTTCAAAGGTAGCTATAATTTCAAAATCAAATTCAAGTAACTTGCTACATTTATGAGATTCGTCTTCTTAGTCAACCATTGATAAATTGATTGATTTGAATGAAATTGACTGATTTGTTTGATTTTACTTCACATTTCTGCCACTTTGCGCTAATTGCGAAGATGAGGATGAGTGATGACATGATGAAATTGATTGAAGGGATACTCACAAAGAACACCCATGCCCAGCCTGCATGTAAATATAGCATGCAACGAAGCCTAGCTTTCCTGGCTTTAGCGATTCCACGCAAATCCTTTCACTTCAGCATCCAGAGAAGTCACTTGGTTGGAAACAGAGTTGCCAAACGTACCTCTTCCCCCATGTTAGAAATTTTCAAGTTAACAATTTTGGTGTTGCTATACTCTGTCCCGGCTATCTCTCAAGCATGCAGACGAAAACAGAACTCTGCGCAAGTAGTGACGCGAAACGGCTCCACCAATGAGGGAATAGGAATGCTTTGAGCGGAGGAAAGTGACTGCAGTTACCACCTTTCACAACATCGTGTACTGCTTCGCTCTCGATCACCCCCTCCTTTCCCTCCCCCTCCTCTGCTGCTCCAGAGATACCGGGACATGGGATAGAGTAGTTAGTTACAGTTGGAATTCGTTAAAATAGTAACTGTTCCTTGTAACTATACCCTGTCCCAGCTAACTGTGGAGCAAGGCCGCGCATAACGTCAGAGAAGCGAGGGAAATCTATTGGCCAGAGCGAAGCCGTAGACACTGATGGGAAGGCTGGTAACTTCAGTCGCTTCCCCCCACTCCACGCAATTCCGTTCCTCTTACGTGTTCATTGGTGGAGCCGTCTCGCATCACTACTTGCGCAGACACTTGTTTTCGTTTGCCTGCTCCACAGTTAGATGGAATGTAGGTAGTATAGTTACTTCCAAATGTTGCCAGGAACATAAAAGCTCCGTCTGGTTCGCTGCACTTATTGACACTTAAGTGTAGTGCAGGTGTATACCGGCGTCGGGCTGGTGCAAGGATATTACGTTCAAACAAGTAGACGAAGAGCAGTATTGAAGTTCAGAAGATTAAACAAATTACTGTGTGCTGCTTTAAATGTTCATTTGATTGGTTAGCACGCACCACGTGATCATACACCACCAATTATACGCTCCAGAATGTAGTGCAAACGGCACAGACACCAAATACACTACTTGACACCAAATCAACGAAGTAGAAGAGTTGCCGTTTCACCATGTAACCTGCAGAAAGAGTCAAAATGTTCAGCCAACTAGAGGGGGACAAAATAAAGGCTACTGTCACACATTGATTGATTCATTTTTTTACTGTGTTTCAGAACTGGGAAGCAGAGCAATATGGATCTCCATATGCATTGTGGTTTTCCTAACGTTTGTTCTCCTCGCGATTTATGTCTGTTGGTTGAACAGGCCAAGGCCAAGGGACGTTTTCAAGCAGAAAAACAGAGAGAGTAAGGTTATATTCTCTCAACTGAAGCACAACAAGATCTACACAGGCGTTGGAGCCGCAAATCAGCTGAATTCCGCTCTGATGAGGCCAATGCAACAGGCCACGTCCTACACGCAGATCGTTTCACCTGCTGAGGAAAGTTCAGACTCAACAGAAATTAATCCATTAATACGTGAAACAAAAGCTCACATAGAAGTGAATATCCACGAAATTGGCCATATGACTAGGAGCTGTTCTAGTTAAGCTCTATAACTCCACATGCAAATTTTATTTTTATTAAGGTGTAATAAGTTTTAACCTTTGTTTTAGACAACGAATGACATTATTTGTACGTCGAATACTGGAGGGAAATATGCTGTAGATTAAGACCAAATTACTTTGCTCAATTGTGTAAGATTTTGTTGACAATGAGCAGCATTATTTGCTCAGTTATCTAGTAAAATTTTACGACACGACAACGTATTTGCAAAGAGATGTTGGTAATAGAGGAATCAAATACATTTTGTCAACTTTTGCTAAAGTGAGTGTAGTAGGTTACAATCACACAAAAACGTTATTCAATGTGGAAGTAAGAAATGACAAGAATTGTAGTGATCGAAACGAGATAGTGTCAATTTGTTGAACTACAAAGTACGTGTTTAAATGTATAGATTTCGTTGAACTTTAAATTTTGCTTGTCTCACAAGTACGAAAATGTGGCATGGTACTATCTCGACTCGAACACTTCAATTCATGTATTCAAACATCTTTCATTTTCTTTACTCAACTACTTTTATATAAATTCAATAGATACTCTCACTTTATTTATTACAACATTTCTACAATATTTGGAAATTTAATTGAAACTTATTTCATGTAGACCCTTCGACCAAATTATGTAAAAGTATCTTGAACACACATCTTATACACACACAAACACACACATGTATGAAAATGCATATAACAAAAATTAATTGTATATAAAAATTATTACTTCTATTTATATGTTTAAGCATCACTAAGACATTTCTGCAACTTATTCATAGTACTGAAATACTGTTAAAATTTGTTTTTGAAACTTTTCTCTTACACGGATACTTTTCATGTAAAATTAAGCAAATTAAGGATGAATTTCTCTTATGACTAAAGAACAACACTATTTGCTTAGTCTTATCCAACACTCATGCATGCAACACCTCTGAGGTTTCTTTCAGTACAATCTCATTTGGAATATTGGCATCTCGTTAATAAATCTTTCACTAGATGAAAATATTCTTTTCTGATGAAAAATGGCGTCCTTCAGATGCAAAAAACATATTCGTCCTTATTTGAAACTCAATGTTCAAAAAATTAACAATTGTCCTTATTTTTAGTTGTGCTATTGGGATACTTAAGATATTTTATTTTTAGTGTCCCAATAAGAAATGAAAATAATACCAAGTTTACAATTCTTTAACATGTGACAAATAACATTGAATTAAAATTCTAAAATAGAATTATCTGATACGTTATTGAAAGATTTCTGTACATAGTACAACTACATGTGTGTAAATATTTGAAACCAATAACTAATTTTCTTTGAGACTAACATATTTCCCTCCAGTACTTTATACGTGTATATAGCAACTGAATAATACTTAGTAACATTTATTAAACTTTATAAAATGTAATGTCTTAATTCTAGTGCAAAAAGTAGAAATTTTCTTACATAATATTCCTATCTAATTTATGTTGACATGCGTTTTCTGAGCTCTCAGAGAGTTTTTTTCCTTGTAAGTAATAATTACGTTAGTACGTTTAAAGTTAATGATGTTATGGCGTAAAAAGTACATTTACGTGACAATGAATACGTATATGCTTGTTCAAATGTTACATTGTTGGCAATGTTTACGGTTTCAATTTTAAACAATCAATACTAAAGGGTCGTTATAATGCATATTAAAATATTTTTGTGACTTTTTTTAAATAAAAGAGTAAAAATTGATTTAACGTTTCCATAGCTATGAATTTAAACGATGTTATGTGAAAAGACCTCACTTATCTTAAATTTTGCATATAATTGCATTACAAAAAGCGAACTTCTCTGAAAATATAACAATTTACGGATTGTATATATACACACATATAAGTACACTCCTAACTAAATAATAACATAATAATTATTTGATTCATAATCAATATTATATTTTAATTTTTCTTTTTCGTTTTTCACAAATTCATTTTCCATTGGCACTGCACATTTTGCTTAGTTGTCAATTTTGAGAGGGTTACAATAATGTTGCGAAATGACAACTATGCTCACATTACGCGGGATTGAATAGTCTGTGTCGGTAGTATGGCGGTATAGTGGTGAAGACGTTATAGAAATTGTACAACTTTGTATCTTACCGTTTGACAGTAATAAATAGTTCTTATTGTTAATTTATACGTCGTCGTATCTGTTAAAGATCCTAGAAACGGAACTACAGTGCTGGCAGGGAGTGATGACGATCCACGGACCTCTTTCTTCTACCTTCGATTCATGCAAATGGACATTGCTGTTGTCATATTGCTTACTTTCCCTGTCTTCATCATATTTATAGTTCAAGTTGTTGAATTCTAGTTGCTCTTCCAAATTACAATTCATCAGTAAACCTCCACAGTTTCTTTCATCGAACACAACGCTTCTAGCTTCATGTATTTTTCATTTTTGGGTTGTACAGCCTGTATGCTTTCCTTCTTCTGGAATACCCAACAAATATTTCCTTTTCTCCCTTTGGTTGAAATTTGCTTCGACACTTCTTCGGAATGTATCAGTATGCCACGCATCCATATACATACTTTCATATGTTTTACTGTAGGCTTCCTTCCCGTACATCTTTCCTTTGCAGTTTTTGTGCCACCATCCTTGGTAGGGATACAATTTTTGATGTACGCTGCAGTTGCAACCGCTTCAGCCCAAAATTGTATGGGTAGCCTTGCATCAACTAACAAAGTTCTTCCCATGTCTAGTGGTGTTTGCTCTCTCAGCAATACCATTACTTTGTGGACTGTATGGAACAGTTTACTGGTGATCTATACCTTCTTTCTTAAACATCTCTTGAAATTTACTGTTAACAAACTCAGTACCATTGTCTGATCTTACACTTTTCATACAATTGTTAGCTTCCTTTTCATATTGGTTTTTAAATTTTACAAAATAATCAAATGCTTCATCTTTTGTTTCGAGAAAGTATACAAACACCCTTCTACTCTAAGTATCTACAATAACATACATGTATTTAGCACCCCCCAATGATTATTTTTCTTCAGGTCCACATAAATCCATGTGTATCAAATCTAGTGATTTCTCACAAACATCATTGCTTTGTTTAAAAGGAAGTTGTACAATTTTTCCCTTTGTACATGCATCACACAATTCAAATTTTTCTGAAGATTGCTTAAAATCTAAATCTCTTACCATATCACTGTCCTTCATTTTATTTAAATATTTTTCATTCAAGTGACCTAATCTTCTGTGCCACATGTATTTTTCATTTTTTACATTAGTTTCCATAGTTAAACATGCATCCTTAATATGACTTACATCTGATCCTACATACGTTTGTAACGTCTACATACGATTCTTTTCCTGTGCTTCTGCCACTAACATGATATTTTTTGTCAATTACCCTTGCACTATTTTTGGAAAACAAAACTTCATTATCATGATTCACCAAACCTCTAACTGATAATAAATACATAAAATACAACATAAATACACATATCGTGAAGTTGGCCATCATTTGTGACTGTTGATACTTTAATGTCACCTTGCACTTTGGCCTCCATTGATTTTCCTTCCTCCGCAAGTTGAACTTCACTTTGCACTTCTCTTCTATTTATCAGCCAGTCTTCTTTATTTGTCATGTGAGATGTACCACCAAAATCTATACAAAATACCTGCACTTCTCTTCTGTCTTCCTGCATGTTGTATACACTATAAGCAGCTTCCATGTTGTCTTCGGATGTGAATCCTGTCTGTTTCCTTTTTTCCCTTCGGTGTTTTAAGGAGATGTAGATGTAAAGGTAGACGTAGAAGGTCTACTAGCTTGACCTTTCCCATCTTCTTTAGTGTGCCAACATTCTTCCGAAAAATGTCCTACTTTTCCACAAGTCCAGCATCTTCGAACAGCTTCTTTCTTTTTCCAATATTTCTTATCCCGTCCCTTGTATGCCTGTTCGGATTTTTCATTGTAGTCCATTTTATGCAACCTAACCTCTTCTTCTTTTAAGGTATCTTGCACTTCTTCAATTGTCGCACCCCTTTGTGCTCGTAATACTGCTGCGACGTTTTCATACTATTCATGAACACCCCGTACAATATGATACACTACTTCTCGTGTCATAATTGGTTGACCCAATGCAGCACTTTTTGACATTATGTTTCGTGCTCTCAAAACATATTCGTCAACACTTTTCTTCTCACCCATTTTTATGTTCTTCATTTCCACACCTATATATTATTTTGTCCTGTGTGTTTCCCGTGTGAATACGTTGAAGTTTATCCCACACTATTTTTGCACATGTCTCGTTGATGAACAGTCCAGCCTGGTCGGGCGAGAAAGTAACAACTATGACACCAAAAGCTTCGTCATTTTTCTTTTCCCAAACGATTCTAGCTTTTTCTTCTGTTGGTTCATAATTCAATATTGCGTCCTTGTACAATCCCTTACTTCGCAGCACTGCACTTACCTTTAGTGCCCAGACATGATAGTTGTCATTGTTCAGTAATTCTGTCTTACTCACGTTCGCCATTCTGCTAACCACGAGGCTGCTACCACTGTAGTTCCGTTTCTAGAATCTTTAACAGATACGACGACGCATAAATTAACAATAACAACTATTTATTACTGCCAAACGGTAAGATACATTTATTTTTATTTATTTTACATTTTACTTGGGATTACCACTAAGCAGTTTTTCCCATATCTATTCGGTAAGATACAAAGTTTTACAATTTCTATAACGTCTTCACCCCGATACCGCCAAACTACCGACACAGACTATTCAATCCCGCGTAATGTGAACATAGTTGCCAGTCCGCAACATTTACAATCAAACAAGTTGGTACATCTATACTATAGGAGTTAAATGATATGCACAATATGATTACAGTGACACGTTTCTGTTAAATTATCAATTACAAATGTAGATATTTTGTTTCAAAATATGAAAAGTTCATATGAATAAAAATACAAAGTTTTACTCTGATATTAATGTAAAATACAAAACAAGAGTGAGAAATAAGTGTGAAGAATGTGTAACGTAGACATGACGAAGCGTTAAATCGACACTTTACTGTATATTTTTACCATGGCAGAGTCAAACTCTCTCTCTAGTCTTTCTTGTTATATTTAGCATATTCTTAGCTTGCAGCGATAACTTAACTGGTGATATGTAGATTGTAGTATGAACCGTTGTATAACGTATAGTATACGTTTCTGTAATTAGATAAATGTGTACTCTGCCTTAAGAGTTAAAATAAATAGATTCGTTACATCTCCTTAGGAAACTTTCATAAGATGTTATTATTTTTTAGTTAAATATATCCAAAGTTAAACATTCGAAATTTGACAATAAGGATTTTGTATAGGCAGTTAAGCTGAGAATAAGGTGAAGAATACAAAACGAAAATCTCAAAATCGTAGAGTTCATAAATGAGTGGTAAATTCCATGTAATTGATGCTTTATGCTTACTATCATTATAATGATGTAAATATCTTCAGAAGACAGCACAAATAGCTTCTTGATGAGCGTAGTACAGCTAATAGAAATGTCCATATCATTCCAAAGAAGTGTTATTGGCCTTGTTCTTACCATGTGTTCACTTAATAATACTAAGTTGGAAAGAATGGAATTTAATCAACTGTAACTAATACAGGCACATTCTACCTCAGCAAAAAATGAGATATAATATGTTGAATACTACTATTGATTTAACATTCAAATGTTTATTCATTGTACAAGTAGAGACATAAAATAGCGAAATCTCCAATGAGCAGCTCTGCTAAAGTTAGAACTTAATTAACTTTAACAGCAGACTATGAATATGGCATTTAACTTTTGGGAAAATAAATTAACGAGAATAAGAATCTACAGTAATTTTCTCTCACTGTGTAACAAATTTAACATGAAATTATTAAAATTCTATATTTCTTCAGATTTACGGCACATTTTCTGTAAAGAAACAATTCATGTTCTCTTTTGAAGCTTTCGTATTGTATTAGAGCAAATTATCTTTCTAATTTACTTTGCGTTTGCAATGTTAGTAGTTATCAAAATATAATGAAGATTTTATTTTTATTCTTACATAATTGTGCGTACGATTCATTTCCAAAATATTACTATATTGGAGCAAAATATTTGTTGTAAAACATTTGATTTGCAATATTCAAGTCATGAGAACAAATTATTTTCTAAGAATTTATTTCGTGTATAGAAACATTCGTACGAATGGGTGCTGATAAGTCTTTAGCTTTTGTTCCTTTCGGTTTTAGGAACTGAACAGGCTGAATATCATTGGAAATATTTATCATTCTATTTTATTGTATGTAAAAAATAACCGTCTATGTTTATAACTATTATTTTTTCAAGTGTATACTTACTATGACAACACCACAGAAAAATATCACTGTGAAGGGAAAAAGACTGCGACCAATCAGGTTATCTTGCAATCAACGGTAATCTCAAGTAAAATGTAAATAATAATAATAATCTTGCAATCAGATAATTTCTGCTAAAAATGTAACTGAAGCTCTTAACATATTCCGTGAAAGGGTTGATGTAATTATACAGAACTTCACAACGAAAAAACCCTCAACGAAATGGATACCCAAATGTTTGAATGCTGATCCAAAGAGTTTAGCAGCTGCTCTTGCAAAGCAGTTCTAGGGAATTTTATAGAGATGGTAAAATTTATTGGATCAAATAATAACAGTCCACGAAACACGGATCTATTTGTGTAATCCTGAGGCATCGGAACAGCCACATGAATGTGTTTATAGTGGTTTGCCACGTTCCAAGAAGTTTAAGGTCAAGATGCAAACGTCAGCTGACAGTGTTTTAGCGACGGAGGTAGGAATGATCTCGTACAATCTACCTCTAAAAGGGTGAAAGTATCACAGGTAAATATCATAACCATTTCTAGATCAACTGAAGTGAGACCACCTGGAAATTTTGAAGAAAAGTGGTCTCCCTTGAGGAATACCACGAAACAGATTGACTATCACAATGCATGAATTGGTCAAAATTAGGTTCACTTTATCTCACATTTTTGCTTACAACCGCACATTCCAGAATTTGAAAAAAAGCATTTCAAGCAAGATTGTGTTGAACAAAAGTATTAAAATCATTTGCATATATATTTTTCTCTAGGGAAGGCTGAAGACCTATCACCAACCCCTCGTATATTTTTTTTAAAAAAACTGTCGGAACGCAAATATACATATTCAACTTCAAGATAAATTTCTTACATTTACTTTAAGTTGTATTTATTCCTTTGCGAAAGCAATCATAAAGAATTGTATTAATTAAAACCAAGCTTATTATTACGAAAGCTTATTTACAAAAGTTGCCATTTTAAGGAAGCATATAAAATAGCTAAAACCTTGTTATAAATTACTATAAAATAATTATTTGCAAGTAACGTAGATTTTGTAATTTTTTTAGAGTTCTCTTCTTTAGTCGATGAACATCAAATTTCATGTTAATACGCACAATCTTAAATGTTCAAGCAAACATATTTTACGAAATATTTTGATATGATTACAAGATTATTAATAAAATACACACAGCATTAAATAACTCAAGATTCTGAATCTCTAAATATTGCTTTATGTTACTATAATTACAATAATTCCTCTCTTGTAAGTACAAATTAATTGTGTTTTACTGTACTCTCTCTTTGATACTTTTCTTGTTGTCAGCGCATACATAGTACTACTGTACTACATTTATTCGCTTTTGCCTAACACTTAACCAAACAATATTTTTATAAAAAATATGTAGTACAAACATTTCTACAACAAGCTCATTGAATTGAATTAAATTAATCTGGTTCAAATATCATAAGGCAATTTATAAAGTAAGGCGTTTTTTAAGGGCAAGACGCACTGATAATATGCCTTTCTTATAGGCTTCAACAATTGTTGGTATCAAAAGCAAGTTCATATGAATAATGTTAATGTAAATTTCCAGCTATGTTAATGTATACTGGAGAAAGAAATGTTTGCTACTGAGAAAGAAATGTTAATGAGTGGAGTTAGGACCAAAATTCAACATTAGTATTGTGGAGCTGATCAGAACAATGTAATTGTTAATATAAGAGCATTTCAAAGTCATTCAAGAGTGTGGAAAGTTTTAGAAATCTACTTTTCTTCTTAGTAGTATATGGCGTTATAATTATACAATTGTGAATATCAAAATCTGAGTTGAAAGCAGATTTGAGCACTTGCTACATACGATTGTATATGCTACGATTAAGTTCAAAGATAATAAAAATAAAACCTGAAACAAGCCATAATTATATGAAACAGTCACGAAGAACTAAGAAAAGTTGACTATTTCCAACATATTTGATATTTTTAAGGAGATAGCAGAGACAAAGCATTATTTTACACAACTCAATTTTTGTTATTTTTAGTAAATAATGATTTTTTTTCACCACTTGGTTCAATACTCCCATTTTCAGCAAGACTAAACAAAATGTATCGCGCAAATTGACTGTGAACATTCTAGTATACATCACAATTTTGATTGAAACCGTTCTTGTACAAAAAATGTGATTGCATAACATTTTCATTTCAAAAACCAATGAAAATATATGGAGAATGATATGTATCAATGTTCCGTTAATATTGTGAACGAGCTAAAGTTTTATTTGTTACTAGTATTAAGATTAACTGATCAGTGAAAATGCAAATCAAATACCAATTATAAGTAATTTATAAAATATGATGTAACAAATTTAACAAACAAAGAATAACTACCTCATCCATGGACTAGTTTTTAAACATTCTGATTTCAGTAATTCCACACCCTTAAAATAGACCAAACTGACTTGACAGTGTCCAGTAAGAAAGTACTTTTAACTTGAACTTATGCAAAGGGTCATCGTATACTTAAAACAATAGCTTTTAAGTGTTTGCATCCATGTTAAGTATAATATAACAACAAGAACACATGCGCTTGTAAATAATATGCAATAAAGTTGAACATTACATTCTTGATGTTTCATTTTGAACATAAAAATATATAAATACAGTACAACCTCGTTAATCAGGACTAATGGTGGGATAAGTTGACCAGTTTAACGAAAGTTCGGATTAACTGAAATAACCTAAAGAACAGTAGAAAATTCATTAAAACTCCGTTTATAGCAACAATACACGTTTATTATGGTGTATTTAAAGGGCTTAGGCCTAAATACACTATACAGTACAGTAAAATGTAAAGCAATACGACAACTCACTGCTTCTAGCCACATTTAAAACCTTGCAGTCTGCTTTTTTATTTTTTACCTGTCCGGATTAAGTGAAGTCCAGCTTATCAGGGTCCGGATTAAGGAGGTTTTACTGTAATAAATTTGCCTTCTCGATCGACTCACGAGCACGCTACTGAAGTCGTCGGATTCGAGTCTCGGTCTGCGTGTGCGCAGTCGGGCAACAGAATGTCACTAATATCCATAGTCCATATGTTTTGTATTTTTGTAATTTTATGTATCTTTCTTCCATTTTACGACATAGAAAATTAAATAACTAACGCTCTCGAAAACTGAGTCGGCTTCCATGGTCCTGAATGATTCAATATCTAGTAACGTAAAATGCAAATCTGCCGAATAGGCATATCTCCAGTCAGTACCGGATCTACAAATATTGGGCCCCTCCGCAAAATATTACCCCTCTACCTACCTACCATTACACCTCCCCATACACACACACACACCCACACACATAATATAATGTGTGTGTGTGTGTGTGTGTGTGTGTGTGTGTGTGTGTGTGTGTAATTCTTCATCTCATGTTGACAAAGTCACATACAAGGGCTTACAGGCTGATTCAAAAGTCCCTTAACACCTCCTATAAAATATAAAAAGTAAAGGAGTTAGGCTCGTCACAATTGGCCATGATAGAAACAGGTTAGGCTTAGCGAAACCAGATTGGTGAGTTCCAAGCGGACGTCCGCCATATTGAATTCAACTTAAAATTTTTAAATAGGAAGGGGGTGATGTGATATACTACTATATATATGACACTGTTTACTCAAACACGAAAATGATACATTTGTTACAATCATGCAATAATAACTTTTCCTGATTAAAGATAGGTTGAAGAAAACTTCACCACTGCATTTCTCGTGAATTTCTAACCAGATTTGTTTCTAGTCTGACTGCCACGCAGGAAACCCGTGGTGGGTGATCAAAGGTCGGAATTTTCCCGCATAAATCGGCTACAGGGCCCACCTAACCTCAAATCAAATCGTACCCAGGGAGGAGGGGGGTTAAATGCGACCGCAGTGTGGTGCTGATTACATCAACTTCAAGATGGTCGACATCGAAAATATGTGGGGCCCTAACACCACATACCCTAAATCAGGGCCGGCGGAAAGGGGGGGGGGGGTCGAACCATGCCACCGCCCAGAACGGCAAATTTTTCAGGGCTGCAAAATTTGAAGAGAAGAAAAAATAAGCCTATTGAAAAGTTGAAAGTTATAATATTATATTATATAACTTGGAAGTTAATATATGCCAACCCACCGTTTTGAAGGAACATATCAGTAGCCTCACATTAAAACCACGGAGTGCCACAAGTGGGAAAGCATATTCGATACCTTAATTCAGAGGTCTATAATGCGCTCCTTCAAATAAGTGCCGACAATAAAACTGTCCAAATGGTCGCACATGAGGCTCAGTGTATTGCAAGCCAATTGAATGGCTTTACATTTCTTTGCTCACTAGTTATCTGGTATGATTTTTTTACTCCACGTAATGTAATGAGCAAATGTCTTCAAAACATTAATCTACGATGTGTTGGATGCTGTTAGATTATTTCTTGCAAACATAGCGCTTTGAAAAATGCAGGGGTGATGAAAAATTTCAAAGTTTCTTAGACCACACTTGGCAGCCTGGCAGGGCCTGTGAGTCCCGGTTGATGAGAAAGAGGGCCTCCCCGAAGGCGCAGTGGTAGCTTCGTCGCCTTGTAACCAAGGGGTCCCGGGTTCGATAACCGGTGGAGGCACATAGTAGTTCGGATCCCACTTTAAACTGTAGGTCCAGTCCCGATTAGCCTTACTGTGCATAAAGTGGACTTAAAACATCAACTCAATCAATCAATCAATGGTGAGAAAGAATTGGCATCGAATTTTAGATATAGATGATCCAAAGATGGGCAACACTGCTCAGGGCCGAAATCGAAAGAAGCAGTTTCAGTATGATGAAACTGTTCAAAATCCACAAAGACGGTACAAAGTTGATATTTATTACCAGGTCCTAGACGATTATTTTAGCTCTAAGAGAAAGATTTGAGCAGCTTAAACATTATAGTGAATTTTCAATTTATTTTATGATATTAGTAACCATAAAAACATGCCATCTGATCTTTGGTTTGAAAAGTGTAGAAAACTCCCGGAATGTTAACACATGAAGCTACTGAATTATGAACTAAAAGTGTATTCGACTATAATAAAACAATTTCACCAAAGGAGACCTCAAACTGATAAAGGGTCATGATTTTGTACCTAATGTGAGTGTAGACAGTATAACTTCGAATTTTTATTAACTTTGTCGGTAACCGTGGCAAGTGGCGAACAAAGTTTATTTTGGGAATTAAGGCTAATAAAAATACTATCTTCAGTCAATTATGTCTGAAACACGCTTGTTTCCATTTTATGTAAGATAGCATTATACGAAAAATAATATTACATGCACATTCTTGATCTAGGCCATTTTGGAGGTGATGCCTTTACCTCGGAGGTTTGCCACCAGGTGAACCCCAGAGCCGCTTTATGCGGGGACAACGCAGGAAAAAATTCAGACCTCAGATCACCAACGCGGAGATTTGGGAATATTACATGTAATTATTTTACAAATTCAATCATATGTCACAGAACTACAACGGTAAACAAAGTCAAGCCTTTATTTCTTTCCTAATACTTGTTACATTTAAGGTACGTTTAAGAGAGAGAGAGAGAGGGAGAGAGAGAGAGTTTTCATAAAATATAATAATATAATATAATAATAATATAAAATTAGTTTCGCATTCTTTAAAGTTTAACTGTGGTTGAGTGAGATATCCTTTTGTGCTTAATAATATCGAAATGGCGTAGCAAGTCTCATTATATATTTTATAGTTTGATGTTTTACTTAGGAATAGCCCTATATTGATTTTCATTTTCCCGTTGCTGCGTAATGACGGGGAGGGGGGTTCGAAAGAGAGCGGCATCTGCCGCCACTGCCCAGATAGGCAAATTGACTACCGCCGGCCCTGCCCTAAATGTGCCTTCATGTCACGGTGCTTAATGCACAGGGAACTGACTTTACCTGTATACATTATATTACTTTCTGTAACCCTGAGTTTGTCAATGGCTGAGGGCCCCCTAAAGGACTCCTTGTCTCCGCCCCCCCACTGCGGGGTTTTGCGGCTTGTAGATTCGGCACTTTCGACAGTTCATCTTAATTTAATGCTAATGATGTCCCATTTCAAAGTGCTACAACAAGATGGTCAAATCTTGCCTATTACTACATCAGAATATTAGATTACATCATGGAAGTGGAACATATCTAAAAACCGAGTGATACAAACACCCCTTTGAGGGCCGAAGTAAACCAAGAAGATTTTCGGTGGGTAATGCGTAGTCAGTCCATCGACTCCCATCGTCGCTGTTATATGGATTTCGAGACTGGTTATTCCTGTTGTTGACTCCATTGTATGCCCAAAGAGCCTAATTGGGAATGGACCTACAGTTTAAAATCAGATCGGAAGCACTATTGTGCCTCCACGGGGTATAGAGTCAGAGACCCCTTGATTACAAGGAAACGACATTGACACGTGTTTACCCCTTTCGAGATTCGTGTCCGTCACTCTAGTTTTCAAGTAGGCCCACAAATATTCCTCCTGATTTGAAGTAACACCGTTTTTATATTAGTTGTCCAAAAAAAAAACTTTAAATACTTCTGTAATGTAATAGGAGTTACATCCCAACGTCAGATGAGAAAGGAAACACGAAAAATGCAACTAAAGTAGTATGTGCGGCAAGTCTCCGAAAATGTACCCCGAAGATATGGGAGGGATATTTTTATTAGGATTGGTTATATTCGCGCATGGTTGGCAACACTCCTATCGTTGGGTTTACCAATATGATCTTATTAACGGAGGGAAATTCGTCAACGGTATGACGTAAGCAATGGAATGACGTCCCACAGAGCCTGAATGAGTAAGCCAATGATTGATCCAAACCCGAATAGTACACAGAGGGTTGAAGAGTGATGCAGTAATGTGGAAAGAGGTTGAGCTTTCATTGACAATATTTTTATTTTTCTGTTACACACAAAGTGTTCGGATTACAAAAGTGAAGAAGGAAATTATTTCAGATTTGGATTTCCTTTAAATGACTGCATTTGGAAGTTAATTATTAAGTGGTAAAATTATAAGTTTCTCAAAGACAATTGAAATTGCTGTGAAAAGAATGCCAAACCCTGAAATTGTAAGATATATGAATGCGTCATTGTATTTTTTAATAACATGGTACACGGTTTTTTATATTATAATTTAAATGGTACATTTCGTCTCCATTGTTATTTTAAGGACGGAGTTTCTTTCCACTTTCCACGATACATTCCAACACTAAAAATAAGTAAATACTACATACACACAATTATGGCATGTGTGTGTAATAAATAATAATAATAATAACAACCCGTGGAGCAACAGACGTGAGGGCCAGGGCCTCCCTACCGACTGCCGGCCTCACTTCCACCTGACGAGGTGAGAGATCATCCAACCAGTTACGGGATGACGTGTGGTCAGCACGACGAACCCCAAATCGTTGTTGTTGGTTTCCATGGCCGGGTTACGCTACTCATGTCCCATCTATCTCTGCAGCAGGCGAACGAAAACAAGTCTATCTGCGCAAGTAGTGACGCGAGACGGCTCCACCAATGAACACATGAGAGGGAATGGGAGTGCGTGGAGAGGGCGATTGTAGCTAGAAGCCTTCGCAGCAGTGTGTATTGCTTCGTTCTGCCCACTCCATTTCCTCCACTTCATGGAGTCCATTAGTGGTGACGTCACAAGCAGACGACGAGCTGGAACTGAGTCTTCACAACGAGAAAACATGTTTTCTTCCTATCCAATTCAATGCTATTTTCCTTCGGAAGGGGTAGCCTTGATTCTTGTGACAGCAATTATAGAACAAAATTATGGCGCGTATTGTACTTAAATGAAAATATGAGATTTCAGAGAATACGACTATATATCACACATATCTTACAGAGAATAAGGTAAAGAATAACCGGAGTAAGAAAATCATGCATTTTCAAAACATTCCACTTCCGAGCGCAGCCGAAGCCGACCCGAAGCTCACCCGACATGAATTCGGCCACGCTGCCGCTATGGATGATGGGAGACCAGCAGCCTCAGGCGATTGAACCGACCACGCCCATTGGCTGCGATTTATTTTGGAGCATTCGCTTTACTCGATTTCCTACTCCATTTATTATTTACATTCTCATCTGTAACGTATATGCTATATATAGACGTATTCTCTGAAAGCTCATCTTTGCATTGATGTACGATGCACATCACAATTTTGATTTTTAACTGCTGCCACAAGAATTAAAGCTACCCCTTCCGAAGGAAAATAGCATTGAATTGGATAGGAAGAAAACACGTTTTCTCGTTGTGAAGACTCAGTCCCAGCGCGTCGTCTGCTGTGACGTCACAATATTGGACTCCATTGACACTGTGTGCGGCCTGGCTCCAGAGATAATTGGCACACGGTATAGCTCTTCAATTTCCTCACGATGGTGGGTGGCAAACTGGTCCCATACACAAGCCAAACTTACAAGAAAAAAGTTCTTACGCTTCTCCCGAAGAGACTCCAACCTGCGCGCGTGTCGTAGCCAGAGCCCAAAGCAACAGAACAGAACAGTTTCGCTTCCTGCGTCTCACTGGGCCATAACCCTCAAGAAACCTGCAGACTTCTAGCTGGAAATTCCGTGCTTCGGTTTATCACGTTCCCCTGTAGTAAGCGTTACACCATTTGATTTCAATAGAAACAGACGACAGAAGTTCTGTTGCCGGATTTTTCCGTATTTCTCCGCGTCTCAGTGTGCGAGGTCCTTTTGCGGCACGACTACGATGCGGGACACATATAAACACACACACACACACACACATACATATATATAACCATATACACACACACACACACACACACACACACACACACACACACACACACACTGTGACTCAACAGCCCTTGGCCTCAGCCGTGACTTGGCGAAGTGGTAACTTCGTCGCCTTGTAATTAAGGGTTCCCGGGTTCGAAACCCTGTAGAGGAATATTGTGTTCGGATCCCACTTTAAACTGCAGTGCCACTCCCGATTAGCCTATCTGTGCATAATGTGGACTTAAAAACTTTGAGGCTCGAGGCGTACCAGCAACCTGTTTCATTGTGTAGAGGAAAAGGTCTAAATATGGGCCCCCCTTTTTATGTTGTCATTTTCGGAGGAAAAATAATTATATCAAGCAACTGCCTTTAATATGCATATCTATTACATATATACTTAAATGTAATAGCATGCTAAAGTATAGATGGTCTCCATTTTTTTTAAAAAAAAACAGCAATTTCCAAAAGATGGTAAAATGATGTATTTCAAAATTGTGGTCTAAATATGGGCTACTAGTGGCAATATCACAAGAGGCAATTGAAATTTTAAAAAACAGTCATTTATCGCTAAAACATTATAAAATCCACATTTATGAATAATCTGTTGTTTTGAAAATCACGCGGAATGGGAAAAATCGAAATTAAGAAATACATCCAAATATTTCTTGAAAATGTGCTCTCAACATCAGACCTAATGTCATAGCCCATATTTAAATCATCACGCTATTTTTCTTCTTCGATTTATTTTCGCTCTCTGGGGTACATATTTCACAAACAAATCATGGCATTATAAAAGCCCACATTTGTTTTATGTACCGCTAATATCATAACCTAAAAAAACCAGATGACAATTCAGAAAACGCTGAGTTAAAACATACCTCCAAAAAGTTTTCGGAGGTCGCAATTCTATAACAGAGTCCAAGGCCAAAACTAACCACGACTTTCTCTTGCGAATTGGCACCGCAACCTTTGTCCTTGACGTAACCAGTTCCATAGCCTCTGCTTCTGCAGCACTCCAAAAACCATATTTAAACCTTCGCCCATATTTAGACCTGCTCCTCTAACGGGTGGTCAACCCACCGAATCCCATAGCTCATACTATCTGGATTTCAAGTTACTTCTACA
The DNA here is from genome assembly GCF_977018435.1 of Lepisma saccharinum. Lineage (NCBI taxonomy): Eukaryota > Metazoa > Arthropoda > Insecta > Zygentoma > Lepismatidae > Lepisma > Lepisma saccharinum. The sequence continues at coordinate 57,379,331 of NC_139237.1, forward strand.
ATTGACCTCACGATGCTGGGTCGACACGACACCTACATTTTGGAGCTTCCACCGAATCAGTACTATGACCAATGGCACCAAAGGTGAGAGCTCTAACCATTAGACTACGCCAGATCTCTCTCTCTCTCTCTCTCTCTCTCTCTCTCTCTCTCTCTCTTTCCACATGAGTAAAAAGGTGAGAGATCATCCTCTTCATGTTTTTGATTTTTGAAGTGAAGAGACATTCTCTCCTTTCAAAAATTGAAATCGGAAATCACAAAATAATAATAAAAATAAAAATAACTATTATTGCTGTTGACTCATGTTCATACAGATGGAAACGTCAATCAAACACAGGAATAAAATATTTGTAACCTGTATTTAAAGGAAAAGAACGGACATGTGAAAGAAATACGATGATTGATATGAAATTGTCTACTTGACGAAAGCAATAATAAAATAAAAAAATTGCACGGTGATATTCGGGACAGTGGCCTATTCTTGGTTCTAAACCTGAGCTATCTCAACATACCATAGTGTTTGAGGGGCACACTATAGTTTGTTTATTTTACTTCGCTTTGCTGCCACTTTGGCTAATAGCGACGATGGCGATGAATGGTGACAGATGAGATGAACAAAGATACAATTACAATCATTATATGGAGAACACAAAACAAGACCTTCACAGAGGATACCGTCTGGGTGTAAGCGTCAGAGCGTACTATGTGGGAGAGAGGTTGATATTGCAGTGCCTTCAACGAATGTCACCACCGAAGGATTTGGGGGTCAACTGTGCCCCCTCGGAAAAAAATGGGGGTATAATGTACCCAGTGGCGTGCGCAAGGGGGATTGGTGGGGGATATAACCCCCTTTTGGTCCAGTAAAAAAAGACAAAAGGCAGGAAAATATGGCAAAATGAGGACTGACTACTTACAAAATGTGCACATAACCCCTCCCTTTCGAAAATCCTGGGCACGCCACTGAATGTACCCCATGTAGCCCCTATTCCGTTTGGATAAGTAACTAATCCTGACTGATCTGTAATTTCTCCGTCTCATTTTTATCCAGCTCTATTTCTACCATTACCCTTACTGTGGTTATTCCGATAGCAAAAATGAGTGACGTTATGTAGGACAGAAACAACATCCAAAAGAATAACCGCGAGAAAGATTCAAGAAGAATTACACGTGAAAATTTCCTCGTCGTTTCACCAAGCAAGGGTATTTTGCTCCGGATGGGAACTTTCCGAATCAAGCGGCTGGCAACACTGCACACGCGGATTGACTGGACTGGAGCCTCGGATCGGGAACGAAATCTTCCAGCTGGCGTTTGTGCCGTTAGGCCTATCCTCTCCAGCCTTCGTTCTCTTCTGTTGTGATGCGTGCACACGAACATTCATGGAGTTCCGTCCATAATAAGGTAAGTTTCGTGGATTAGGTAGATAGATAGATACATACGATGTGCAACCACTTGTTGTTGTTACTTTACAGAGCCCAATGCATGTTGGGAGTCGTGGAACAAGGCGAGAGGGGAGGGGATATTGTCGTGGATCTAAGTGAAGTGACAATGGTGGGGTCTGCCGAGCGAGACAGGCCTTCGTGCATTCACCTCTTCGCCGTTCATTCACAGCCGCTGCTCAGCAGACGATTGTCATTTTTTCAAGCTAGGGGCTATCCAGGATTGTATCAAAAAGATTCCACTTTATTTTCAAGGCCGTATTCTCAAGTCTCATTTCTTGCACACTTCGTTTATGTAAATAACAGTCACTTATAGCCGTGGGCGGTGCTATGAGGTGTGTCGGAATGTGCCCACTGTGGTTTGTTTTTCCCGTTTGTCTTTCTTTACAGTCAGTTTGTGTCGATTTTTAGGTATATTAAATAAGTCGAAAGATTTTAATAAGAGTTTACTTTATGCACAGATAGGCCAATCGGGACCTAACCACTATATTCCTCCACGGGGTAATGAGAATAAATTGTGCTGGGAATTGTGGAGTCTTCAGAAATATTTTCTGACCGCCAATTTTTTTATTGCACATGTCATTGGAGGAGATTGGGTCCGAAAACTGGGGTGAATGGGGGACAAGGAATGTCACTTGCCCTCACGGTTGTTAAAGGTCCAGAAATTTTTAATAAATTCAATTCCGGTCCAGGAGCGTAAATGTATTCTGGAACGTAAAGAACCTTTTCATCTGTAAAGTATTCAATTCGATCCAGGAACCTTTTTTCCAGATCAATTTAAATACAGTCCATGAACCTTTTCTCGATGAAAGAATACAAAACTTTTTATCGAATTTAAATTATGCCAGAAAAAAGGTTCCCGTCCTGTTACGGAACCGATAGAACCCATTGCAATGTATGACTTCCTGGATGTTTAACAATCCCAGGGTTTCTATAGGTCCAGTAATTGTAAATAAATTTAATTCCCGTCCGGAAGAGAAATTCAGCTCGTGTAAATGGGTTCTAGGCCATAAAGAATCTTTTTATGTTTAAAGTATATGAATGCGATTAAGTTTTTCTGGATGAATTTAAATACGGTCCAGGAACATTTTTTAATGAAACAATACTCAACTTGGGGTGTGTGTGTGTGTGTGTATATATATATATATATATATATATATATATATATATATATATATATATATATATATATATATATATATATATATATGTGTATATATATGTGTGTGTGTATATATATATATATATATATATATATATATATATATATATATATATATATATATATAAAACTGGACCATAGAACATACAACAGTGGAAAACCGTTGTGTGGAGTGATGAATCACGATACACAATGTGACGATTCGATGGCAGGGTGTGGGTGTGGCGAATGCCTGGTGAACGACATATACTGCCGATAGTGAAATTCGGGGGTGGCGGGCTTACAGTGTGGTCATGTTTCTCCTGGAGGGGGCCTGGCCACCTTGTTGCTTTACGTGGCAATGTCACGGCACAAGCTTACGTTGACATCTTACCCGCTTTCATGCTGCCTACCGTCGAAGACCAGTTCGGGGATGACCATTGTGTCTTTCAACTCAACCGAGCACCCGTCCATACTGCAGGGCTTGTGGGGGAGTGAGCTGACGACATCAACGTCTCACTAATGGACTGGCCTGCGCAGAGCCCTGATATCAATCCCATAGAATATCTCTAGGATGTTTTGGAACACCGACTTCGTGCTAGACCACACCGATCCATCCCCATCGATGCCAGGGTTGGCTTTTTGCCCGGGTTTTTCGTGGGTTTTTTTTTTTTTTTTCAGATAAAACCCGGGCAAAACTGGGTTTTATTGGGTTTTTTTTTCAGGTTATATATATATAAATATATATATTTTAAAAATGAAATACATTGTTTTAGTTCACTGAATCCAAAACTATTTAATATTTTCTGTTAACATAGTTGAGAATTCACAATCGAGGTCTCACACCTTGAAATGATTAAAGTAAAAACATACATAACCCGTGCCGCAACAGACCAATGAGGGCCCAGGCCTACCTACCAACTGCCGGCCGCACTCCCACCTGATCCTACTCTGAGGTGGGAGATCATGTGTGGTCAGCACGACGAACCTCCAGTCATCGTCGTAGGTTTTCATGACCGGCTTACTCTACATATCTCCTCAATTTAATCATAATGGTGAGTGTTCACTAGTCTCGTACACAGGCCGAAATCTCAGGAGACTCAAACCTGCACACGCCCCATAGCCAGAGTCCAAAGCATGATCGCACAGCTACAATGCGGGACAAATGGTTAAATTATCTAGAATACTATTTTCTGAAAAAATTGACCAATAGTTTGATTGTACTTCTGCTGGATGGTGTAATACTGTACTAATACTTGATAGCTGTGGTGGTTTAGTCAACCTCCGTGGCAGAGTGGTTAGCACAGCAATGGCAGGTGTCCTGGGTTCGAATCCTGGTTCAGATGTGGATGTTTGTCCCAATGATAATACAGAGAAAAAGGGGGATGCTACTGCTTAGGGGTATTACAAATTTAAAAGACAGTAGACAGGCTGGCTGACTGCCATGCAGAAGATCCGGGTTCGGATCTTGGGGCGTGTATGGCAAAATGTATGTTTGCGATTTTACCACCACTCCTCTCCTAAATTATGAAATATAATTTTAAAAGTTTTACTGCAAAATTGCGGACCGACGGATCTACAATGACTGAGGTTAGTTCCTTATACTCCGAAAATGCATTCTAAACAGTTTTGGGGGAAAAGAGAGCATGGTATAGAGCATGCGTGCAACATGAGGAAAGTCAGTTTTTCATTCACCATCTTGAAACACATTGTCCAATTATACTCAAATGCAATACCATTGCAGTCAAGTTTTCTAGAAGTTTTAATTTAAATTTTATATGAACTGAATACTTAAAATACTATTTTTATATTTATAAAGTTACTTGACAAATTACAATTATACAAAATTTTATTGCTTGAGACCTCATTTCGAGATGCTGGGATGAGCTCTAATTTATATGACAGAAAATGTAAGGAGATAACCATCAACATAACTTGTTCAACACGCAGTTATTCTCACAAAATGCTTTGAAAAATGAGTTTGTCACAAACAAACGTTTATTTTTTAAAATAGATTTAATGATTTAGCGTGAAAGTTTCTACTATTAGGAGCACTTCTGAGAAAACCAGACATTGATAGGTGTCACCGTTCCCGAGATATATCGTGTTGTTGTATCGTACTGTTATTGCTAATTTATACGTTACAGTTTCCATATTTTTAGCCGCGTTCCTGGAGACGAGATGTCGGCGTGTTGTGAAAACTTCTGTTACGGCGCTGTACTTCTGTGTTAGACAAAAAAAAATGAAGGGGGAAAATAGACTAATGTCGGGAATAATTCCGTAAAAGATGGATTTTAGTCAGTTGTTAGACCACTACTACAGAAGTACAAAATCTCAAAAGTTCACGCCCTTGTACCCTGTGCTTCCCTCAAAAATCGAATTCACAGACTCTTAGTTACTGGCCTATATCTAAGCAGTTATTTTCTATTAAACTTTTGTTCCTCATTAGATGGACTGAAGAAAAGGTAATGTTACGTTGTTCAATAATGTAAGTGGTTTTCACGTTATGTAAGAAATCATTTTTTAAAAAAAGGCAATTCTTCCTGTACCTTTAGAAGTTTCTCCATTGTAACTTTGGAATAAATTATGCGACAGAAAATTATTTGGAATAAAAATTATAGCCTAATTTATAAGCGTTAAACTGTTTTAATGTGTTTAATCAAAGAATCGCCATAAGATGTTTCTCCAAATGGGGGACTTCGGGCGTACCCACCATCTTGATTACTCTTCAGCGGCTAAGTCCCTAATGATTGACGAATTGTTACACTTTTTGATAAAAGCAAGAGACTTGGTTATAAAATTGTTATGCAAGCTAAGGTATTTTCAGTAGAGGAGCCAATCGCTATGTGCGTGTTGACGCCTCCCATGTTGAAAAGAGTCCGCCATATTGGATACTTTTGGTTTGATATATCTCGAGAACGGTGAAATCTATCAATGTCTGGTTTTCTCAGAAGTGCTCCAAATAGTATAAACTTTCACATTAAATCAATAAATCTATATCTAAACAATAAAAACTTATTTTGTGAAAAACTCATTTTCAAAGCATTTTGTGAGAATAACTGCGTGTTGAACAAGTTATGTTGATGGTTATCTCCTTACATTTTCTGTCATATAAATTAGAGCTCATCCCAACATCTCAAAATGAGGTCTCAAGCAATAATATTTTGTATAATTGTCATTTGTCCTGTAACTTTATAAATATAAGAATAGTATTTTACGTATTCAGTTCATCTATATTCAAATTAAAACTTCTAACAAACATTACCCAATATTACAATATATATAATACCATCGTTTCATTGGGAAATATTTTTAAGACTGATAACTAGTAGCGACGATTGTGTGCCGATCATTGGGGGATGGGGGAAAGGGCAGTTAATATTCTTATTAGACAAGACTTAGCATTAAGAAGCCATAGTGCGAGGCAAAAAAGTGGCAAAACGTTGTGGGTATTTGCCCCAAGTCCCCCTAATCGCCGTCATTGCTTCTAACTCACAATTATTCTCATAAAGTATTATAAGTAATGATTTTTTCTCAGACATTCGTCGTTTCTCCCCCTTCATTTTTTTTTTTGGCTAACACACAAGTTTTCACAACACGCCCACATCTCGTCCCCACGAACGCGGCTAAAAATAAAAAAAACAGTAACGTATTAATTAGCAATAACAGCAAAAAATGAAGCCAATTATAAAGTGGAATATCATCTGTCCCTGACCATTGATTGATTTAGTTTATTTTACTTCGCGTTTTGTGCCTCTTGGCTAATTTGCGAAGATGGGGATGAGTGATGAAATGATGAAATTGATGAATGGACATTCACAAACACCCAAGCCCGACCGGGATTCGAACCCGGGACCCTTGGCGTCGCAGCGCGATGTACTAACCACTCGGCCACAGGGTCGGGCCTGTCCCTGAGCAGTAAGTGTATATATCTTTTAGCGCGACACAAATGAAAAGTCTCATCATAAGACGCTGCAGTTCAGTTCATTGCTGATGCAGGACAAATTTCAATCTCATTTTTTTGCCATATATCAACATCTCGATAAAACTTTCTCACTATGATGAGGAAGCATGGTAGTTAAAAATATCCAAGAATGAGAAAAATCGATTTTTGGGGGTGGGGGTGTTTTGAGCTGTTCAAACGTGAATTTTGAACATTGAAAAGAACATGCTGCTCAAAAATGACATTTTGAACAACCGTCATATAATTCGTAATAATCATATTTCAGCAAAATCCGTTCACAGGTACTATCGGTTTTGGAGTAAAGCAAAGCTGTGTACCAAAGATCATCAAAATCGGTGACTATGAGGGTCAAGTCCTGCCTGATTTGACATGGAATGACCCATATAGAATATATACAGGATGTCACCTAAAATTACCACCGGAAATATTTCGTGAACAACAATAAATATTGAAAAACTGCTTTCGCAGATATAAAGGTATGAGAGGGGCTCATGAAATTAGTGGACACGATACGTTCAACTACGTAAGGAAATATGGATTTCAACCGAACTTAGGTTTTTTTATGTAAACCCCATTTTATTTTTAGCTCATTTGAAAGTACGGAAAAAATCATAAAGAATGGCGTTAAATACACCAAATCATACAATCGTCATCTTGTTAATCATAGGGTCCAGAGTTCGATACACAATGGAGCCATATTGTTGTTCGGATCCAACTTTTGACTGTAGGTCAAATCCCGATGAGCCTTTCTGTGCATAAAGTGGACTTAAAAACAAACTCAACAGTAATGTTGAATTCATTGCAATAAACAATAAGTGAATGTGTGTATGGATCTTTATGTGCGAAAGAGAACTAGAAAAACAATAAACAAAATACAAAATCCTTTACAAATCATTTTCATTCACCTTCTAAATAGAAATTACAGCATACTGATTCAATATCCATCAAAATCGGTCAAGTATTCACGGAGATATGAGCAGTTCTGTGATCGAATAGCCGCCATTTTTGATGACGTCATAGCGGGAAAATGTACCGGGTGGTGGATGTCCACCCAGGTAAAAAATACTTCTTAATAAGACACCTACAAACATTAGTGAAGAAAAATTCTCTATACTCAAACTTTCCTACAGAGTGGACTATTTCACTTTAAGGAAAAGTGCCAAAACATTTCTCCGATTAGTGGAAACTGGAAGAGCAAGCATTTTCATTCTCCATAAGAAATACACGGGAGATGGAACATATTTATTAATGATATTTACATTTTTTACAATAACTTAGTTAAGTAAGTAAGAAAGTAAGGATCTGCATTTTAAATGCAACATGAAGAAAAATCCATAACCTATAACTCACTGTTCTCTTGTTACTAATCGGCGTCCCCGGTGGCGCAGTGGTAGCGTCGTCGCCTTGTAATCAAGGGGTCCCGGGTTCGATACCCGGTGGAGGCACATAGTGGTTCGGATCTCACTTTAAACTGTAGGTCCAGTCCCGATTAGCCTTAATGTGCATAAAGTGTACTTAAAACACCAACTCAATCAATCAAACTTGTTACTAATACTAATGCGCCACTCAGGGGTGTAATTGATTTAATTCTAGATTTCAAGAGGGAGAGAGATAGGGTTTTTAAAACTTTAATTGACTATATTTTATTAGTTTCAGACGACTCAAGCAAGATGATTGCGTAATTTTCCATGTCAAGGAGCTAAGGGATATATTGTCTGTTTATTGTCCAAAAGGGGCAGTCTCCCATCGTCATTTACTCTGATGTTTATTGTTAATTTTCAACGTCTCTAGGAGCAGGGTGTCCAATGTTCATAAAGCATTCACATACTAAGTAAGCTGTATAAGGAACTCGTAATTGTTCAGGGGAAAATGTTAATAAAAATTAACTTTTTATAACAAATATTTTTCACCTTGAATTTTTGACAAATTGGGCTTGAAAACCCAGAATTATAGACTACTTCAATTTTATCTGGTCCATAGAGTATATATAAGGACTCGCGTACTTTCGACGTAGCCTTTAGCCACGTCTTGTACGCTCGCATGCCTGGCCGTGCAATCACGTTATAGATGGGGTTCCTCAATGATCTTAATAACTTTGAAAATATCTGCATGTTGTATTGGATGAAGGGGAACAAGTGTATAAGTTTGCTAAATTGAAAAGTTTTGAAAATAACTTTATGTGTGTACTCTAATATTGTACAAATATTCAACAAATTATTGTATATTTTCATAATAATAATCTGGGTAAATATTGTCCGTTTCAAAATACAACATTTCATACAGTATTTACATCTTTTGTCATTTTCATATTTTTAAACTTAAACTAAAAATAATTGTTTTCCGTCATTTCGTGCGTTTCCAGACGGGGTTCGCTTATTTGGAAAGTTTTGAACGTAACTTTGTGTGTGTACGGGCTCTAATATGGTACAAATATACAAAATATTCAAAATTGTCTATTTTCTTAATAATAAAGTGAGTAAGCAATAACCGTTTCAAGATAGTTAGATTTCTTGTATAAAATAATTTAATAGCGACATTAAATTGAAAAAGCAATATTTACGTCTTTTGTCATTTTCACATTTGTAAACGTAATTGAAAAATAATTATTTCCGTCATTCCCATCAAATTCCTACCTCTCTTCTGTTAATAAATTCTGATGCTCATGTTTTGAAATTCGAAAAGTCTAGCATAATTCCCTTACAGTAGTTTTCGGGGTAAAAAAAACTTTCTTTAAGTTCCCTAGCAACGTCCGTTTCCATGGACAACAACAAGCACGGCAAGCTCTTAAGAATTGAGGGGTCTAGTGAGAGAGGGAGCTATGCCACTGTAACAAGAAATTGAAATAAATTGAGTTTTCTAAAGCATTAGGTTGAGTCATAATTTGTATAACTAAGGGTAATTTATTTTTTCTAAACATATTGTTAGGTAAATTATTCAAAAGGAAAAATATTATAAATACCATTTATTATGAACATGTATGGTATATTGTTGTAGTATACCCATGTGGAAAAATCAATCTAGCACATCAAAGACTTCGAGCAAGGCTTAAATACTTTTGCCTGAGTGTAAATCATGTTCACAGGGTTACATATGAACTACATAAAGACAACTTCATATGCTTTTGGAGTATCTTCACCGTCCATTGTTTCTGTGGATTTTAGTTTTTGGTAACACCATGAAAAACTGGAGGAATATAAGGCATTATTGCCATGAGATCTTTTAACTTCAGGGCTGATGTGGGTCGTCCATGTGGATAGAGTAGTGGTATTTCTTCAAGAAGTGTAGTCAAATAAGGATGATCAACCATAGGATCTCTTCTATTTTTGGATCGACGACCTGGCATCTTCTTGAAGAGTTCTAATCCGTGCCACTGTTCCATGTCAGAATAGGTGTCTTTGAAGAAGACAGTATCCAATGAGGTTGTGTATCCAATGAGGTTGTGTATCCAATTGCCATGTTTTCCACGTCTATCTATATGCGGCATGCCAAGATGTGTTGTATTACGTTCATCAGTACTTTCATCACTATATACAGCTTCACCAACATTACATACTTGCCTGTCTCCTCTAGCTGTTGCCACCCTTTTCCTTGAAACTGCAAATATGTCACAAAAAGCTTTTAAACATACTCTAACCTTTGTACCAGTAACTGTTGTCACATGGTAAGCAAGTGAGTTCTTTCTTCTGCTCACTCCAACATCATTGCATTTTTTGGCATAGCCCCGACTGCACACCTTACGCTCAATAAGACCATTGAGATATGCATTTTGAATGTTGTACTCCTGCAGCTTGTAAAACTCGAAAAATAATGTACTTTTGCAATCTTCGTCTAACACTGAATAGCTGCACCAGTTGAGGTTAGATCCGTCTGATTTGTTTTTACAGTCACATCCAGGTCCTTGTTGCTTAGCTGCTATTTTCTTACCGGTTTTATCACTCACGTATTCATTTCCACTGTTTCTTTTTCTCTTCACAACTACTCTCTTCCATTTGTCTGGGCTACGAATGCGTTTTTTACAACCACTTTCAACAACATCTGATACACATGGATCCATGTTTCTGCGGAATATTTTAAAGCAGGGTTACCAGAACTAACGTTCACATAAACAAAAGAATGACGTAAAATGTTTATTGCAATGTGCGGACAAAATAAAAAAATCACGTATAATACACATAAAAGAAGAGAGATATAATGGAAACAATTACATTTCTTATCAATATTCCTTTACTTGATAACTGATAAACCAATATGTAACATTCCTATTTTGGTACCTCTGCCACTCCTATTGCAGACACCATCAGTAAGTGGTATAGCTCCTTCTCTCACTCAAAATGCTGATGAGGACGTATTCAAGAACTCAGAAAATCTGCTGCAGAACAAGCAGAAGCTATACCACATAGTTGTAGTTCACATGATAGATGACAGATGGCAGGAGAAGACCGAAAATGGCAAAAATTCAAATTTTCAATATTTGTGGCATAGCTCCCTCTCTCACTAGACCCCTCAATTGTTTGTTATTATACCCCTAACATTTAGATAAAAGAAGCACGATTACAGCGCCTTGAATAACGTAGTGTGGAAAACGACCCAAGAAACTGGTTCCCCAGACAGATGAGAAACATAGATGGCAGTGCGATCAATGTCGGTACTAATTTTCTTATGAAAGTAATGCGGCTTTGTTAGTTTTTGGAATATATTATGTAGATTTGTTTGTCTTGAAAGGCGGTACGTGAATTGATGGAAACAGTTATATTTGTGGAGTGATTTGCAGTCACAAAATGGCATTAATTTGGAAAGAAAAGTAAAATAAAATTAATAAATAAATAGCATGCGTACAACAAGAAGAAACATCGCAAAGTAATTCCGGATGTCAGGTGTTGGATTGTGTACTAGAGTTTTATTTTTGTAAGTTATTAGAATATAAATAGTATCCTGAGAGATATTTCATACCGAGGCGACAAACCACAAATGTCGCTTGAAAGCGAGCAGTCGAAAATCAATGCAGCCTTTCGAACCGTAGGGACACAAGCTCTGACTGCACCGTTTCCTCAAGGAGATTTTACACCAAAGTGACACGTGACAAACGATACAAGGATTTCACACCAAAGCGACACGGGTCATTCGGTCCAAGACAACTTTCATACCGAAGCGACACATGTTGCTTGGAAAGGAGCCAATCAAGAGCAACATTTCACATCGTAGCTTCATGACGGGAAGCACAGGCCAGCGTTCGGTTGGTGAAATCCTCAAGCGATAAGTGTCGCGTGCCGCTTGTCGCTTTGGTGCGCAATCTCACTAAAGCAAGACACTCATTGCATCGCGTATGCGCGAACAACAAACCACGGCAACATGTTGCAAGCTATTGAGGAAATGGCCCAGTTTAGGCGACGCAGAAGCGACAAAGCGACACGTGTGGCTTATCGTGTCGCCTAGATCTGTTGTTGTGATGTGCGGTTTATCGTGTCGCCTATCTTTTGTTCGCAAGCAACGCTTGCTAATAGACTGAAGGCACCATGTCGCTTGTCACTTAGTTGGGAACTTCCCCTGTAGCGCGTCGCTTCGGTCTCAGCACCCTTCCTTTAAGGAGCTTTCCGACCAAAGTAACAAGTAGCACGCGAATACGCCATATGAACGTGTCATTTGCTGTTTGGACCCTCATGTGCAATGAATGCTATTTTACAGTCTGGAAGTGTGTGTCACTAGTGTGAACATCCCGTGTCGCTTGTCCCATTGGTTTGAAAGTTTCCTTACACTCATGTCGATGGCACTAAGAACGTTTCGTGGGGTTCCCCTTGTCGTTTCATGCAATCATCATTCTCATCATCGCCGCGATTAGTTTAAATCGGAAGAAAAGAGACAGTAAATATCAAAAATACAAATGCTTCAGTGTGTATATCTTTAAAAGAAATGATGATGATGATAATAATAATGAACCTAATTCATACACAAAAATTTAGTTGCCAAGAACATTCCACGCGTATTTTTTCTCCCGTATTATTAACGAAAGTATGACGATAACAGGACGTGGTCGACTGTCTAGAATGTTCGTTAATATCTTCGCGACCACTGTACCAAATATCATAGCAATTATCACATTCATAGAAATGCTTCATGTAAAAGAATCAGACGTTGCAGCGAAAACTCCATTTACTTCCATTATAAGCAGTCGAACACCAAGCACCGGGGTCAACACCAGCACCTCTAGCGGATCATTTTCGAGTGGAACCAGCCAGAGAGCGCAGAACCATGCCGTTTTCCACACTACGTTATTCTAGGCGCTGTAGCATGATGTAGATATTTTCGCATTGAGTATAACAATATATACGTAATTGTATCTGGACTGAATCATCTTCTTATGTAGATGTCACCCTTGTTTGAGGCACCTTTTCAAAACCAGGAGTTCATTCATCTGTGTGTGGTCTGTGAGAAATATAATGTAGCTAAGGTCTAAATCACAAACCCTGACAACTTCTGTAAACAAAGGGTCTTACCGATTCGATGTATCACTCCGCGTCAGCTGATCCATGACCGCAATCATCTGCTGTTACACTCATAGTTCGCCGGACCTATTCATTTTATATAAAAGCCTCTGAATATGAGAACCCGCTCTCAAAACATCAGACGAATATGCAACCGCATACATTGTTACTCTCCCGGTCATTCTCTCTTTCATAACCCTTAAAACTGCAGACACTGACACACCACTGCACTGGGATACCAACTTAACCACTTCATTTACTGGTTTCTCAGGATACCACTGACAGAACGTTACATAAATATTGAGTAGAATCTGTTTCTCACCCCTTTTCAAAGGCTGTCCTTGCTGGTGTTTTGAAAACAAGCTCGGAGAACACTGAGACCTTCCCGCTCGCACAGAACTCGGCATGTTATTTTTCTAAGTATAAGTCAGGCAATATTACTAAGTTGCACTACTTCCTTGCTGTTCACATGATTATTTTTAGAAAACCAATGTTATAAAATATCATTATGTACACAAATCTCTAAGCTCATTGAAAGTTACAATGCATATTACTACAAAATGTTCACACTTATCTTGCCTTGCCATGTCACCAAGTTATTTTACGAAGTGCACTATATTTGGTGGAACAAAAATCGTTATTAGGATGCTTGTCAAAGTTTCCAACCGCAATAAATTTACGAACTTTCTTTGTCATCATCATCAATATATTTATTGGACTTACAGCAATGCATATGGCTGTTTGTGCCGATTATACAAGGTGGTTATAATTAAAGTGACGGTGTTCAGAGTGGTACAGCACGGGCTGTAATGAGAGTAGCAGTCTGAAACTTCGTAGATATGCTAATGAAGCAATGCGCTCGCGAATTATGCAAAAAAAAAAATAGGTCCAATTCTCGCCACCAGGGTAAAAAATGGCGCTGTAAGCAGTCAAAACGTGGTATAGTTACAGGAAAAAGGCAGGAAAGATCAAACACATGAGAACAATGGCTCTGGCATGTTTATTAGGAACTATGGTTACAAGAACTGTTCAATATGGCCTCCCAATTCAGCAACATGCTGCATTCGTAACACGGCATGGTCGACGGTTGCTCGCAGCATGTCTGGTGAAATCTGAGCGACATGTCGTTGTATGCTAGCCTTCAGATCAGGCAGAGACCGGACATGTCCCTGATAGACACGATCTTTTAAATATCCCCACAGCCAGAAGTCACATGGATTAAGGTCGGGGGATCTGGAAGGCCAATCATCTGGAAACTGCCTAGAGATGATGCGGTCATTAGTGAAGGTTTCTCGCAGCAAATCTTTCACGTGGCGAGCGACATGTGGTGTTGCCCCATCTTGCATGAAAATGGTGGTGTGTTCACAGTTCCGTTCTTGCAAAGCTGGAATCACGTGTTGCACAAGGAGGTCCCTATAACGTGCAGATGTCACTGTACACCTAACAGGCCCTCGAGGTGTCATCTCCTCAAAGAAAAACGGACCAAGAATGAAGGAGCTAGTGAACCCACACCATGCAGTCACGTAAACTGAGTGCAATGGTTGTTCCTGCACAACATGTGGACGAGTGGAACCCCATATGCGACAGTTCTGAGTATTCACTGTACCGACCAGAGTAAAATGCGCCTCGTCAGTCCACAGAATATTCCCCGGCCACATGTCATCCACTTCCATGCGTGCCAAAAACCGATGGGCAAACTCACGGCGTTGTGGAATATCTTGGGGTTTCAATTGGTGCACAATTTGAATCTTGTAGGGATACCAGTGTAAAATGCACCGCAAAACCTTGCAAACTGTTGACCAGGGGAGTGACAATTCACGTGCCACAGGTCTAGCACTGGTTGCAGAAGTTGAGGCATGTACTGCACGGTCAGCTACAGCTACAGCAACTTCGTCCACAACTTCCACGGGGATGGGCCGCCTTCCTCTCCCTGGTGCAACACCCAATTCACCTGTTTCCTCGAATTTCTTCATCATCTTCTTCCGCCCATTAATTGACATGGGCCCTCTTCTCAGCCCTTTCTGTTGGCGATATTTCCGCAGTGCAGCGTTACTATTGCTCCCATTCTGGTAAAACAACTTCACTAGCAGTGCACGGTCTTTCTTCGCAATAGCCATTGCTTTTTACACGGGAAAAATCAAACTTTTAATGTTCGGCGAACATTCACATCACTAAAGGAAAAAAAAAGCAACAAGCGTCACCAACAACAACCAGGGAGCTCACACAATGGTTAGGCAATGTCACCGACTTTGACGTCAGAGTTACGGAAAATTCCACGTTTTGACTGCTTACAGCGCCATTTTTTACCCTGGTGGCGAGAATTGGAACTATTTTTTTTTTTTTTTTTTTTTTTTTTTTTTTTTTTTTTTTTTTTTTTTTTTGCATAATTCGCGAGCGCATTGCTTCATTATCATATCTACGAAGTTTCAGACTGCTACTCTCATTACAGCCCGTGCTGTACCACTCTGAACACCGTCACTTTAATTATAACCACCTGGTATATTTTATTTACATAAGATACAATTTACATAAAATCTACAAACAAATTTCAAATACACTCCTATCTATATCATTCTTAGAAATATACATTACCATGTTATATCATTTTGTCTAAAGAAATGCAAGTAAAATATATTCAATTCGCATGCAAAGAAAGAAGCCAAATTTATGGGAACTGATTACTGGTGCAAAGAGTTAATCATAAAGGTGAAGCAATAAGTACAAAAGAAAGAGCATTGGGTTTAAAGTGAGATGTCATTTGCAGCAGCGTATCCCATACTACAAATTTGCCATTGTTTTACCTTACGTAATGAATCCTGTAACAACGCTGGATTTTCGTGTGGATTATTTTACTTCTATGAGTTTGCAATGCTTTCTGCATGCAGGTGGTTTTGTTTACAGAAGGTGTCAGGGTTTGTGATTTGAACTATAGACAATTAAGAATTGAAGGAAGCAATGTGAGTAGAAAAAAAAAGCCATGGAAACGGTTGCTGAGGACTTGAAAAAGGACATTTTCACCCTTAAAGAAGGGCCAGTTGAGCGATTTTTGAATTTTCTTGACCTTTTGGGACAATTTCATGGGGGGTCGTAATCAAGCATTTTTTGGCTCCGGGGCTTCCTTTATGAGAACATTTTATGTCAGTGAGTCAGTCAGTGGTGGGATTGGGTTATATTGGATGAGCAGCTTTCTGTTGTAAAGTAGGATGCTGCAGATGGCATACTTGATTCCCAAATCTCTGGGCCCTTCTAGACAGTGTAGTGGGGTCCTCTATCGAAGTTGTTGAATTAGGTCTGGTTTCGAATTAGGAGTGTAAGGTGAGTGTGGAGCAATGTATTTTACCTGCATTAATAAACATTTTCAAGCAGGCATCATCTCCAGGAAGGTATCAACTTAGCTAATCACACCATCCCAACTATGGCCAAGATCAAGAATATGTGAAGCTCTATACTTCCGCATCACCCGATATGCCTTCATGGCATCGGTGCACACACACGACAGGAGTATCTTTACCTTTACATTCCAAGATTGATGCTTATCATATGGTCCATGCTATACTATTGGCGGTCTACATGAATTGGTTCCGCACAGCACAGAACAGTAAAGTATTGTAGTAACCCATTATGAGCACACATTGCATGTGCTCATTATTATCTGTGTTTCCATTTATATGGTTTCTGTTCCTGTTGTTCCCATTCCTTCTCTTCCTCCCCCTCTGCAGCCACTACCATAAACAGGGCAAGCCCGTGCACTTACTGACGTGTTTGGCCTGTGCCTCCACTGTATAGCTTTATTGGTGTTAGGACTCGACATGGAAATATCGACCTAACCTCATTAATGATTCTACAGAGCTTCTTAAGGACGATGGTACAGTTCTAGTCAATTTGGAATGGACCTTTTTGGATCCTTGCACTTTCAGCACACTTTCACATTCCAAACACTCAGGGAGAAAATGTTGCCTTTTTCTATCTCCACAGATTTTTTTATTCCTCCTCCCCCTCAGTGGTAGACATACCACCAGAGAAGGAACTCTGTCTTGATTGTATGCAGAAGCATCTTCCTCATTCTTTTTGCAGTATTTTGATCTAATGCATTTGTTAAGTATAGAGGAGAGTGGTGCAAGTGAGACCCCTTAAGAAAAGAAAGATTATAGTGTGCACATTATTTATTTGAGAGGAAACAAACTTTTACCAGGCTACACGTAGAACAGTTGTAAACATTTTTATTTAGTTCAAATACAAAAAAAAAAAAAAAAATTAACTCCTCTGTTAAAAAATTGAAATAAAGTCTGCATCTGGATGCACTTGACCCACCGGGTGGGGCAAATGAGACCAGCCAGATATAGAAATTGAACACTGAAACTTGGCAAATAACTTTCACCAGAGGAATGACCTAAATCACTTAAATCATGGGTCCAAATTAATGGAAATATAACTATCAGATAACTCTTGTAGTAAGCTAAGGTTGGGGGGAGAGAGGGATGCCAGGGAGCAAAATTAACTGGCAAAAGAAATGAGTGGGCATTTCCCCAGAACGAAAAATTTAGCATGCGTGATGAGGTTTGTAAAGAGATATATTATGCAATAAATATATTACAAGTGTTAAAATGTATTGACGATTTGTAATGCAGGCTTCTGTATACACCATAATTCTTATAAAGATAATACTGAAAATAAATATGTTCCTATAAAGTCGTCAATTTACAAGGGAGTGTTCAACTGCTTCGCACACAGTCTCTCCAGCTTCTATGACACCAACTAGCTTCTCGCGGGGTCATTTCCTGATGTGGTCTAGAATTCAGCTAGGATGGATGCACTTGCCCAACCTGTCTCACTTGCCCCACACTATATTTTAATTTCCTAAAAATTTCTTTGTAATAAACAGTAGACATGCCTTTTTCAGTGTAAAAATTTCCATTTACAGCACCAGATGTCATCCACAAAGCATTCAGCGAATGCCAAAATGATGAACTGCAATCATAGATAGAGACACAATGACTTCAACTGCACTAACATGGATTCTTATTGCATGCTTGGGTGAGTTTTTAAGCATTAATTCGAAGGTTTTAACAAAAAAGTTGTATCTCTCCTGATTATTTTCTTGTAACATGTGTTATAATTTGCTGTGTTCCAGGCAAGTTCCATTCTGACTGGCAGTGTAGTTACTTCATGCATATCTTGAATCAATTTATTCTATTTCAGTCTTTAACCCAGATATGCCTGAAAAAAAATTTGTTATTTTTTTCTTATTTTTCTGATTTAATATAATAAGAAAAATCAGATTAATGTACATATAGTGTTTATTTTGAGATATCTAGTTTCAACAATGCTCTAGATGGTTTCCTTTTAGAAGAACAGTAGGCATTTGGAGGTATATTGTATAAGTTTAAGAAAGTAAGGTACATTTTTCTTTAATAAACAAATACAAAAACAATGTACTAATTCTTTGTATGGTAGCTTGCAAAGCAATTTACAGTAATGCTACTTCACATTTTTGACATTTCATTGATACCTTCTTATGGCAGAAACTTCATCTTGTTTGCTATCACTGGGATACAATTAGGTGGTCTTTTCCATCATGTCTTGGATCTTAATGGTCTCCTACTGTTTCTGTTTGTCTTTGGCTGCTCTCAATTAATGCCATAGCTACTCGTCAACAAAATGGCAGTTGATCTAAATTTTCACCTCTATTTTTGGAGCTGCCAGGCATTTTTTTTTCAGCAACATCTATCAATTGTGTGCAGAGGGGAAAATACCACTTTTCCTCCATATTGATATGCAGTACAAACCAATGTTCTTGTCACAGCCATCAACACCTCTCATTCTCTGGTTATAGACATGAATCGAATGTGATTGAATTACCGAAAACTTATTCCTCTCTGTCTGAGAGAAGCACGTGACATTGTGCAGTGGCTTTGTACCAGCTGCGTTAGATGCTATGGTGACAATGTTGTTATCATTCCATCTTGTGACAACAATAGTGTAATTATCTGTTACAAGTGTTTCGAAAAAATATGTTTCTCTTTCTTTATACTTAGCCATGGCTTCTTTGGCTTCTTTACTCTAATCGTGCCAGTATCTCTAATACACTTAGGCTCAGTTCGCTAAGAAGAGGAATTGTCGTAATAAAGTTATCAAAGAAGATATGATAAGGACAAGACCCAATAGGTTGCAAAACATCTGTGTACATGAGCTCCACTCATGGGCCAAGACCAATTACTTTGTATTCTTCAGGGAGTTTCATTTTTTCACCCTGATGTGGTTCCATTCCAAACAACATATCTATTAGATGTAGCACCAACCCAGAGCTTGTAGCCATGCCTGATTGGTTTCATCGGTAACATCACCTGTTGAGTTGGTTGGAGGCATTATTGCAATATCCAAGTCATGCCGTAACTAATCATTATCATAAACTTCCTCCTCAATTTATTGATTGATTTGCGTTATTTTACTTTGCTTTTGTGCCACTTTTGGCTAATTGCAAAGTTGGAAATGAATGATGATATGATGAAATTGATGAATGGACATTCACAAACATCCATGTCTAAGCTGGAATTCAAACCTGGTACCCCTGACCTCGTAGCATGATGTGCTAACCACTCTTCAATATAAATTACAATTTTACTTACATTTTTTGCGAGTATAATACGTTTTCTTCAATTATGACGTTTCGAGAGATAACTTCTCTCTTCTTCAGGTTTCAGTGTTTTATAAGCAATTCATAAAGTCATAGCTTCGTCAGAATATTTCTTCCATAGTCATCCTCTTCAAGGATGGAAAGCAAAGCATCAAGTGTAAGACCTCTGCATTAGATAATTTACATAAAATAGATCAATGTGTAGAAATGCATCAAGGTAATCACAAAGAACACTCAAGTGCCCACTGTCTTCTAAAAGGACACCTAACTTTATGTTATTATTGCCCCTCTGTGTATTAAAATTTTACTTGTTATTTGCTGTTACACAAACACATGTAGACCTAGCAAACAAATAATCCTCATAAAGTAACTAAAGTACTTGTAAAAGGTATGAAAACTTACTACCTCTCCATTCTGCAGTGTGAAGAAAATGACATAGTTTCTTAGACACATAAACACAACTGAGGATAAACAACACAATAGCTGCTACTGTGATGAATTGTGATATGCTGTGTTCTGAAAACCACGTGATGCAGCATAATTTACAAAATTAGCCTCACACAGGATCTAGGGCACCTCCAGAGGGAATTAAATTCATACAAGCAAACTGTCCTTTTTGAAGGATGGTAGGCATATAAATATGTTTTCTTATTATTATTTACCAAAAATCGTTACTAAAGAAGGAAAAAATGTACTCGATAAAGATAATTGAACCTTGAGGAACTCACATCAAATATAGTTTTATTGTCAGTATATTTTGCTGTCTTGTTTTATCATTCAAACTTGATAATTGATTACATGTTTTCAGCTTTTTCGCTTGAGAACTGAATCAGAAGTAATTTTGACTGCGTGCTGGTGGTGGACATTGAGACTGAAACAACTGGGATGCAGACACTAACCTTTATTAGCATGGTGTTGGGTCACCTTTGGTGGCCAGTACAGCAGCAACACGTCTGAGGAAGGACCGGTAGAGGTCCTGCACTGTGGTGAGAGGGATTTGCAGCCATTCCTCCTGAAGCACACCGATGGGTTCACAACATGTTGTTGGTGGAGGTAAACGTAGCCACACACAAACCTCCAAAAGACCCCATAAGGGCTAAATAATGTGCATGTCCAGCAACTGTGCGAACCATGGCAGATGTTGAACCTCACGTTCATGCTCATGTATGCAGTGTGTATCAGTGCATTATCATCTTGGAATATGGCACCACCATCCGGGAACAATATTTGCACCATAAGATGCAGATGGTCCTCCAAATGACCCTTAGTCCTTGGCAGTGACATGTCCCTCTAGAATGATCAGTGGTCCCAAAAGACTGCCACAATATTGCACCCCATATCATCACGGATCCACCCTAATGTTTCACTCTGGGCACTAAGCAGTTTGGTTGGAATGCTTTGGATGGATTTCTCCACACATAAACTCTTACAGATGTCAGAAAAATTGTGAAGGTGGACTCATCCAAGAACACGACATGTTTCAGGTTGTCTAACGTGCACGAATTGTGCTGCTGGCACTAGTGAACCCACTTTTTGACATTGGTGCTAGTGACCAAGGGTTTTGGTATAGCAACCCTGCCATGGATATTGACCCTATGAAGTTTTTGACATATGGTTTTGGTAGAAACAGGTTCAGTCAAGTGTGATATTTCCAGTGGTGGATTTACACTATTTGTACACAATCCTCTTGACATTCCTGTCAGACAGCTTCTGCTTCCCCCGACAGTTACTCTTCGTGGATGTTGTTTGTCCTTCATTCTGATATCCTGCAAATATTTGCAATCTCTGTTAATGATTCACCGGCGAGATGAGCACCAACAATTTGCCCTCTTTGAAAGTCTGATATATCCCCCCATTCTACTGCACAAAACCAAATATTTGGTGTGCAGTCCATCTACTGCTGTGCCAATGAGACTCGCAGGGACACACCTATGCGCTTGAATGCCCTCTACGCTGTGCATGACAAACAGTTGGTGCAGGCGATCCCTCCAGCAGTGTGTTCTATAAACGCCGGTGTTTCAGTTTCAATATCCAACACCTGTACATTGCCAATTGCTGATAAAATGTTTTGCAGAAACCACAATACACGTATATACGCGTATATATATATATATATATATATATATATATATATATATATATATATATATAATTCTCATTTGCAATAATCCTTGAAACATAGATCATTGCAGTACATTAGTTTAAATTTTAAACAAGAAGTATTCAAATTTGTGTGAATATGTAAATATAAAGAGAACAGTGATACATTACACCATGTTTGTTGATGAAATTATAATCATGGCAGGCAGCTACGCATTACCGATTGACACTTGCCATTGTTGTTTACTTTTTTCTATCTGACAGGCCCATAGCCAGAATTTTATTTCGGAGGTCAGCTGCCATTTAAATTCGAAAAAGTGGTTGCCAGAAGCCTGAAGATGAATTTCTCTCAAACTTACAATTTAATATACAAGATGTTTAATCCTGCTAATGAAGTAAAATTAATTTCCACCGTACACTACTTAAATTAGATATTTGTAGGATTTCAGGGAGGGGCTTCAGCCCTCTCCCTGACTACATGTCTGCTGTCTGAAATTGCCCTGGGCAGAGTCCTCTGGAGCCCTTTTGAAGCATTGAAGTACTGAAACTTGTTAAAAAAAAAGTTCAAATTTTCAACACCAAGTTGAATTGTGTAGCTGAAATCTGGTGCACAATGTACAACATGGGAAACACTTTGTACACCCATTGATCACATTGTCATATTTCCGAAGTGTCATTCGCCTTGACAGGGTGCATATTGAACACTGCTGTATCAACATATACTCAAAATTACTGGTTGTTGTTACTTCAGTGCAATATTTCAACCTGATGGTGAAAATTTGAATTGCTTCTCTCTCTTCATCAGCATTCACATCTCCATGGTCTGTCTATATAGCCTGTATATCAAGTTTCACCGTAATCAGTTTCTTCAAGCAGACTCCACAAAGCTCTAAGTACCAGTGATATATTCTGCAAGTTTGAGCTAGTTTACCACAACAATTCTTATTTATTGTGTATATTTATTATATATTAATTAGATAGAAATAAAACACAAATGCAGGCTGCAAGTGAAACAAAAAAAAATGAAGTCCGACAACTTAAATTTTCTGGCAATTTCTAAATACAGTAAAGCGTCGATTATCCGAAGTAATTGGGGGACATGGGTGTTCGGAAAACTGGTTTGTTCGGATAATCGAACTGTACATGTTTATTTGCCAAAAAGAAGTACTGTACAGTAAATTTATTCATAAAAACAGGCATCTCTTTAAGTATTACAAAGTAACGTACAAAGGCAACTTTAGTAGGAATATATAGTATGTGGTACAGTTTATTAAACAAAAATATGTACATATTACATACGCATTTTGCATGAACAATACATACACCGACAGAAGTGTGCTGATTGTTGAAACACAGCTACTGGCGGCTTGGCCGGTCAGCAGCGCCTTATGAAGGCCCCATTAGAAGCAATGTTCCGCCAGCGGTGGCTCAGTGCGGCGACTACTGTGGGAAACTTGGTTTGGGAGTGAGGGGGATGATGGACGGTAGGGTGGGAAAGTAACAGGTGCGAGCGAGTACACAGTTCGGTTAAGCGGTCATTCGGTTGACCGACGTTCGGATAATCGATGCTCTACTGTATGTGGAAAACATTGGTTTACCATTGGTAAACCAGATTACATGCGAGAATACACCATTGCTGAGTACAAAAAATTTAATTTAAGTGCCACATTTTGCACCTGGTGGTGAAAATTTGAACAATTTTTTCCACCAGCATTCACTTTTCCATGTACGAAGTTTCAGCCCGATCTTTTGCTTCAAAAGGGCTCCAGAGAGATCTGAGTAGGGTAACTTAATTGAGACCACCTTGTATGTGGGATGTCAAATTTCATGTTTTTACATGAAGGGCTTCCTAAGTTTTGTTACAATGCAGAGGACAATGCAAGATTGATTGGTTACACAAAATCATTAGAATAAAAAGATAGGGGTGCAATAAAATACGTCCATTGCCAATTCAAAGGCATGAAATCCCAAGTAACCACCACCGTTGGGCCAACGCCAGTTTTTACGTGGGCAAGGTGGCTTTACGTTGGTTGGCAAATTGACGTTGGTCTTACGTTGGGCCAACGGTGGTTGCCAACGTTTGTCAAACCATGGAAACGTGAGTCAAAATCAGTTTTATAAACAACTTTTTAATGCTAAGATAACTTTCAGGAGAATGCTGAAAATTCTAGAGTGTAAAATAAGTGACATGTAACAGTGTTTCTTTAGAATATTTTAGTCACAGCACATACTGGAAATATAATATATTTTTAATGAAAGTAGAAGCTATTTTTAACTTGCAGTCACTCACCCGTCCTTTGTCAGCCACCATGGATGAAAGATGTGTTGGGAATTGCTTATTGTTTGTCTTTCTTGCTGCAGTAGAACAAGAACATTGTTACTGATATTATTGTGAAGATGGTTAAGCAATGTTATATGCAGACTAAATTCCATGAAAGGTGGAAAACTAAGTAAACTCTATAAGGTTTTTGTGCTACCACTTGAAGGTATGGTGCCTTGAAAAGAATGATACCATGTGACTGAGAAAGTGATGTGTATTTTTTTTTTTATTTTCATAAATATCTTGAACTATTGTTTACATTTGGCCTCACAATAAATTATGTATATATCAGAAAACAAACCTATTCATTCTTTAGTTTTCAGTATGTTGGGCCAACGTAGCAAAACCATATATTGGGCCAAATTGGTCCAACGTAGCAAAACTATATGTTGGCCCAACATAAAAACCACACGTTAACCCAATGTAGAAACCATTGCCAAAATTACCGTTGGCCAATAGTATGTTTTTGCGTTGAGCCAACCATTGGCGACCATTTTCAGTACGGTTGGCCCAACGTTGGACCAACCATTTTTGGTTACTTGGGATGATACAAAAATAAGACAAGATAATGATGAATTATTAAAGTAGATTTAAGATCTAATTTTCATTAGGCTGCCTATATTGCTTTCTGCATGCACTTGTCAATAGAGTGTTCATTTGTCATTGTTTTAGAAAATGTATCACTCATTTTCATTTCCTTGTTGTTGAAGTGCAAACATGGCCATCCCACTCTCCATTTGCACCAAAGAAGAACAATAATAATAATAATAAATTTTCTTTATTCAGCGGGCGAGGTTCAGCCAAGGGCTGCTCTGCCAATGAAGACTGATCTGTTTTTGCAGTCCGAAGGTATACCAGGGGTTGTAATCCATCGAAGACTTGTATCATAATATGGGAGACTAATATGCAGATGACTTCGCCACTTTATCATCACTCCTTAGTTTGTCAGAATCATGGCACAAACTTGTTCCATGTCCTTGAAGCTTTCCTGGCAGCGAATGATGAACAGGTTTTCTCGGTATATCAACCGGGTGATATCTGGATAGGCTTCCGAGCTTTTCGAAAGCTAACATTACTCTCAACTTCGAGGAGAAAACCTCTTCTTCATTCTTCATCTTGCTTAATGTAATTGTGAGTAGTGCATATGAATGGGCCCCCTACTCCTCACTCGTGCTTAACACTTTTTCAACTGCTTTTGAACTTCTCAAACAATTTGTTCACACTTAGTAGTGGTATAGCACTTTCTCCATATTGTGATGCAAGCGTTTGGTGGATTCTGGCCTGTGGTAAAGCTTCAAACCACATAAAAGAGCACACTGTTCTTCTTTTGTGCAAACAGAGTGGCCCAGCAATGTTTATGCTGCAACAAGAGAAAAAGAAAATGAATAATGAGAGCCACACACTATTGACATGCATGTGCAGAAAGCAATATGGCCAACCTAAAGAAAATTACAGCAAAAATGCAGATAATTATTGACTGATCCATATACTTTGCTCTATTAGAGTTAAAACTAGTCTTCAATATAATAATATGTATTTATCTTGTGTCAAAAACAAGGTTGTGCTTGTTGTAAATATATATATTTCTTGTCTACACCTGAATATGTGACATCCCCAAATCAGAAAGTGTAATTTGCACACTGGTGTTTCATATTTGATGGGATGTGTTGTTTAATTAGCACTAAAATCTTTGTATCCTAATTTATCTCTGAACAAATGTTTGTTTGATTGATAAAGTATGTACTTTTTTTTATGATTCTGCACATTTTATAACAATAATCATAGCTTCGTTAATAAAATATGTCCAAATAATTTTCACTCAGGAAACATAGACTTTAATTTTTGAATTCTAATTTCGGAATTGTTTTACAATACTCAGAATTTTGTTTCAGAAAGTAAAATACAGAAACACAAAATTCGAACGCACTTACAAGAATGCTTGGTTCCCCATGTGTTTCCACAGGTTGGTCAATAACCAATTTTGAGAGTAGAGAAATACGTCATAATCTCCCACTAAAATCTAAAATTTTTACAACAGCTTTATAAAAAAAATAAGTGCTTGAATATGCACGACGAAATGCAGTGCCGCACAAAATGTAATACAAATATACTTTATAGTGTAAATTGCTTGAATTTACATGTTGATTTTATGAATTAGTCTCTGGTCATGGACTTATGTCACACCTTGTGAGGCAAATCCTATTAATTGTCCATCATTTTGAGGCTGTTAGTTTTCATCCAAACAGTTTGATGGTGTTGGCCACTTCCATTTCTGACGGAAATGTTAAAAAGCAAGTTCCGTATCCACCTAGAGATTTCTGCTGTTGGCCTGGTTTATGGGACTGTTTTATCCTCTTATATATAATCCTTGGTAGAACTTTCAAATACTGAATACGGTGATGATGATGATAAAATCACTTTCTAACTCCCACTTCTAAAATATATTTCTGTATGGTGCAGACAGATTTCAAACTTGCTAAGTCATTGTAATTTTGATGTGTGTTAACAGATTTTATTTACTTTTAGCACTGAATCTTATTCTTGTGGAAGGCAAAGGTGGAAGAGGAGGAAGAGGTGGCGGCCGCTCTAGTAGTGGAGGGAGAGTATCTGGGAGATCAAATATTGCCAACGGTGTAGGAAGAGGAATCACTCCAATTGCTTCTCATCCTGGAGGTAAGTCTATGGTTATTCAGGGTAAACCAGATGTGTAACATTGCTTTGGTTTGCTGCTTAAATGTTGCAAAATTTTAAAGTACCAAATTCAAACAAACAATGAACAGTATGTGTTACTGTGTTATCACTTGTGCAGGAATGTTTCTGATTTGGAGAGTTCTATTCAAAGGTCCGACTCCATAGGACAATGGTGTTATTAGTGCAGATAGCAAAAATGGAAAGAGAGAAAAAAGGTTGTTGAAAATATGTAGCTTCCAACTAAATGTTCTTGAATTTCCAAAGTAGAATGTACAATTGCTAGGATGTACACTGGTAGGTGTGGCACCAGGGGGATGCAACGGTGTGCTTGCACGCCTATTAATTTTATTTCACACCTCCTTCAGCACCTCTTTTCAATTTTTTTTCAACCTAATGAAAAATGTTATGTTATGTTACGCTATGAAAACAATGTCGTCACTTTGAGCATAGAATGTTAGGTATTGAAGTGATACGGCTATTATGGTATTCAACAGGCAATCCATTGGTCCTGAAAGAAAAATCAAAAATTACTTTCCTATAGTGGCAGCGATCTATACAAATATCAGCAGCTGTTGTCTTTCATTCATCACCTTGTTGTTAAGAATTGTTTGTACTTTTGTTAATTCCGGTGGCATTTTCGATAATTGCCTACAGCTCAGTGTGAGTTGTTTCATGATTATCTTTTTACTTTTATTAGCATTGTTGGTAAAAAAACAGTTTTATTTTCTATGTACTTGGTATTCCTCTATTCTCAAAATCACATCGCAACAAAAATTTTAGTTGCTTTCAGTACATCATCGAGTTGTGCCCAGGAAATTACTTAATGTGAGTTACATCGAGACTTTTTTCTTTTCATTGTTGTTGTTGTTTATGCACACTTCTATGTTAGGGAAGCAGTCTGATAACTGAAACTGACTACATAGTTTTGTATTACTTGTAGGTGTTATTTTATTTGCATATAGTAGAACTTAATTAAGGTTCCATAGCGATTTTCTTTTACCCAATGCACACAAATTGAATACTGAGCAGTGATCTCTGATATCTGTGCATCAAGGAAAAGTACAAAAAGACAAATAACCATATATGAACAAAATGTTTCTATTTAAATAGTAGGCTCAAGCCTGAACCTGGCACCAACACCAAAGTATTTTAAATTCAATTTCAATTTTATGATATGTATAACAACAGCAACAATAATACAGGTAAAATATAAGTTCCTGGAAATATATGAAATCTTACTCTCCTCCCTTCCTGGGGGAAAAATCCTGCAGGCATCCTTGCATGCATCTTTGATGTTTTCTATATTTTCAACATCACACCCTCTAAATTTCATTCTACACCCCCTCAACACTCGTAGATGATTAATCCTGGCCCTGTGAGTCTCAATAGGAATGGAATATGTCTTGTTGACATGCTTTATCATTGGGAGCATTTATTGGGTTGATACATAAGTTCATAGCATTTTTTTTTCACCTTGGCAAAGGCTTTTATGTCATACTCATTTGAGATCAACAAAAAACAGAAATTAATCAGTAATATAATATCTAAATTGTCTATGACTGTCTACCAATGCTGGGACAGTCTTTCGATTCCACACCAGAAGAAATCAACTGATTTGGGGTTAAGGACATCGTCAAGCCAAGTTTGAAGAGTATTTTCGTTACCAAAGGAGTTCCCTTGAAGATTGGTGGATTGAGACCTGAAAATATGAAAATCTGAGGGTGCAAGATTAGGGATGTAAGCAAGCTCTTGGACAGCAGTTTTTGCCAGGTTAGTGGAGTGTGGGTGTGCATTATTGTGTTGGAGCAACACTCGATGCAGCCTTCCTGGCCTCCTCACTGATTTGTGTTTTTTTCACTTAAAGCATGTGGTATCCTGAACCTTACCCACATAATGCAAATGTCGTATGATGTTTGAGTTTGAGTTGGTGTTTTAAGTCCACTTTATGCACAGTAAGGTTAATTGGGACTGGACCTACAGTTCAAAGTGGGATCCGAACCACTAAGTGTCTCCACCGGGTATCAAACGCAGGACCCTTTGATTAGAAGGTGACGATGCTACCCTGCGCCATTGGGGAGGCCCATAAATATCTTACATTGGTTGAATGGTCACATTTGCTAATTCTCAGGTCGACTGACATGGATCTTCATGGATTAAAGTATTTAAACAGTCTTCATTAAAACCCGACGGTCATCCTGAACGTGAAGAATCACTCAAGTCAAAATTGCTTCCCCTCTTTGAAATGACAAAACCATTTTTTTCCCCTGTTCTAAGCTTTACATGTTGGCATTATCCCCGTACATGGCACAAATGTTTACAGCCACTTCTGCTGCCTTTGCTCCTCTGTTAAAACCTGACAGAAGAATATCGGAAATGTTTTTTTTTGTTTTTTTTTTCACCTGACACTTATTGTTTCTTAGCCCAATAATTACACTCTCTTCCTTCAAACCTGCAAAATTCAATGCGTATTCACAAGCATAACAATGCCTCTCCAATTGATGAATGTTAAACGATAAACAAACTCCTAACACCACTCTGTGTTGCCATACCAAACAAAAACGCTACGAACTTATGCATCAACGCAATATAATATCACAAAACCTTATTGTACTATGTGAATTAAGACCTAATGTTGATAATCATAGGCAAAGAAAAAGCATGAACATGTGATATCTGCAGCAAAAATGCAGCCACTCAACCAATCTGTTAGTAGCTTTGGAATTCTATATTAAAATAATATTTCTTAGTGCCTGACATAATCTATCAAGGAATACTGGTCTTCAATGTGGTAAAGCATACCATTTCATACAGGAATTCCAAAAGAATACTTTTTCAAACATATTTGACTCTCCCAGAGTTCCCTTGCAACTATCATTTGCTGCAGGTTATACCACTCAATTGCTCACCCTTAAAAAAAGAATCTAGTGCCAATTTGTACATGTGTCAAATATACTGCATCACCAATCACAAACCATACATTTCAGTGCAAACTTCACAAAACACAGAGAACAATTTTTACGGGACTTATATAAAATTGCATACCAAACACTGCTGACACATTGTCTGCTCATTAACACTTCATTCTGTGATCAGTAGGCAAGGGATTTTAAGTTGCAAAATTATGGTCGGGAAAGGGAATAAAAAAAGGTTCTGAAAATGTTTTCAGAAAGGTGTAAAAAAAAGGTGCAGATAAAATGCCTTTGCTCAGGTCTAAACCAGTTGCATTAACATTCTTTATTCAATACTGTAGCAAATAACATAATAATAATTACATAAAGTAACCAGTATTTATGAATTAAAAATGGCATTAATTGGTTTTCTACTGTTTCATTCTTTTATTATTAACAAACACACTTCTTCCTGTACTTACGCTATTTATTAGATGCCACACAGGAAGCTTACCAAACATGTACAAACAACTTGTTATTCTGGACTATGCTCAACATTTGTATGTTTTCAAATGTAAGTCGCTGACGCTTTGAGCTCAAGAAAAACTACAATATCTTGGGAATTATTGGGGTTGCAATGATTATATTGTACCATTTTATTGCTCTTGTTCTGCTCTACAAAATGAGACTACAGGATTCTATATGACTGCTCAAGAAGAGTGAAAATCATTTATTTTTCTTTCCAATTTTTTAACAAAACACTAAAGAAAAGGAAAGGAAAAGGTGTTTACACATAAAAGAGGGAGTAAAAATGGGATTAATGTGTTAATCTCACAAAAACGTGCAACAAACTGTGCTCATTTTGCTTGATTCCATGTCCTAGAATACATCTCAAATGATCGGCATGAAAAGATCTATATTTTTGGAAAGGTATTGCACCTTAAAATCCGTTCGCTAGTGATCAGTATTCTTACTAAATATTTCAGTAAGTCAAAAATAATGTTATAAATATGTAAAATTATGTTGTTTTTTTTTAATTAGGAAATCATGTATTGTAAATAATAGTAATTATCTCATGGTATAACAGCCCTCATGCCATAACAGCCCTTGAGGGCCAGAGCCTACCTACCAAATGATGACCTCACTCCCACCAGAAATGGGCAATCATCAAACCAGTTATGAGGAGACGTGTGCTCAGCACGGCTAACCCCTAGTCATCGTTGTAGGTTTCCATGGCCGAGTTACGCTACTAATTCGTACCTCCTCAATTTCCTCATGATGGTGAATGGCCACCGGTCCCATACACTGGCCGAAATCTCAGGGTAAAAAAGTTGTTAAGCTTCCCTCTGGAGACTCGAACCAGTGCACATCCGTAGCCTGAGCTTAGACTGTATGGCCACAGTGCAGGACATGCATTATAACTGCATAAATTTATATAACTGATGATGCATGGACAATGCTTACAAGAAAGAAAATGCTCTTCTCCTCCCTTTTTGGTGGTGATAAACATGCCCAACGTGTAAGTTCAGCCCCGATTACCCTCATATACTACATAACTATTATTCCTTACCATATAAATGATTATTTCTTTCAAAGTGGCCACCACCAACTTCTTTTTTTCTTTCTATTTTAAGCTTATTTATATGTTTTCTCATTGAGTTACTTCCTAGTTTTATTGTTTATAGTTTTGTTGTACACTATTAGCATATAATGTATTGGATAAGTATTAATATTAAAGCTTTCATGCACACAGGGCAAAAAAAAGCTATTACATGTGGGTTTGAAAGATGCAGAAAATATTTTAAGCATAAGTGTACCTTTCTCAAAACAAGATATACTATGACTACTACTGCTCAAAATA
Organism: Lepisma saccharinum; assembly: GCF_977018435.1. Lineage (NCBI taxonomy): Eukaryota > Metazoa > Arthropoda > Insecta > Zygentoma > Lepismatidae > Lepisma > Lepisma saccharinum. The sequence goes on from NC_139237.1 coordinate 57,410,845, forward strand.
ATAACAGCAACAATAATCATCATCTTAATCCGTATGTAAATTGGAGTAATTTAGATGATAAACACAATACACTCTTCATAGTAAGCTGGGCATTGGAGTCATTTTTAAACAGAAGATGTCTGACATTATTTCACAAACCTGCTTTAGTGGGTTAATGTACATGAATAACAAGAACCATAGATAACTGAAATCATAGAAGATGAATCTGTAGATATAATTTGTACTTCAAATCTGTAATAAGCACATATACTTTGATGTAGGATCAAGTGGATTGGGTGTGGTGTACTTAGGCTTTGGGGTTATTCATCAAAATATATAGCCATCTAAATAAATCAACATCTTTTCACATTTTTTAGATATTTTAGCCTCTGCTCTCTCCGAGGGAATGGCATCAACTATAGGACAAGACGAAACTGGATTGTCACATCCTGTAGCTCTACTAACCATGTATCCTCCGGGAGAGTAGAGATCGTACCGGGATAAGGCAGACTGGAAATTACAATGACCGATACTCTCTCCACATTAGGTTTATTGATGTGATTGGAGGTAGGGATTGTAAACGGAAGAAGGCACACACTCACTCGCTTTGCCTAATCCAGCGACACTTCCTTGAACACAGTGTATCCTAAGATTACCGGCCCAATAGCTTAGGCTTACACTTCGATGACAACAGAGACAAAAGAGAGCTCCACGTAATTAGGAGGTAGGTGTATGACCTCTCTGTCGCGCTGGACGTTTGACGTTGAACTTATGTGGGCATTAGGCAAGGTTCGTGCGTCGCTTGCACCCTACCATCTACAATATTTATATCATGTTCCATATCATCTTTTGTGCCCTTCCTAGATGTACAAAACAAGTTTTAAAAGTATTCTGTCCAGAAAATTTAATGTGTTTCAACCAGTGAAGGTACCAGAAAACATAAGTGGGGAGGCAGTGTTGAGGGAAGGCATATTTTTTGCGAATGTGGGGGTGGTCACATTTAATGTACCTCCAAATAACAAAATAAATTGTATATTTGAGTTAAGAGTATTTATTTAAGTAGTTTTTGTTCTTTGTTGTAGGAGGGCAGCCATGGCAAACTGGTCAATTGGGAGATGGCATATGCCTCTCTCACTCCTCACTAATTTTAAGGGTGCATAAATGTACCCTACTTGTAGAGAGGCATTTGAAGGGTGAATGAGGTAGAATCCCCCACCCCATTCTGGTTGCTGCATCCTCCCTCTGTTTCCAGTTGCTATTTTTTGACACTTGGGGTGAGAAAGTCTCTCTCTCTCTCTCTCTGTCTCTCTCTCTCTCTCTCTCTGTCTCTCTCTCTGTCTCTCCCTCTCTCCCCCCCCCCCCTCTCTCTCTTTCCCTCTGTCTGTCTATGTGTGTATATAAACTTGTGCAACATCCCAATACATGGGAAGTAACTGAAATTCTTCCATCTCCTGGAAATGTTCCAATTACCACACTGCTTGTTGATTCAAACTAATTCACATACTTTGTTTGAAAACTGACTGCAATTTTTAAGTTATGTATCAAATTTTAACATTCAAGTTTGTGATGCAGTTTTTAATACTTACAATCATCTTTCCATTCCAGGTATAGGAACAACCGGGAAATGGATAATTGGTATTGTGGTGACTTGTATAATATTAATACTTATGACGTACTGTTACTGTAAATTTTTGCTACCAGGCGTGCCATATGAAAACAAGGATTCTCAATTTGCATCACCTACTCAATATGGAGGTGCAAGCCATGTAACATCTGTTTCACCAAGTGCACCTTCAAATCTGTTAATAAATGCAACAGTTAATGACCCCCTTCTGCATGGAAGAGATGGAAACACTGCTGCTCCTAGTGCACCCCCTCTGCCTCCTGAAGAAGATGAGAGATTTCCTCCCTTACAGTCATATGAAGACATTGTTGTTGTGCCAGATGCTTCAAAGCAAAGCTGCCCAATCACGCCTCCACCAAGTTTTGAGGAAGCTTTGGCACTTAACACTTACAGTGGTGGGAATACTGCTTCTCAAGTTCCTATAAGTTCATCCGAACAATTGAAGACTGCTGGGGTAGTGTGGTATCCAAGTATTAGTCAAGGTGGCAAACTCTGAACAAGTTTATATCAGTTGGGAAAAGTTTCTTCTACAGAAGTAAGAAATTTAATTGTAAAGTCAACCACAAAGGTATGTTATATGTATGGCCTGGATTTTTATGACGTCATATTTTATTCCTTATGTAGTATGCATACTCTTAAGTATTAAAATCCTGAATACGAACCTCTGGTTATAAAAATATGAATTTCATCATATTTTCTTTTTTTAAAGTTTTTGGTCATTTTTTCACATTTTACGTCATTTTTTGGTAATTTTTCGCATTTTATATCTTTTTCTGATATTTTTTTTCTTGCGTGTTAGCAAAAAAATGTAATGTAATTGCATTACCTTTCACCCACTCATTTTTAGCCAGGATCTGACATTAATGACCTTGATGTTAGTAACAATGAAACGAAAAAAATTCTATCACCATGCGATTGTATGGACAAAGCAACATATCGTTCAACAATACCTATTGCAATAATTCTGAATAAGATAAGATTTTTATAAATTTTTATACCTTAAATTCATATACACCTTGTACAACCTTGGTGACAATGAAGTTCGACCAGAAAGGAATACGTGATTAAATGCACAGAGGCATAGGCGGTGGAATGGGTGACCCGCAGAAGTGACGCATGTGTGTAAGAGGAGGCGTGTGAGCAGGCAATAATCGTGATCCCAGCATGTTGCACCCAAGGAAACGGGGAACTATACGCGTGACATTGAACTTCGACCAGGCACCAGACCCATACGGTAAATTCCAGATAGTGGCGCATTCGACGGAAGCATGACGTCACGGACACGATAAGGGAGTCCGCCGTATATAAGCGCGTGCTGTGCACCGAGGAACCGCAGTGCATCATCACCATGGCCAGGGGCAAACCTATTGACAACACCGTGAGGAGAAGAGTGGTGGAGTTGCAACGGGATGGACTCAGTGAACGGGAAATAAGGCGCCAACTGAACTTACCCAAGTCAACCGTCCACTGCATCATCAAACACCACCAAAATACGGGTACTACAGAGCCAGGTAAGGCCCCTGGTCGAAAACGTCTGCTGATCGTGCGTGACCTACGGATATTTAGGTGCTATATCCAGACCAACAATCATGTTTCTGTGTCCGAATTACGACTGTGGACTCTAGAACGCTTTCACATTGAAGTGTCAACCAGAACCATTCACCGTTACCTACAGCGATGCGGTTACCGAGTGTACAAGGCGAAACGTAAACCCTTCCTTTCCATATTGAACAAAGGCAATCGACTACGGTGGGCACGAATGTACCGGGGATGGACATTTTGGCAGTGGAACAGTGTTTTGTGGACGGACGAATCCATTTTCAATGTTGTGTACGGGGAAATATGGAAAACAGTCATTTGTCGGAAGGAGGAACAGAATGAAGCAAAATGTTATGCACGTCGGGTACAGAAACCTGCATCAGTGATGGTATGGGGATGCATGACAGCATCTGGGGTTGGCCCACTACACGTCTGTGAGGGCATTGTGAATGCACACGCCTATACACGCATACTGGAGCGGCATCTTCCCACAGTGCGAAGGCACCTGTTCCACAGGCGGCGTCTCATCTTTCAACACTACAATGCCAGGCCTCATACAGCGCGGCTGACAAGAGAATGGTTGACTCGCCATCACGTGCGAACTCTGCCATGGCCACCATCGAGTCCCGACCTCTCGCCCATTGAGAATGTGTGGCGTATTCTTAAGCAACGTGTGCAACAGAAGGGACCCACGACAGTGGCTGCTCTTATCGCCTGCCTGCAGGAGGAATGCCCCGACGCATTGCCACAGTTATTCGCCGACAGGGCGGTGTCACACCAAGGTAAACAGGATCCCCTCTAACAGTGGTCGAACTTCAATGTCACGTGTAGATGGACGAAAATGTTTTATTTTGTGTGGACACCATACATTGCTGCGTTGCTGCGGAAATTTATGTTTTCATTTGTTCCATGTAGCCTGCTGAATAAAATATGTTCAGCATATGCATGTGTTCTCCTTCTTTCACAACGCACTCCTATATTTGTGACTGGTCGAACTTCATTGTCACTAAGGTTGTAATTTCAGTTCTAATGTTACAGAAGTAAGAACTGTGCCATACTGTCATACCCTGAAAAGAGACAAATTTTTTAAAGTCATTTTATAGATCATTTTTCAGATATTTTTAGGTCATCAAAATCCCGGCTCTGGTTATATGTGTCCATAATTGTATCGATTTTATTTATTTTATACCTAAGGTGAAAAAATAATTTACCTGGAAACTTCACTAAACAAAATAACAATCTTCAAAACAACACAATTTCAAATATAGCCTGTGAATGCATAAAGTACATTAAAAATGAAGAGTGTATAACAAAATTGAAAAACAATTTTGTATTCCGATGGATATTTGTGGTGTAACCATAGTGGGGCATTTGACTGTCACATGGACAATATTCTCAGGGAAGGTGATCTATCTGAGGAAGGTATTTTTCTGCACAAATGAGGGGTTCATCATGCTATGATGCCAGGGGTCCTGGGTTCGAATCCCAGCCTGGGCATGGGATGTTTGGAACTGTCAATTCATCAATTTCATCACTCATCCCCATCTTAGCAAATTAGCCAAAAGTGGCACAAAAAGTGAAGTGAAATAAAGTAAATCAATCAATCAATCAATCAAATGAGGGCTTCAGAGCAAAGTGACTCCATTCCACTTTTTGTGGAAATAACCGTAATTAGAGTGATCATAATATTCTGACCCAAAAACCTGCCATCCCAAGGAGTGCAAACTCAATATACTGACCAAGGCAGAATTTATTTTATTTTAAAAAATATAAACTAAACGTTACGTTTCAACCTTCTAGCAAGGTCTTCTTCAGACTCTGTACCAAGTACAAACGTTTAGTTTATATTTTTTAAAATAAAATAAATTCTGCCTTGGTCAGCATATTGAGTTTGTGCTTATCATGGAAACAAGGCTTAATGGTGTTATAATCTCAAGGAGGTCAGTTTACCTCTTCCTGAGAAATCGGTTAAGCATAATTATAAAATTGTTGATATTATTAACGTATTATTATTATTTATTAAAGTATTCATCACATAAGTGATACATCATACACAATAAATAAAATATGATCTCACGTTATCAAAAGGTAATTATTATAATCTCTGTATGACGTGCATGGTGTTTCTGTTTACTTATGATTAACATTTGATGTTAGTCCTATGATGAAGTTGAGGAATGCCAGACGTATTTATCAGAAGAACCAATCTTCTTGAGAACAGCTTTATTCTTAACCAACAAAACTCCTCGAAAATCTTACCCCACTATGTCACACACAACGCGAGATTTGTATTTTGAGTTTGTGTCAAGATGGAGGTATTTAAATTCTTGTTGCAACTACATGTACACTTCTTGGCTATTCTTATTACCTGCTCTACACATAACAGAGCACACACAAAACAATACAGCCTCCCCGTTGGTGCAGTGGTGGCATTGTTGCCTTGTAATCAAGGTGTCCCAGATTCGATACCCAGAAGGGGCACATAGTGGTTTGGATCCCACTTTAAACTGTAGGTCCAGTCCCAATTAGCCTTACTGTGCATAAAGTGAACATGGGAAAGGTAATTTAAAAAATGTTTAAAAGATAAACAAAGAGGATAAGAAGATAAAGACAATGCAGTGTCCTGTCACTCCTTCCTATTCCATCTCTGGCTGGCAACTGCTTTTATCTTATTATCCTCTTTTTATATCTTTAACCTTTTAACTTACCTTTCCCATGTTTTAAACCTTGACTACTCTTGTCCATCACTTGAGAAAGCCACATGATGTGGTGAAAGCTAGAGAGCAAAGTAAGTGCATGCCATAAACTGGACTTTATTACTTGGTGAAATGATGGCATGTGGTGTAAGTTATGCCTTATCTAGAATATTTTCAACTTCTACTTGACTTTTCTGAAGGTGGTGGTTCTTATATCACAATGTTCAATGAAATCTTTTATGATCTCTTTAGTTTAAACAGTTTTATCTCATGTGATTGACACAGTGCCATAGTATGTTCCATCGTACTTCGCAAATAGTATCGCAACGCAAAGCACTGAAATTACATTGTTTTGCAAGAAGCAGGCAGCATCAAAAGTAAGTGCACACTCTACGTTTAAATAATTTTCTTGCCCTGTGCTCAAAGTGAAGAAGGATGCAGGGGAATGGTATCTCCCCAGCTAACAAAATTTTAGCAAAGCATCCCCCCAGCTGTCCCACTGAACCATGTTAAAGCATAGAAGCATCCCCCAGCTAGCTGCAAGGATCCACCAAACATCCCTCAACTAACATTTTCCACTTCAAGTGCTAGTCTTACCTAAGGACAAATGTAATGTAAACAATGTAAAACTCAAGGAAAGTAACAACAAGTTTCAAAATGACTATGGATAAATATGGAGATGGGCTAATGGAGAAAGGCTTTCTCCTGTAGTAGAGATTGGAACATAAAGTCCAAGAAGGTATTTCTGAGGATTCAAGTTTATATCTACAAGGCAGACGCACTGAGGTTGTTGTTCCATGCCTGAAACATTGTGTGTCCCATCACAGCTAACTGCCCACTATCAGCAACTTCCTTGCAAATTTCACAAAGTTTTAAGATTTCGATCTGTACATCATGTCCTGTCCAGGAAGTTTTATTTAACCATTCACTGAGTATGTCTTCATTTTGTTCCTTTTGGATCCGAGTGTTTATCAACTTTTTTCGTACTCCTTACTTTCGTCTCTTTTGAATGCAAGTGATAGCCAAAAGAATCAAAATGCTGCCACCTCAGAGGTTCGTCAGGTGAGGAGACCGATATATCGACAATAGACAGCAGAAATGGAACTTAAAAGTAGCTTATGTTCGTGTGGAAAATAAAAAAGTTTGCCATTTATTGATGAACTGACTCACTCTTGGAACATGAGTTCTTCGTTTTAAGTGAGATATGAACCACTATGTGCCTCAACCAGGCATCGGTACCCAGAACCCCTTGATTATAAGGTGACAACACTACTACTGCACCATCAGTGAGGCCTTTCTCAGAACATAAGGATAGAGCAAAATGCCTATTTCAGAGCAGAATCCTGTGTAATTTCCCACAGAGTCCTCAAATAATTTATGAAATTTAATATTTTGTTACAAAATGAAAGTTATACATTGCGCCCCTGGATAACACTATATTTTTTTATATATATATATTTTTTTTTACTTGCAGAGGCATTTCACTACAATGTGCTTCTCCCCTCTTCGTGACCCAACTTTTTTAAAAAAAATAATGTGGAAAATTATGAAATATGACAATAACTGTTAATCACTCACCTGTAGTCATTTTTTACTCAATGACAATTAAATAAAAGGGAATATAGTGTATTCTACAAGC
>NC_139237.1:57418421-57445483 GCF_977018435.1 Lepisma saccharinum
GAGAATTTCTCTGTATGCAGAGACTAACATTTTGCTGCAGCAAAAGGCTGTTGCGGCTGAAACGTGTCCACCCACTGCCTAGTTTTCAAGAGACCTTGCTTTGCTATTTTAGTCCAAGAGTAAATATCCCTTGTTTTAAGGTAGACACACACTATATACTCGTACAAAGTGATTAAGGTACATGAGCTGCCTATATATGTAATATTATATATTATATATATAGGACCCACAGTAGGCCTCTATATTTTCCATAGAAACTTACACAAGAAGTGTATGTACATGTAACTCCAGCTTGATAGCTTATTATTGAGAGCAGGTGATAAACTTTGACAGCATATTCTAGTCTTCCGAAGTAACATCAGGTAACAGTTACTTATTTGAGCAACTAACACAGTTACATTTTACAGTATAGTTACTATGCCAATTGCATATTTTTAATCCAAATCATCATCTCCATTTTCACGTTCATTGTAAATTGCACCTTCCAGTATAGATTTTAAAATAACGTTCCTCCTCCTTTTCTTCTTGTAAATGTTTATCACTCTTTACATCCTATTTTGACAAACAATTGCATACAGGCACTCATAAAGTTAATATTTACAGTAACAACCCAAATGCAAGAAGTTTTATTGCCATAATATTAGCCTGTTGGAGATGACTGAATTTTTACTCCGTATTCATTTCCATGTAACTCATATTAATCATGGTTTAACATTCATTTGAATAGAGGCTCACATTTGTTACTCTGGCATTACTATGCCTACAGAAGAGTTCAGCTTTGTACTACTCATGATAGTAATTCTTCAGCCAGAAGAAAAAGTAAGCTGATATCAGGTTCACTCAGGTTTCTTTAAATTTCAAAGGCACACCAAATTAAAATTAACACATCGAAGAAATTAAAATTAACACATCGAAGCATTCTTCCAATATTCTTTAGGAAAATTGGATTTTTAATGTCGTCGATAGTATAGGCTTGCTGCCTTGGAAGGATTATCATAATTCTAGTAGGAAGCAATTTCCTTGAAATCCATTGATCTTGCTCACATGTAAATTTTTATTGACGTTCACTAAATTTGCTAAACAACGTTAAACTAATTAGGAGCAGTTACGTACACATAGTTCACTGTGATGATATCACTGTCCTCAAAATGCAAGTTTTCGTTCATAAGGGTGTTAGAAAAAATAAGTGACGGGTCCGAAAGAAGGAGGGGAGGGATTTTCAAGGGGACAATCTCATATGGTATACCCCTCAAAACTATACAGAATGCATACCTGTACTTAAAGCGGACTTATTTATGTCACTTTTCTTGTTTAGTTGGGGATGGCGGGGAGGGACGACCAGCTAACAAGCGCTCTTAAGCCGTCGCTTATGTTTATTCATTATGAGTAAGTTAATCAATGCAAAATAAAGCAAAAACACAAAGAAGACAAAAGCATCTATCTGCAAATTCGTTGTGGCTACTAGCTCTTGTGTTACTTTCTCTGCTTCTGCACATACCTGTTTATTACTTCAATGAAGCTATAATGAGTTCGCTTCTCGGTGGGGAGAACATGCTCATCCCTCATTTTAAAAATACATTATGTCTATATCTAGTACTCATTATTCTACTTCAATTAAGAATTTAGAAAAACTACCTTTTACTTGCCGTGAGCCACACGTATTATTTTGTACTTCCACGAGGTGTATCCATCGTTACCCTAACAAACAAATTAAAAAATGTACTCTCCAAACAATGACATATTCGGCAAAGGCTATTGTATATAGGCCTACATTAAATTATCTGTCAAATAACAGCATTAAGTTCTTACATTTGGAATTGAAAATTAATAGTTAAGGGCAAATAAAAAAAATCAACCCCTTTTATTTAACATAATTTTTGTTGTACACATGTTTGTGGAGGGGTCAAGTAAGAAGATTCGTCTACTTCTTGAAGCCAGGAAGCTACTTCTGATCTCCTCCAATCAGAGACAAGTAGAAGTATGAGAACACAAAACACGACTCATTAGTAGTTTAAAATCACACCGTCTTGTTGGACGATAGAGAATATTTTATGCCACGTTCTAAATGTTTACTGGCCTATTAAGTAAGGTGGGGTAAAGCATGTTTTCAACGAAGCTTGGACAAATCAGCGAGAGAGTGACGTTTAACCTTTTGATGCCCAAGGCCATTTTCACAAGTAAGCTTGACGGTCCCGAGCCGATTTTGAGCAAAATGCAGAGTTTCAATTAAATGAGTGTAGATCGGAGACTAATTGCCCTAGAAAGATGAGTGATATACCGTTGTACGTGGAATGAACCAGATATTCAGACTATATGAGATTTATGCAAATTCGGCGTATATATGGAGGGGGAAAGGGGGAAATCCCCTGAAAATACTTTTTTTTTAAAAAAAATGGGGTTTCGCCCCCCTCCCGCCCCCTCGAAAAAAGTACATGACAGTGTCAACATGCACATGAAAATGATCGCTGACATGTAAGGAACACAAAAATATTTTCATTATTAACATATGACCAATGTAACTTGAGTTGTATATCCCGAAAGGAATGGTCGGCACGCCACTGATTCAAAATGCAGCGGTACCTTGAAAATGACTTTAGCTCAGAGACTATTTGCCCTGGAGATATGAACTATATACCGTTGTACGCAGAATGAATCACAGATTCAGACGATATATAATTTATGCACATTCGGCGTATATATGGAGGGGGAAAGGGTGGAAATCCCCTGAAAATACTTTTTTTTAAATGGGGTTTCGCCCCCACCCCCCGCCCCCCGAAAAAAAGGATATGAAAAGTTCAAAATGCACATAGAAATTATCGCTGGCATGAAAGAAACAGAAAAATATTTGCATCATTGTCGTATGACCAATGTAACTTGAGTTCTACCTCCAAAAGGAATGGTGGGCACGCCACTGATTCAGGCTTCAAAATGCAGCGGTACCTTGAAATGACTATAGCTCAGAAGCTATTTGCCCTGGAGATATGAACTATATACCGTTGTATGCAGAATGAATCACAGATTGAGATGATATATAATTTATGCACATTCGGCGTACATATGGAGGGGGAAAGGGGGAAAATCCCCTCAAAAATACTTTTCTTTAAAAAAATGGCGTTTCCCCTCGCCCCACCCGAAAAAAAGTCAAAATGCACAAAATGCAAAATTTATGCAAATTTGGCGTATATATGGAGGGGGAAGGGAGAAAACCCCCAAAAATTATTTTAAAAAATTGTTGAAATGTTTGAAATTTATATTTTCCCTTGAAAAGAGACGCAAAAGAGAAGTCCCTTTTCCCGCCTTTTCACCTCCATTTTCATGAAGAAAGAAAAAAAGGTGCAAGAAACATTTCTGTTAAATACATGTGTTAGGAACAATATAAAAAAAATCGAAATTCTAGCCAAAAATAGAAAAGTTATAACGTAAAACTACGACCTTGACACAGCGTCTCAATTGAGACGCTTGGGACCGTGAGAGTTTGTTTTAGGTATCTCGATCGAGATGCTTGGGATCCAAAAGGTTAAAAATTAGTAACTGTTGACCATTACTTCTTCATCTAAGTAACTGTTTAAAAGCAACTTTCCGAAGACTGGGATATAAAAATAATGTTATTAATGGAACCGTTAGGATATTTAGACATACTGCATACAACAGAATTTAGAAAATTTAAAATAATCACTACATAATCTCATTTTGAAGTCGTCTTTCTGCAAAAATCAAATCATTTGAATTGGAGAATTCAACTTGTGTCTAAAAAAAAGAACAAATCATCTGAATGATAATGGAATTTATATATGCACAACGTATAGTAAAATACATTATTGTATATACATGTACATAACTCAGTATTGAATTTCAAGTTTCAGTTTATGTACAATTGGGTCACGAGTTAGCCTATTTCCTAAGACAAATAAATTGTCCGGATTGTGAAAAGTGAAATAAACCAATAGAACAATAGATCAGCAATAGAATAACAATCATATTTGAATAATATAAATGAGTTTAAAGGAAGATGACCTTCCTTAAAGTTACCAGCTGTGTGTAAATTGTTCGTAAATATTAATGAAAAATATTCTGAAACTCTGATGAATTTATTAGCAAATGTTTACCATTTTATTTACAACATCTCGAATTGAAATGCCTTTCTTGTTGAATAAAATAAGTTGTTTTAGTTTCATATGTGTCATTTATTTCGAACTCCGTTTCAAAACAATAATTTCGCCTTGTAATCAAGGGGTCCTGGGTTCGATACCCGGTGGAGACACATGGCACAGTGGTTTGGATCCCACTTTAAACCCTTACTGTGCATAAAGTGTACTTAAAACACCAACTCAAATAAAAATAATAATAAAAAAATAATTTAATGAAGTCTTGATAAATTACTTAAATCTGCAAGTATATGTTTCAGTGTGCTGGTGACAAACGACTTATATGGAAATATTTCCAAATAAATTAGTATTCAGTAATAGATTTAGAATTACTTGGATTCATAGACAGTTCCTTGTAAATATGATCACACTCACACAGATACAACCCCATATATGTATGAATTTATTGTGTACACACACACAAACACACACACAATTACTTATATATATACTCTATGTGATCAAAAATATCCGGACACCAGTCAAAATGTGTGTTGTGCATAGTAGGCCACTCTGTGGTGTCATCTACAGTGAGGTGAGGCAAGCAAGGGACCACTACAGGCAGCATAGTGCACGAGACAGCAGAATGGGTCCGTTGAAGGAACTTACAGACTTCGAACGTGGTGAAGTGATTGGGTGCCACAGGAGTAACAAGTCAGTGCGCGAGATATCCACCCTCCTAAACATCCCGAAATCCACTGTCGCCGATGTGATAGTAAAGTGGGAACATAATGGGACGTGTACAACAGCAAAACGTTCTGGCCGAGCGCCCATGTTGACAGATAGAAACCGCCGAGTGTTGAATAGGGTAGTAGGAGAGAACCGGCAATCAGCGATCGCCACCATCACGCAGGAATTCCAAACCAGGGGAGGATGTAATCCTAGCAGCATGACTGTGCGACGTGAGGTACGACGACTCGGTTACCATTCACGAGTGGCTGCCCATAAGCCCCACATCACCCAATGAAACTCGAAGCGCCGCCTCGCATGGTGTAAGGAGAGGCGACACTGGTCATTAGAACAGTGGAAATCCGTGATGTGGAGTGACGAATCGCGTTATACCATGTGGCAATCTGATGGTTCTGTGTGAGTGTGGCAAATGCCTCATGAACGACATTTATCATCCTGTGTTGTGCCGACAGTGAAATTCGGTGGAGGTGGGTTGAGAGTATGGGCATGTTTTTCCTGGAAGGGGCTTGGTCCCCTCCTTGCTTTGCATGGTACTGTCACGGCACATCATTACGTTGCCATTTTACAAACGTTCATGCTGCCTACCATCGAAGAACAGTTCGTGGATGATGATTGCGTGTTTCAACATGACGATGCACCCTTCCACACTGCGGGCCGTGTGGGACAGTGGTTTCAAGAGAACAACGTCCCACTTATGGCCTGGCCTGCGCAAAGCCCCGATTTGAATCCCATTAAACATCTCTGGGATGTTTTGGAACGCTGACTTGGTGCCAGACCATGCCGACCAACATCCACTGCCCTTCTCATCTCGGCACTCCGCGAAGAATGGGCCGCCATTCCCCAAGATACCTTTCGCCACCTGATTGCCAGTATGCCTGCGAGAGTGGAGGCTGTCATCAAGGTCAAGGGTGGCTCCACACTGTATTGATTGCCAGTGCATCCGATGGAGAATGCTTCGAACTTCACGCCCTAATTCCAGTGAGTGTCCGGATATTTTTGATCACATAGAGTATATATATATATATATATATATATATATATATATTGGGGCACAACTCACAAATTAATATTATTAATCACAATATTTCATATTTAACTTTAATTCACATTCAAGACTTCAGTGAAAAAAATGATCCACAAATAAAATAAAATTCATGTAGTAAATGGGACCTAAAAGTGTTTCATGGAGAGAGAGAGAGAGAGAGAGAGAGAGAGAGAGAGAGAGAGAGAGAGAAGAGGGAGGATGATAATGGAAGAGGTTCAATTTTCAGTACCCAGGTAGCTAGAGCTAGAGCATAGCTAAATTTTATAGTTCATGAAAACTATCGATTTTTCGTAGACATGTAATTACTATTATCTCAACAAAATAACCGGTGGCGCAACAGCCTTTGAGAGCCAGGGCCTACCAACCGACTGCCTGCCTCACTCCCACATGTCTCAGTAGAGGTTGACGTGTGGTCAGCACGACAAACCCCAAGTCGTCGTTACAGGTTTCCATGACAGGGTTACACTACTCATTCGTAGCTCCCCAATTTCCTCACTATAGTAAGTGGCCACCGGTCTCATACACTGGCCGAAATTTAAAAAGAAAATTTGTTGCGCCTACTCCAGAAGGCCCGAACGAACCAGGGCGTGTCTTGTAGCACGAGCCCAGAGCCTGACGCCTTCCACCTCACGATTACGGTGCGGAACATTATCTCTACATACAGTTCGAATTAATAAAATATTTCATATCGACATAAACTGACTGTATTACCAATAACGTAATTATTCGATATTCTTACTGGCTATTTACGACGCCAGGGGTCCCGGGTTCGAATCCCGGACTGGACATGGATGTTTGTGAGTGTCCTTTCACCAATGTCATCATATCATCACTCATCCCCATCATCGCAAATTAGCCAAAACAAAGCGAAGTAAAATAAAGCAAATCAATAACAATCAATAACAATACTGGCTATTTAGGTTCCTAGTTTCAATTTTTTAAAGTATCTATCAAAATATGTCTGTATTTTCATTTTTGGAGCTACATAAGAGTTAATTATTGCCAATTACAGTCTTTACATAAAAAATATTGATTTGATTTGATTTAGTTTATTTTACTTCGCGTTTTGTGCCTCTTGGCTAATTTGCGAAGATGGGGATGAGTGATGAAATGATGAAATTGATGAATGGACATTCACAAACAACCAAGCCGACCGGAATTCGAACCCGGGACCCTTGGCGTCGCAGCGCGATGTGCTAACCACTCGGCCACAGGGTCGGGCTACATAAAAAATATGAAACTTGCTGAAGAAATTAACATTATTGGAATTTAAGATTATATATCTATCAATTATGCCTGCGGGTCACCTCAAAAACATTTTATTTCAAAATTCTTCCGAGTAATGTTTTCTATTCATTTTGTTCTCTACCTTGTCTGCAACCTTCAGGCTTTCATATCTTGTGCCTTACGCTTCATGTGAACGTACGATCCACTTACTTTAATATCATCTATTACCTGATATTTTTTTCTTCTCCAGGTCCTTTCTCCGTTCCCCATTCCTTAGCAAGCAGTTCCTTCTTAGTCAGTGCCTCAGCCTACTTCTTTTTCTATTCTTGATCACTTCCAGTGTTGCTCTTTTTTCGCCAACTCTTTCCAACACAGTTTTATTTCTTAGTTTGTCTGTCAATTTCACACGCTCCGTTCTCCGTCATAGCCACTTTTCTAAAGCTTCCAATCGCTTTTCCTCACTTATTTTTATAGTGCAGGTTTCTGCACCATACATAACACTTCATTCGTCTCTTTTTCAGTTATCTGTGCAAAGATTCACAAAACACACTCCTTGTTCTATTAAAGACTTCTCTTGTCATTGCTATTCTCAGGTATCTGAAGCTTTCAACTTGTTAAACACTTTGGCTCCAAATTCTTATATTAATTCTCATTGGTATCTTTCGACAAAGCATTCCCTTTCCTATTGGCTCATATTTACCCGTACTGTTCACAGTCTTCCTGTAACAAGCTATCTCGTCTGGTATCTCTTTTGCTATGAATTCCATACGGGTTCAGGGGGAAGGTGTTGCTGTTTCGCTAGAATTTATTTCGTGAAATGTTATGTTCTAGATGCCTTTCCTCAATGTTTCCATTAAACTTTCAATGAATTGTGACTAATGCTGATTGATTGCAGATTCGCCCTTAACTACAGCAAAGAAAGCGAGAAGGGTGCTGCCTGAAATCTAAGCCGACCCATACTGTGGCAAAGTTCATTACAATGTGTGCTTATATCTTCCATAATTTCAGTGTCTTGACGAAAGGAAAAGATCAAACTGGCAATTGAAGATTTGCAACCACACTCGACAAAAACACTAGTGCTAATCGCACAGGCGTGCGCAGGCTAATTATTCGGGGGTTGCCTTAAGGGTACCTATCTGGGCAATGTTAATCTAACTGTTGAAACTTCATGTTCCTTTTTTCACAGAAACGATTAGATATACGTAGCTTAGCACAGGTTTTCTATCATTGTGCAGAAATCTCAGTGCAATATTAGATTACAGATTTTACCTACACGCCTACTCATGAACTACATATGCAAGTTAAAAATTGTGACATCGCTTTATCTCGAATGGCGTTCACGCACAACGAATGGAAGTTGGCCCTTCTGGCAGTGACTGCCACGAAGAAGGTAAAACCTGGGAGGGGAAGCTTCATTCTTCAGTCCACTCCGATTCACAATCTCAAGGCCACAATGCACAAGAACCAAGCTCGAATGTGTCAAACGAACTGAATTTCCTTGTGTAAAGTGACCCACACGTATAAGCCTGGATAGTCCCTTTTTGAGTCTCTGTCCCGATTTTTGAAACGTAAAACAGAACACCGAGATGTTCCTTTTTGTGACAATTAATGTGACATTATTTCACATTTCAGTGTTAATCAATAATGTGTCACGTATTGGAGTTACTTCTTTGTTTACCTGGAACTAATGCCCCCACTGAAGCAGTGGCGGATCAAGAGTTACAGTTGGGAGGGGCGAATTTCGGTCGGAAATCTCACCTCAACGAGAATCAATTCTAACCTACACTGTTCTACATAAACAATACACAGTAAACAGGAATCAAGCTGACTTCCATATGTAGAGTTAGAATGGATTGATTTGCTTTATTGTACTTCGCTTTTGTGCCACTTTTGGCTCATTGCGAAGATGGGGATGAGTAATGATATGATGAAAAGGATGAATGGACATTCACAAACATCCATGCACAGGCCGAGATTCGAACCCAGGATCCCTGATGTCGTAGGGAGTTAGATTGGAGTATTGTTTTGAAAAAATAGGTTGCAGGACTGAAATGTAAGGTTATTATTGTATGTCGTTATCATAATTTCTGCCATTGATACGGTAAACTGAATGATCAGATAGGAGTAAAGTGAATATGCAATGGGTCTTGGGTTCGATCCCCTTTCGAGACATATTGCACTAAACTGGAGGGCACTTTAATGAAATTTTAAAAATATTTTCGAGCCTGTTAACCTTGGTTATTAAATAACCTTTAGTATTAAAAAAATATTAGGCCTAAGCATAATACCTAATAGATAGCACCCAAAAAAAACTGCTGTTGGGAGGGGCGATCGTCCCCCCCCCCCCCCCGTTGATCCGCGCCTGACTGACCGAGTGTTTTCAAACATAATCAACAAGAATGCTCTTTCAGTACAAACTTTGAAAGCTATGTTGATTAATAAGGTGTATGTAAACTTTTACAATATGTTATTTGAAAAGAAGGCTGTACTGAAGAAGACCCATTCATCGGCACCCCTTGATTACAAGATATGCAGTCAAAACGAGCCGGGGAGGCCTAATTTTAATCTTTCTAATTGTTAGCAATATAAAGTAGGCAGGTTGTGTACTCTCTGATTCCTTAACGTCGTATTTCTCCTTCTCAGATATTTGCAACGATAAGGATAGATATGACGAAGAAATGAATGCCCAGTATGAGAGTAACTAACTAACTCTAGCCTTCTTAAACCCGAAGGTTTATGGCTGTAGCAACACAGGCTTTCCATCTGTCCCTATCTTGAGCAAGATCTATCCACTCTTTCGATCCCTACCGACTTCCTTTAGGTCCATCTCAACATTATCTCTCCAGCTTCGTCTTGGCCTTCCTACTGGTCTCTTACCATCAGGCTTCCCAACAAGAATCCCGTAAACTCCTCTTTCCTCTCCCATTCGTGCCACATGGCCTGCCCACCTAAGTCTTCTTGATTTGATCATTCTAATATCATCCCAGTACGAGAGTTGCAACTGCATTTATTGCTGATTTTCTTCTGCGAGATTATCTGAAGCATAGGCGTAACTTGGCGGGGGCAAGGGGTTTGCCCCCCACCAAATTTTCGGGCCTACATGGGGAGCAGAGTAATAAAGAGTAATATTTGTAATTTCGCAAACGTCACAGTTATTTAGCAAATAATCCTGGATGCTGCTTTTATGGGATGGAAAACTTTTTGACTCTCTTCCCCCAAAGTTAAGCCCCAGGATTGATTCCACACCCTCATAATTAGGCCCAGTTTAATTCTAACCCCCTAAATTAGGTCGTTTAATTCTGCCCCCTCAAAATTAGGCCTAGTTTGATTCTGCCCCTCAAAATTAGGCCTCGTCTGATTCGGTCCCCTCAAAATTTAGCCCAGTTTAATTCTGCCCCTCAAAATTAGGTCCAGTTTGATTCTGCCCCCTCGAAGTTAGGTCCAAAATTACGCCCATGATCTGAAGATGACATGAATGTGATCTTCCTGTTGCCTCTCTCTCTCTCTTGGAAAACGCACATGGACTTCGAATTGATAATACTGCTTTTCAGGGCTTTGGCCGCGGTGGCTCAGTCGGTAACGTGTCTGACTACCATGCTAAAAAAAAATGGTGCCTAAATGTTCTTTTGTATATGATGGATCAGATTTACCTTTGGGTCTAACTGAAGAAAATACGTCATTGGTAAAATTACACCGTAGTCTTTTAACAGGGATTAGTTAGCCCCCGAGAATTTGAAACCGAAATCTGTAGCCCCCCACTTTTTTCAGGCTGGCGCCGTCACCAGTGCCATTCATTCGGATTTCATTGATTAAAACTGCTGCCCTTACGGACTGCTTCATGATGAGTGCGTTCGCAAAAACGTCGCAGGCAAGAATCCAAGTCCTCCCCAGCTATTTTTAAAACTATCCATTTATGGCACCCACAGCCGCTTATGTTTGTTGTACATGCTTCACACATGTAGCTTTCAAGCTGGTTAACGATAAAGCCTCAAAGAAACAATTAACATTGGAAACGCCAACAATCAAAACAAGTTATTGATTAATCCAGGCTGCTTCTTCCCCTTCCAGCCGGAACCAACTTCGCGCCCTTTCTGGCAGGAGGCAGCACAGTCGTTCGCAGTTCAAGGCTGTTGATGTATTGATATCACGCTCGGCGGAGTGATTCGCAGCTCAGTTCGTAAATATTGGCGAAAGTACGTTCATGAAGAAACCTGGAAAATAACTAGTGCGGACATGAGTGTACAGTTGAACGATAGCATTAGTTCGATCATGTGTTCGTGTGTGAAAAGAGCCAGCATTCCCGGCTAAAGTACAAGGAAGTGCGATGTAAATTATAGGCTCGGAACAAACACGTTTTTTAAGGTAGGTAAATAACGTTGGTGTCATTATTTATAGGTCAGATTCTGTAAACTGTTTCTTTTCACACAAACTATTTATTTTAAATTAAGTTAAAAGGGTAGATACTTACGTTTTTTTTTCATTCTTTCAAATGATTTTGATTGATTAAGTTTGTGTTTTTAAGTCCACTTTATGCACATTAAGGCTAATCGGGACTGGACCTACAGTTTTAGTGGGACCCGAACCACTCTGTGCCTCCACCGGGTATCGAACATTCTTTCAACTGAATCGTACACAGTGGAAGAGGAAGTAGATTTATTGGGGTCAGAGCCATGGACGTCTGGAAGAGGGGGCAAGGTGGGCCACAGTTCCTGGGAAATGAATGTCCACCTGAGAGGTAGGCTATGTATTTCACACATAATTTCATTTCAGTCACAGTAATTTATGTTAATTACTATAAGGGCGTCGAAGGAGCATGATAATTTCAGACTGAAATAGTGTTTTTTGAGGGGCATCACTATTATGGAGAAAAATATGCCCCTTTGCCCCCCTCTGGAAAAAATATACCTTGCTTGCCCCTCCTGCGGACGTCCATGGTCACAGCCTTCAATCATGTCTCTATGGTACAGTCACGGACACTTCTGGGTTATAACAATTCCATTAACTTTCAATGGAATCGTTACAACCCAGAAGTGTCCATGACGTATTTAGAGGGGGCCTCAGAGGGTCCGGACCCCCCTTTCCAAAAGTTAGTAAACTAAGTACTTGTTTACTATTGTACAATATGAATACAATCATTTGTGAACTTACATAAAGATGCGGATTGGATTGTGATTATATGGCTTTGCGTTGACAATGCCAGCGACAATTTATGAGTACCACCGATAGTAATAATAATAAGAATTAAGGATCATGGTCCTAACAACCTTTTTGGAATTCAATAAATAATCCACTTAATTCTTTTACGCTAATTTCTTTGGCAGGACAACTGTTTTTTAAACACAAAATTTAGTGATCTTAACGAGACATAAGCTAGATAATGAATATATGTTGTTTTATCCATATTCTTACCCATTCATGTAATAATAATTATTATTATTGGACCTATTTAATAATATGATTATGAATAGACATATTCATGTTATTAACCTATTAGTTACTACTTTGTTGCTGTTGCTATTATGATCATTATTACATGTTAAACTGTAGGTTTGGATCCCTCCCACAATATTGTGTAGATACGTGACTGCCAGTGTAATAGTATTTTTTCAATATTTCCCATTAGCACATTATACTGTTAATTAGTTTATAATTTTTAATTACTACTGTTAGTTGCTAAATGTAATAGAACCTAAAATTTCATGAATTTTCAAGGCAACACTTTATACAAATTCTAAACTTTTTATTACTGGGTAATAAATCCATGTCGGGATTGCGTGAATGTGAATATCAGAATGCATTTTTGAAGATGGGGCCCAGCTAAATCCTTGACAGCCACAAAAGAAAGCCTGGCGCTACCATCATGTCTATACCTCGCCTGGACACATGTCGTTTTTGGTACATTATTTGTGTTACTCATGGGGAGATTGATGAGTGGTATATTTAAGATCAGAGTCGGTCTTAAGAGGGGGGGACTACGCGCCAGGCCAGTTAGATTTTGTGGGGGCGATTGAATGTCAAAACTGAAGGGGCAACAAGAACTGAAAACTGGGGGGCAAGAACAGTTTACTTTCTCTTGGTAGACAAGGTTAGCTTTAAGAGGCCACGAACCCGCCTCATCTAATCGCCGACACTGGTTAGATTGATTGATTGGATTGAAAATGTTGGGTACGTCAGCACTTAGGATATTTCGCAACTGCCACATTATTTTGCATCACTTTCGTTTTTCCCGATTTTTACTGCTTTCATCCAAAAACGTTTATTTTGAGGAGTGTAGCCCAATTAGCTTCCCGCTGCATACGCCAGTGATGCAACGTGCATTTAGATCTGACTTTAATTGTAGCTAGGTAGGAGGGAGATGAATTCCTTTTACCACTCAGCTATGAGAACCTTCTCTTACTAATCACGTAACATATGATCCACACTCCACAACATGCGGCAAAGATCGGTTAGCATCGTTGCATAAAGTTACACAATAGTTCAATTCAGCACGCACTCTCTCTCTCTTTTTATTTAGAGTAGAAGAAGTGACCGTGCATATTTGAAGAACATGTTGGCCAGCCTGAGGCCATGGACAGAAAATACCCGTGGTAGCATAACCTGGGTGTTTTAAGCTTAACGCGGGGCGCGGGGAAACGCGACAACAGAAAGGAACAGAACTTCTATTGTCTTCTTCTATGGAAATCAAATTGTGTAATGCCCACTAAGGGGAAACGTCTTGAAACACTAAGGGCGCCGTGAAACGAAAAAGGTTGGGACCCACTGCTGTAGGCAATGGCATGTCAAAGAGAAGGATTGGTGGGGATAATTTGGCTCGGCAATCCAAAAACAGACAATACATCAAATGCTGGAAAATATGTCAAAATGTAATTAGGTCTCACTGTTAAGACCAAGTATACAGAAACCCCTTTCAAAAATTTTGAGCACGCCACTGGCCCCTGGCTCCAAATAATCTCTGTTGATTCGTAATTGTGTGACACGTTTTAGAAATTAACATTGCTACGCAGTAAATTAGTGACAGGATTCCAAGTCCATGAAATATTAATTTGCATAATTAATGCAAGAACCAGATTGGTGATGAAAACGAGCTATTTCACAGTAATTTATGGGTCTGTATTAAATAATTGAAAGTTAGTATTACATAACTAATGTAATGTTTCGCCACGAAGTGGAACGGTGAGTAACATTCTTCTAATCTGCCTTGTGCGTTGGCATAGCTTATCGTATATCATGCGTAGGAACTTCCAATTCTGGTTGCACGTTGAAGTTGTTTCTTTTTCCGTGTCACGAATTAGTCATTCATGTTCATATTTATAATTGTTGAAAAACAGACAAATGCCAGCACGAGTCATATTTGCACTGTGTTCTTTTGTGTGCATGAAACAATCCGATTTTTTCAGCTTGTTGTTTGCAATTGTTGAGCAGTGTTGCCAACCACTTTTCGGCAATGCCCCCACAGACGTAGTCAAAATGTACCTACGCCAAGTAAAGCGACTAAAAAAACGCCTCATGATCCGAGAAAAATCGATACTAAAGGGAGCAAATTACAAGGTTCAGAAGTATACAAGTGGGTCATGTCAGCAAATGATTCCGGTTTCATAACATTTAGACACAGCATTCTTATTAATCTCTGACTTTCTGACTGTAATTGTCCTATCAAATTATGTTTGCTCTGGAACAAAGCATTTGTAGAGTTAAAATATGCCAGCACGTATTCCAAAAATTCCAAATACGCTTTAACCAAATCATTGTTTAAATCATGCATAAAGAGAAACTGAGTGCGAAGAAAGTGCAACTGACCGGCGAGTAAGCTTTGCACAATAAAATGTTATTTTCCAACATAGAAAAAAGTCCCTACGTTTTCCATCATTTGACAAAATCTGTCCCTACGCGGGCTAAATATAGTGAAAAGTCCCTATGCGTAGCCGTCGTTGATTAATTATGTGTGTACTGTTATAACTGAATGATATATTTCTGAATTCGCAAAGGCGAAGCCAAACTTCTATGGGCTGATTACATATTACCTAAATTGTCTGAATATTTGTATGAACGAAAACACGGCAAATCACTTTTCGATAGAAACTTTTATCACAAAACTTCTTTACAACTGTTATCTCTGTTGCCATGGCAACGACAATGTTGCCAAGCACATTACGTAATACAACTTACTCTAATGCGAAAATAAACGTTATTAAACATGAACTTTAACATTTGAAGTTAAAAATTAGTTATAATTGTACATTAAAAATATACAAGAACAAAATTAACGTGTGCTGTAACATAGAACGGTCAGGCCTATATCCGTCTTCGCACATTATACCCAACGCTATTTGTTTTTGTTTAAGTTCACTTTATGCTCAGGTAGGCTAATCGAGACTGGGCTTAAGAGTTCGAAGTTGATTCCGAACCACTGTGCAATGTGCCTCAAGCGGTGATCGAACCTAGATCACTTGATTAAAAGCCGACAGCTTTACCACTACGTCATCGAGCAGGCCCGTACTTCTTTCATATGTATAATAGTGTGCATTGTATATTTTGCCTGGAGTTGAAAGAATGCTTTCAATGAAGACATTCTTATTTCATTTCGTATACTTAACATTTTTTTCAAAATTTATGCCATTTTTGTTTTGCTTTTTCGGTTTGCTGTTTGTAGAGTCCAGCGCAGTTAATTCTGCCGTGCGATGCGCGAAACAACTAAAGAAGCAGTGTTGCTAATGGAGCAGATAGAAAAATCGCTGCAGTGCGCCGATGCACAGCTGTTACGTACAACAATAAAATTAGAGAATTCAGGTCTATCTAACGTTGAGTTTTAAACGTCATGCATTATACCAGGACTAGGATTAATATGTATTAACAAGTGGCTTTGTATGTAGCTACATACATATTGACTAAAAATTCGCAAAATATGAACTAACACATAAGTAAAATTACCAAAAATGCTGCAAAGAAGACTTCTTCATACGATTCCTTATTTGAGTGATTTCAAACAAAATAAAAAATATATATATATTATTTTTCATTGCATTAATGCACTGGTGGCGTTCTAACTTTTCACTCCCAAAACCCGTATACACTGGTATGGAACTGCAACGGCAGATAATAACATGCCAACGTGTTAAACCGCTACAATTGCACCATAACACTCCTCCTCAAACAGTATTATTATTTCCTCTCTGAGATCTGCGACAGTCGGTTGCCTTTGTTGTATATTTACAAAGGATGCCGGCTTCGACAACAATAACAAGTACATATACTGCCACTAAAGTGAGAATCATAGAACTTCAGACCTTCTGTAAACAAAAGCACGTGTACCCTAACAGTGTTGCAAACTTATGAAAGAAAAAATAATCCACATAGCCTACAAGGTTTAAAAACATTCCATTTGTCGACAGATGCGGAATAAGCAGTGTATCATTGATGACCTGTTGAAAGTTATTGAATGTATGTGAAAAAAAAGTTAAAAATGTACATCTTGCCTGGTGGCCAACTTTCAGACTCGTCACCGAAGTTCCGGCTCGGGTGTTATTTGTGAGTGTCCCTTCATCAATTTCATCTGACGATCACTCATTCTCATCGTCGGGATTAGCCAAAAGTGGAAGAAAAGCAACGCTAAATTAAAAAAATCAAATACAAAATTTACATCTTATCCCCCAGGAGTAAGACGGTTCCGTACCAAAGGATTAATTTTCTCTCATATTTTACTAAAAAAACCTTGCTAGAAGAATGTGACACATTGAGATAAATTACGTTTTGAAACCGGGGTCTCTTCATTAAATTTATTTCATGTTTGAAAGTGTTATGATTTATTATTATAGATAATGAAAGTAAGCTAATACATATGATTTGATTGACTAAATTAATAATTATTAATTAGATAAAAATAATGGAAATAACTCATTTGGTTTGATTGATTTGCTTTATTTTACTTCCCCTCTTGTGCCACTTATGGCTAATTTGCGATGGGGATGAATGATGATGATATGATGAAATCGATAAATGGACATTCACAAACATCCATGCCCAGGCCACGATTCGAACCCGGGACCCCTGGCGTCGTAGCGCGATGTGCTAACCACTCCGTCACGGGAGCGGCTAACTAATTTGGAATTCAAATATCACCTGTCCCTCATCGTCTCGTAACTAATGACAAATATGCGTGTCACAACGTGGTCGATCTACAACTCAATGTCAAACATTCCAGTATCCTCCAGAGTGTACTTCAACATCTCTAAAGTTACTTCATCCAAAAACACACTCGTATGTCCTCATCATCCCGTTCAAAAATGCTGGATTATGCAGCAAAGACACCAAGGGAAACTAAAACGGCAACTTAGAGAAGCATAAAAGTGGGGAAAGAAGATTGCAGAATACAGAAATATTTTGAGGCAGTCACATTTTATTGTACGCTACATATAAAACAAAATGCATATTTAGGGGTGAATTTTTAAATATTGTCACATTTTTCTTCTCCTTTGTTGAGAGGTGTTCATTTTAAATCAACCTCCCTCACCCTACGGCCTGCCCTCCTTCACCCGCAAAAGTATTCCGGAGTGTGAGGATGTAACCATGCGGATGGTAAACACCTCTGGATTATAGATCGACTCCTGTGTCCCACCCCCTCCCCCTTCCCCGGAGGATCGTCACTGATAATGTGAAATCACACTATCATATGCCGACATTCGACATACCACTTCCGTTTCTGTACTTGACTTAGTGAGAAGTATTGAGGTTGGCAACAGCCTAATAACGGATTTCTTCCGCATCATGTAGTCCGTTCTATGAAAGTAAGTTAATGGAAGAAGAATGTGTAAATTACATTCATTATACATTTTAAAATATATTTTCATTAAAGGTTTCTGTCTATAATAATAATACGTGGTTATTGTATAAATTACAATCGATCACGTGAACAGTAAGCAAATAGCGCCAGTTTCGAACATGGCGACTTCCATGCGTGCAGGAAGGTCTCCCGTGTTTTCAGAGTAGTCTTTCGGAAATACAGCCGTTTGAAAAGTGGCAAGAAGCAAGTTGTTCTTAACGTTTATGTGACGTTGTGTCGGTGCTATCCTGAGCAAGCAGTGAAGTTGGTGTCCAAGTGTAATTGTGTGTCTGCGTCTTTGTAATTTTGGTGTGGTGAAAGAAAGGAAAACTACCGGTCAAGTTGTGATTCCCACGAGAAAAACACGTTGTTGCTCGTATAAACAAGTACACCGATTTTGAGAAGCGCAATATAACACGAGGTGCTTTCGTATTCTTTCAATCAAAGAGCCGTCCTGTCCACTGTGGGGAAGATGTTGATAGTGATGATTGATGACGATCTCCCCAATTTTAAATCGCCTCTTGTGCCACGTTGAGTTCCTTTTTGGGAAGCAAATTTGACAGACCGTACTGTGATAGGATGATGTCTAGCGCCGAAAATGCCTCAAGTTCAAAAAGGAACTGCTGAATCAAGGTAAGAAAATACATTACTTGCATGAGACGTGCGTAAATAATGTGCTTATTATCGTCTTCTTGTTTTCTAGTGCACAAGAAACCGAGAGAAAGATAAACAATCTATTTTTATTCCCCGGCTTATGTTTGTTTAGCTTCTGCTGAAACTGGCGGTATATTTGTTGCACAAAGGAGAAAACAATACTCTACATGTCAACAATGTTGGGCAATAATTTGGTGGAAGAGGAAGCAATAAAACCAAAAGGCTTGAATTTACTGAAACGAATCTCTCACTCTCTTGTATGTATAACTTTGGCGCTGTCATACTGAGAGAGGAGAGGGGAAGGGGGATCTGTTAACCCAGTGTCAGATAAATGGGACTTTTGGCGTAGAAAAATATGTTCATTCTTGAACAAGAACACGTATTTAATCACTTCTAGAAAATTTATTATACTTCAATGTATAGATTATCAGTTAAAATACGAATACGTTTTTCCATGTTACGTAAAATCAAAGGTTGCGAGTGAGCAGCATATGATGGCCGCGTCATTCACGAACAGCTGGTGCGGAGTGATACGTTACTCGAAGTGAGACGGTTGTTTACAGAAGGTCGGAAGGTTCGTGATTCTTACTTTAGACGATAAGCTGCGCGGCTTTTTCTTTTGTTATGAACCAGGGCCGGCGCTAGTCATTTTGCCTCCCTGGGAGGTGGCGGCAGGTGCCGCTCTATTTCGACCCCCCCCCCCCCGGTCATTACGCAGCAACGGAAAATTGAAAATCAATATATTCCTAACTAAAACATCAAAATATAAAATAAATAATGAGACTTCTTATGCTATTTCAATACTATTCAGCGCAAAAGAATATCTCGCTCGATCACAGTTTTCAATAGGCTTATTTTTTTCTTCTCTTCAAATTTTGCCGCTCGGTTCGCCCTCCCCTTCCGCCGGCCCTGCTATGAACTTGGTCACCCATCAAAGCATGGCAATTTTAACACAGAAAACAATATGTATCGCATTAAGCAGCGAAAATGACAGCCTCCTCTATGCAATTTCTACAAGAACACCTGTCGGAGCCAGAGTTGAATTGCTTAGAATTTCCCGAGCTTGGCTATGCAAGGTTTTTGATTTCAACTTCGACAGAACTGGAGGCATTATGGAATTTAACGTTCATTAGCAAACACACACTTTTACATACACACACGCAATACACGCACACAACGTCAAACCGGTCAAATACTTAGTATAAAATAAAAATATGGTGCTTCCAATCCAACAAAACTCACCGCCACTTTACCTGCTTTCCCCTTCCGTGACAGAAATAGTGCTTCATTATTACAGTTGGCAACACTAGATACTAGCTAGCCAATGAACATGCACTGCATAAAAGAAGCAACGACTACGCCGTGCTATATTGCCACATTACCGTCCCTGCCGACCGGTGGGAACCGCGAGCTGGAGTTCTATTCAATTGTTTTCAATGAAGTTTGCGCGAGTGTGTCCAGGAATGGAATGACAATATGGCAACAATAGCGAAGGTTTTCGAGCAGGGTAGAACACGTGATGCTAAGAGAGAGGGAGACGAAACGAAAATTCGTTTCTACGCAACGGCAAATTTACGTGTGTGGCACTCTACATTAGAATGTATATTACTAGACACTAGTCTTATTTCGTAAATTTGTTGATTAAACGTGACTACGAGAATGAATGTTACAGATGTAATGGAACATATGTGTGTTTGCTGAGATTCAAATCCTGTGTACACCTTTTCGAAGCACGTTACGGTAAGCATTGCACAAAAGTTCACAGTGCTGAATATTCAATAACTTTGAACCCGGTTCATGCCTTATTCACACACCCCCCCCCTTCCCAACACCGCCCCCACACCGTTAGGTGCCGCTATTTTTAAAACCGTTCGAAAGAAAATAGGCCTTATGTTTTGTATAGGCTACGTTAGTTGGCGACATTCTGGCATTAGATTTCACCGAACAAACTGGATAATATCGGTTCTCTTCAAGACGGATACCAGACAATTTGAAGTTTTGATATCCGTAATTCGAATTTCTTGATAATCACTGGATCAACACAGAAAAAAGTGTGCCCCATCAAACTGGCGGCCATTTGCACTAAGACATTACATAAGTTATTTATATATCCTGAAACGATTCAAGAAATGCTTCTTTCATCGCTACAATAGCGATTTCTTTCATTTTTGGCGTTCGTATTTTTTTTTTAGGGGAGCAATGTGACCACTGGCGCTACAGCCCCGCAAAGAATTTAAGAAAAATCGAAATTTTCAAATAAAAATCCGTTAAGAACCCGAAAAAACGAAAGGGGTAACTCAAGCTCCTTAAAATGGCTCCCGATTAATATTTGTGTCTTCGAGTACAATTATAATAGAGTGAAAATCTCTGTGTATCCCGCCCTCCTAGAACGAAGCTATGTATTATCCACCTTTACAATTCTAGCCCCTCCTGAAAAATCCTACGTACGCCAATGAATGTGACTAACGACGAAACGTTATGTATTGTTTTTGAGTATTCACTACTGTATTTTTCCATGTTTCCACGTGTCTGGCGTTCTTTTAAGTAAACTGGGCCAAGAAAGGAGATATAACAGTTATAAATATTTCAAATTAGTTCATTCGTTTCTTGTATGCGGTATAGCACACAGTTCATATTAGCACCATATATGAACACTCATTAGTAACTTCTGTTTCCTCTGTGTCGCAAATGAGCAATGCTGTCCTCATATTTCATCTCTTGTCGCACCTACCCCACAACACGCTAGTTTGTCATCTATCCACACGCAACAAAGACGTAAGCACATCGATTTATTTGCTGTCATGTTCTCTAGAATTCTTGTCACCATCGATTTCGTACACGAAAAGACTAAACAAACCATTGTTTTCTATGGTGACAAAATAACACATTACAAGTTTGGAAATTGTGTATCGTCGGTAGTGCTGCCAGATTAATCATGATAAAAGTTTAAACTGATGTTAATGAGAGTGGGTTTCAATCATAATACTCTAGGGTATAAGAAAATTGCTGTTTAAAAGACAAACTGTCATTGTATCCCAAGAAAGTAGCCACTTAACGCAATGCAATAGAATTTCGACTTTTTGCAATTACATTTTTAGTAATACTTACATATGCCTTAATGGTTCATTGATTTGGTGTTTTAAGTCCAATTTATGCACAGTAAGGCTAATCGGGACTGGACCTACAGCTTAAAGTAGGATCCGAACCACTATGTGCCTCCATCGGGTATCGAACCCGGGACCCCTTGATTACAAGGCGACGACGTTACCATTGCGCCATCGGAGAGACCTCTCTCTCTTTTAAAATTTACGTCATAATGAAATAAGTTCCCTGTGAATAGAACACCGTGCGATGAAGGCACATTTAGGGTATGTACACATTCTCCATCTCGGCCATTTTGGAGGTGATCATCACCACGCTCCGGCCGTTTTTCCCCCAACAGGTATCCATTGATTTGAGACTGGGTAAGCCCCAGAGCCGCTTTATGCGGGGACCTTAGATCGCCCATCCTGAGAATCGAACCCGGGTCTTCCGGGTGGCAGTCAGAAATTTTGAAAGTAACACGCTCCATAAAACTGTTCTATATAAATGAAATCAGGCTAAGGTTATTTTATCGGGCGCTAAATTTTGTGAAAATATTATCTGCATGATCTTGGAAAAGTCATTTTATTCTGACGATAGCAAGGATTGTGCGGAAAGGGGGCAGAGAATTAGTAGATGTGAACTTAATTTTAATATTTGCGTAGAGCCATAGCTAGAAATTTCTACGCTGGGTGCGAGAATAGATTTTGACTCTCCGCCAGCTCCCGCATTGCGGACAAACGTTATTCTACCAACTCACCCTTCTTTTAATATTCACATGGAAAACACCTCCCCTACCCTACAAGTCATCAATAACAAAAATTATATTCATTTTGTCTCAAATGCGCGCTCTCATCAATGACAAACATCAATTGTTCCTTAACTGTATGTAACAAAGCTCACTAGAGTGGACGAGTTGTATCTTTGCGGGTGAACCTTGACCACAACTGGCTGCGCAGGAGCAAAGGGAGGAGCTACCGGCTGCCTTAGCCAATGGGTGTCATTCTCCTCTAACTTTGTAAGAGCTGTTGACCACTTAGCGGCGAGTAGGTAGCATCTACGGACATGTATCTGCGCGAATTAGTCAAGGTCACCCGCAGAGATACAGCTCGTCAACTCTAACAGGAAGATTGCCCCTTGATAAAAGGTTCGGTATGCACATTTGGCATTACTGGTGTATCTACTCAAAATGGGATATTTGCAATGCGTGACTTTGCTGTGTATTGAGTACATTTATTACAGCATGCCAAGAACGGTAAATATGTTTTTAATAGACCAACATTGTGAAAATGATACACAGTGTTTGAAATATAAGAGAAAACAACGACGAAGTGTTATTTTACAACTGACATTAATTAGTACGAAGAATATTTTGGTCTCCTAATGCAGCTATAGTACGCTTCATATCTATTTCATCAACACGCCAAACACGTATTTCCCAAAACCCTTAATATTTTTAAAATCACAGATTCACTCTGTGTGCAAATGGCAAATAAATTGTTAATTTGGACCTATGTATCGGAATGACAGTTACTTTCTAAACTACATTACGGTTACAGTAACTGAAAGTTACTTAAAAATACACGTACAAAGAAGTACAGATACACATCCTTCTTAAACCTGAAGGTTTACGGCTGCAGAAACACAAGCCTTCCAACTGTCCCTATCATGGGCGATCAATCCAATCTTTTTCATCCCAACCGATTTCCTTTAGGTCCATCTCAATGTTATCACTCCATCTTCGCCTTGAGCCTTCTTCTTGGTCTTACCAAGGTTTCCCAACAAGAATTCTGTAAACTCTTCTTTCCTTTCCCATTCGTGCCACATGGCCTGCCCACCTAAGTCGTTTTGATTTAATTATTCTAATAATGTCTGGACATGAATACAACTTATGTAGTTCTAAATTATATAACCTTCTCCACTTCACTGTCTCCTCATTCCTTTTACGTCCAAATATTTTTCTAGGGATTTTATTTTCAAATACTCTTAATTTATGTTCTTCTTTTAATGTAAGGGACGAGGTTTCACATCCATATAATCACAGACACACACTAAAAACATATGAAACAATAATAAATAAGGAGTCTTTTCATACCCCACTAAAATTGGTATAGTCGACGCGCTAGCTACGTTAACGACCGGCTGGCTTTGAAGTCCACGGAGCGCGCCCACCAGCTGCAACAATCACATTCAACGCACAGTGTTGCCACACATCTACTCTACGCCACCTTGTCCCTCCGCGCACAAGCACCTTCCCACGTTCTTCACATTGAAGTTGCAAAGTACGACAACAGCGTATCCACAGTCATGTGACTGTGATTGGACAAAAACAACTCGCCCGCTATTTATCCCCACCCACGTTCGTGGCGGCGGTTTTCTTAGTTCTTCGACGTTAACGAAGTAAACGCGTGGAGTATCTTTGGTACAATCAGTGCCATATTTTAGGACCTTACCCAGGAGCAAATCCTCCATGTAGGAAGTGAGGGACTTCCTACAGTTCATTTATACATATTTCCAGTTCTCTACTTTTTAGGAGTTTCATAATAATGGCGTTATAAAATTACAAAAGCAATGTACGCACAATTGCCTAGGTTAGCTACAGTCAAGAGTTGGCTGCTGTTGCTCGCTATAACCGCAGCCTAAAGACGATGGACACACAGGCTTTGCTGCCCTGCCTGAGGAACCTCGCTGGTAGCACTGCAAACAGATGGGTGAGGAGTGGAAGGGGCAGGGGGGGAGGTTGCGTTTTTTAAAGACAGAGCGAGGAAGCACCAAGAGTTTCCTCAATCAGTGATGCTAACCTCAGCAAAATGGTACTAAACCTAGCACAGTTTGATCTTTGTTGGCACCTCGCACCCTGCTTTTGGCATAATGCTAAAATCTAGCATAATCTGCAACGTAAGTATCTGGGAGAGGGAAATCTAATTCAAAGGAATATATTTTCAGGAAATAAAATAAAATTATGTCCAAATCTTATTTCTACTTCACCACCGGCGTATTTCAAATAAAAGAGAGTGTGTCTACACAGCGACAAGCTTTTTACATCCATCCTCGATCTTTTCTTTACCCTGCCCGATTTTGTTCGTTAGGAAATTGTATGGTAGGAAATTGGTAGAAATGTTGGAGGTAAACAAACAATTTCCTCAAACGGTTTCAAACCATTTCGTTTGTTGAGCCGTTGCACACAATTTCGTGAGAAAATTAACAATATTACATAACTGTAGTGAATAATAAGTAACAGAAACTCACGAAGTACATGCGTAATTGAACTTAAAACTAAAGTTAGCCGAAAAATAATTAATAATAAATCCTAGAACGATTAGAAGCATTTATAGCATAATTTCAGAGTTCAAGGAACACTTTTTATTATCCTCAATTCACACAACGACAGGGAAGGGGACAAAATCTAAAATATCGTCAATGCTATTTTCTTAGGTTTTTATAGGTTCACATTAAAATATTTCATAGTTCAAGAGGGGCAAGGACCCCTTGTCCCTTGTGCATGGGTCTACAGCTGACATTTTAAATGCAAGCGATACGTGTGACATTAATTGAACGCATTTTTCAAACCTTCCTCGGTTTACCAGAACTTCTTCCTACACCCCAAAAAAAGCCACGAGTCGACACTGACCTTAACAGGAAGTGAAAATGAAATAGATTAGTGGAGAAGAATGTAACTCTCTTGTAAAAATAATCTGTGAGGTATACCACTACAATGCTGTAATTCTCTTCTGCATAAATGCTCTTAATATTGTAACTTAATGATACTTGTCTCTCTTCCGAGTGAAAGAGAACATTCTTGTTTTTTCCTGCCAACACGTGAATCCAAGAGTGCCTACCTCCTGACCAAGTAAAAAAAAAATATGTATTTATTTTCACGCTTGGCACTTCCTTTCTGAAACGTCCTTGGCCGAAACCGGGGACAAATGAATGTCAGACCCTTCCTGTCCAGAATAAAAAAAATAATTTCTGAATGTATGACGTGGGGAAAGCCTTGCTTCTTTTTTTTAAAAAAAGTTCATTGGAATTCCATCTCGACAGTTGAATTTCATTTGTTGGCGCTTCCAGTAAAATACCCAGAATCCTTGCAAAATTTTAAGCGAATCGACGAAAGTTTTGAATGCCATTATAACATGCACTGGAGTAAGCTACATACCAGGGAGTATGGAATCTATGAACACTGAAAGAAAGTATCGAAAAGGCCTATTTTTTATTTAGAAAGATACAAGATGCTAAATTAACATTGTTTCACTTATAGTACAATTACTGCCTTGCATAAATATTAAACCTGATATAAATACGTCTTCCTTTGCTTTCTCTGCAAAAACCGAAGAATCACAGGAACCAGGGCTCAACCCTGCTGGAGGTACAATGCTACGGATTCCACTTGAAATTCAAGGTCCAGTCCCGATAGACCTTTCTGTGCATAAAGTAGAATTAAACTTTGTAACACCAAAACGCAGGAGTATGGTCCCGAGGACAAAAATGCCATCCATTTGATATGTATGTACGGTTATGTCGCGTTTAGAGGTTGGCAACACTAGAAAGAAGTTGGAGAATGCAATGGTCGAATGAAGATTTTAGGCATTAATACGAGGTTTATTTTTTTAATTAGGGGCCGTTTTGCGCTCACTTTGGCAACACTGCGTGCTTCGCGTTTTGCGCATGTGCGTTAGTTACCGACATGCCTTGCACATACACAGCAGTGTTGCCACATGAAAGGAAATTTCCCTTTTGCAGGGAAATTCGGACAGAAATTTTAGCCAAAAGGGAAAAGGGAATTTCGATGAAAAATACCACAATTGCAGGGAAATTTTAAGACATCTGACTACATTATTACAGTTTATGTTAATTCCGAATTTCATATCCACATTTTTATGTTATTTACTTATTTTGCTCTTCCTACTTGTTTCTGCTCCTTTAAGTTTATTGTACGTTGCTTTTATGCATATTTGGATAAATAGTAACAATGAGGATTAACGATGAAATGGAATTCTGACCAGGATTCAAACCTGGGACATCTGGTCAGGATGTGATGAAACTGAAATGTGAAATTTCTTTAAAATATTTTTTATTCAAACGTATAACGAATTGAACGAAATACTTAAACTACGTACTACTACTGCTTCCACCACCACCCTAATAATGCTGCTAATACTACTACTAATTATTATTATTATTATTATATAATTTGCTTAGGTGAAGGGAAAAATTGGTCCAAAAAGGGAAATTGTGCCCTCATATTGTGGCAACACTGGTACACAGACGCCATTTGCACGTTGTGAAACGCTTGGTGTGGTTGTGGTGGACAATGGAAGTGGTGCAGGTGATTGAAAATCCCCCCAAGTGTGAGATACGATTAGTGATCAGGTTTTTTACCTATATGCCCTATACGTGTCTTTAC